>NW_008751649.1:335380-590798 GCF_000230625.1 Exophiala dermatitidis NIH/UT8656 | reverse complement strand
ACGGGTTCCTCCACGGTTGGTCCCAGCAGTTCATACACTGCTTCTACCACTGTTAAGTCCAGCACTTCATACACGGGTTCCTCCACGGTTGGTCCTAGCAGCTCATACACGGCTTCTACCACTTCGTCTCAGACCGTCGGGCCACAGAGCGGATCAACATCGTCGTCCTCGACCGGTAGCAAAACGAGCAGCACGCTATCATCCACCATTTCCGGAGGCAGCACCAGCACGTCGTCCTTGAGCAACGCCGGAACTACCAGCGTGTCTAGCAATGCTGGAGGCAGCAGCAGCACGTCGTCTTTGAGCACTACCGGAACTACCAGCATCTCCTCGTCCAGCAACGCTGGAGGCAGCAGTACGTCGTCCTTGAGCACCACCGCAACCAGCAGCAGCGTATCTTCCGCCGTGACCTCGGGTAGCAGCACATCATCCTCAACAACTGTGACAGGTAGCCTTACTCCCACCGGAACAGGATTTTATCTCAAGATCAGTTCGACTCCTGTTCCCTTGAGTCCAAGACAGGCTGTCATCAGTTATGTGGGTTTCAACTCCGACAACGATGGGATTGCGGTTTACGACTTGTCTTCAGCCGCACTTGTATTCAGGGGCAACAATGACACTTTCATCTCGGATGGAAAGGGCGTGGGTACGGCTGTTTTCCAGAAGTCCCCCCTCCACCGCTTTCTGGGCCTTCCACCCGGATTTGCCAGCTGGTACATGGTTGGGGAGTTCGCCCACCTGCGAGGTACAGCAGGCTTTTGCCTTGAGCAAGATGGTGTTGTCAGTGCTTTCCTGGAAGGTGATTTCTGCCCTAATCCGGTTGACATCATCCCTACCTGTAAGTTTATCCCAGGAAAATTCAGTTGCCCTCTTCTCATCTTCTATAGCTCCATCCACCACAAGCTCCACGACGTTAGCCTCTACTACATCAGCACCGACTGGGTCAACTCTTTCTACCAGTTCTACAACGAACACGGCATCATCTGCAACTGGCGGTGTTTCGACCTCAACTGGCGGAGCAACAAGCTTGACGAGCGGGATCTCAACCTCGGGTGGTGTCTCAACCTCAGGCGGTTCCTCAACCTCAGGCGGTGTCTCAACCTCAGGCGGTTCCTCAACCTCAGGCGGTGTCTCAACCTCAGGCGGTGCCTCAACCTCAGGCGGTGCCTCAACCTCTGGTGGTATATCGACTACCGGCAGCCCATCGGGATCGACCACTGGCACATCAAGCTCAACTGGCCCTATCTCAACCTCAACTACTGGCGCATCAAGCCTGACAAGCGGTATTTCAACCTCTGGTGCTATTTCGACATCCGGTATCTCGACCTCAGGCGGTATCTCAACTACAGGTGAGTCATCAACCTCTACTGGTGTTGCATCGTCCTCGACTACTGGCGGCATATCGACCTCCGGCGGTATTTCGACCTCAACGGGCAGTGGCGAGTCGACAACCTCGACTGGCGGTGGTGCATCGAGCTCGACTACTGGTGAATCGACAACCTCGTCCAGCGGTGTGTCGACTTCGACTAGCCTCTCAACCTCGACCAGCGGCTCCTTGAGCTCCGGTACGTCGACCTCGTCTGGTGGTGTATCGACTTCGACTTCTAGTGGATCGACTACCTCTTCTAGCCTGTCAACCTCCAATGGTGGTGGTACGTCAACCTCTGATACGTCAACCTCAACCTCGACTGGTGGTGAATCCACCTCGACTACTACTGGTCCGTCAACCTCTGGTGTATCGACCTCGAGTGGTGGTGAGTCGACCTCGACTACTACTGGTCCGTCGACTTCTGGTTTGTCAACCTCTGGTGCTTCAACTTCCGGTGTATCGACCTCGGGCGGTGGCGAACCAACCTCGACTACTACTGGTCTATCGACCTCTGGTGCATCAACCTCTGAGACCTCAACATCGACTGGTGGCTCTTCAACCTCGGGTCCTTCCACGTCTGAGAGTTCAGCCTCGACTTCCTCTACCAGTATTACGTCAACCTCTGGTGTATCGACATCTAACGTGGTAACCTCGACAGGTGTCTCTACCTCTACTGGTAGCGGTTCGTCAACCTCTGGTGCCTCAACCTCTGGTGCCTCAACCTCTGAGACTTCAACCTCGACCGGTAGTATATCGACCTCATCCATTAGTGTTTCGTCAACTTCGGCTGGTGGCTCCTCAACCTCTGGTGCGTCGACCTCTGAGACATCAACCTCTGGTGCTTCGTCAACCTCTGGTGCTTCGTCAACCTCTGGTGCTTCGTCAACCTCTGGTGCTTCGTCAACCCCTGGTGCTTCGTCAACCTCTGTTATCTCAACCACTGAGACGCCAACCTCAGCCGGTGGTAGCTCCTCAACCTTGACTAGCAGTATCACAACGTCAACTGGTGGGTCCTTGACCTCTGCGACAACCTCGTCTGGTGGCTCGTCAACCTTGACAAGCGGTATCTCGACATCGACTGGTGGCTCGTCGACCTCAGCATCAACCTCCTCTGGTGGTGGCTCCTCAACCTTGACTAGCAGCCTTACGAGCGCGACTGGTGGATCCTCGACCTCTGGGGCTTCAAGTTCTGGTACATCAACCTCGAGTGGTGGTTCGTCAAGCTTAACTAGCAGTGTCTCGACCTCGACTGGTGGCGGATCAACCTCAACCTCTACATTTACCAGCGTCACCTCATCGTCACCTTCATCGAGCTCATCCAGCACGACACAGGCTATATCATCCACTTCCTCGGCGACTATCACCACAGTGACGACAGTGACTACAACGACATCAAGTACAGCAGCAACGACAACCACATCTGGGCCTATTTGTAACCTCAACGTCAATATCTGCTTGGATTCTCAACTAATAACGGCCAATATTGTTGCTACCGCCAGTTGTCCGTTCGCTCCTGGCCTTCTTTGCACCGTCAACGAATTGTTGAGTCTCGTCCCCACACTCCTCGGTGGCAATCCTCAAGTTCTATCGGTTCTGGTCGGAGACAACTCAGTCATTGGTCTCAGAATTACACCCGAGCAAGTTGCTGCAGCAGTCAATGCTGGAGAGTTGAACCAGGTTTGTGATCTTCTCGGAGGTCCAGTCAGTGTTATCGTCCGAGACCCGACATGCCCAGTTTCGCCAACAACAACTACCTCGAGCCTTACAACCACAACAACCAGTCAGCCAACAACAACCACTGTGTCGACAACAACAACACAGCCAACAACAACCACTGTGTCGACAACAACAACACAGCCAGCAACGACCACTGTGTCGACAACAACACCACAGCCAACAACGCTAACTACTCTCACTACAACGACCACGACCACAACGACCACCTCAGCACCAGCGACCACCACGACTCCCGCAGTCCAGTGCAACGCCCAGGTTCCATTCTGTGCGCCCCTAATCGTCGGATATACAGTTATCAGCCAAGCATGTCCTAACGTTCTCGGATGTAGCGATGCACAAATGCAAGCATTTGCCAACTCGTTCCTCGGCCAATTTGGAGTCAAGTCCGTGGCCTACGCCAACAACATCGCATACGGATTCAGTCTGACAACCTCTGAACTCCAAGCCGCCCTGGGCCCCATCAGTCTGCTCAATGGATTGTGTAACGCAGTCGGCATTTTCACCCTCCAGATTTCCGATGCCACCTGCCCTGTTACGCCCCTGCCGGCTCAGCAGTGCAACGTCAACGTCAACTTCTGCGCTCTTGAGAGTCTGTCGTCCGCCGGTATCTCATCTGGCACATGTACGGCCAACGGACCATTGCTGCCATGTCTTCCTTCGCAGGTCACCAGCACCGCCATCACCAATTGTCACAATTTGGGCACCACATGTAAGGCATACGGGAACAATCTTCTGACTCCATTGACTGCAACGAAGTCCGTCGCTCAGATCCAGGAAGACATTGCCACGTACGCCTTGAGTAATTTGTGTCTTGCCGGAACGACGGTCACGCTTAGTGACGCTTCGTGTGCAAGTTAGTGGGTTTCTGTCGACTGAGTCATACTGTCGGGCAGGCTACAGTGTGGAGGAGTAGGGTGAGGTGAGGGTGAAGATGGAGAGGATGGAGGAGGAGGAGGAAGCCCGTTTTTATTTTTATTTTTTTTCTTCTTTCACTCTTTTTTCTTTTCTTCCGGGCAAACAACCCCCCGTGTTCTACAGACATCCATCGTTTTTTCGATGTTGTCGAGCAACAACGCGGTTTCTTGTGTCTTTGAACCTTTCTCAGAAAACAAAAGCCCCTCCTCTACAAAGACAAGCTTCGCTCGAGTCAGGAAACCATATTCGACCACACATCAAGAGGAACCCAATCGTCAGACTCACACTGATGACAAAATGTGCCGAACTGCACAAAGACGAGCGAGACGAAGTTTTGACGAGGGGATGAATAGAATTGCGCCCATTCATTCTTTTCTTCTCTTCTCTTCTCTCCTCTCCTCTCCTCTCGAGGCTACATGGCCACACAGCCTCGGCCTCGAAAGGAGAGGGAGACTATTTATATAGGTACCTACATTGTAGATAGGCAATACATATTTTGCACAGCGACAGCTACAGCGACAGTTTTACAGTTTTACACTTCCTTGGTCTTTTCTATCTATACTATGACATGTCTTTCTTGTCGGCAAAAGAAATGGCAACCCGAGCGGCCGAGTCAAATGTCACAGTCACCCTTAAAGTCTGACAGACCGCTAGCTCCGGTAAGGTATCTAAGATATCAGCCCGGGATCTCCCCACGATCTTGCTGCTGTCAGTCATCGTCAGGCTGAAGTGCGTACAGTACTCCGACCATCACCACATTGCAACGCATGCCAGTGTCCTCCGTAGAGTCCGACTATTAAACCCCTACGATTAGGGGCGCATTTGAACAATAAGCGCCCAGCATATCTGTACTGAGGCGCTACAATACCAGCTGGGTATTGATGATTCGAGTGTTGTATCAATATCCAAAAGCTAGGTAAAGCTAGGTAGGTACTGTACACGGCATCAACAAACCGTGTCCTGTCCCGTTCCATCCTATCGTACAGCGAGCGAGCGGCATCATCACCGTGTTATATGCCCACCCACCATAATTTCTGTTGACAACTGAGTTCGGGTGGGAAGTCCACTCGTGCCCTCGTTCACTCCTTATTCTTATTCCCCCTCCATCCACCTTTCCAAAGACAACAAACGCCATTCATTTCGCACCACTCCCTAACTTCAAGCGCCGAGACTTCTCGATCCTCCCCTATCGCCGCGAATCCTTGGGTATTCAACCATGCCGTCAGATCTTCGAGGACAATAGGGTCGTACATGAGGATTTTTTCACGCCATGTCGGCACGCGCGCAGTAGCTGAAAGGCATGCCTTAGTCTTAGCCTTGGAGCTGGAGTTGGTTTCCCCCTTGGGTTGGGTGGCACCGGACTCCGTCCTCTGTGAGTCTTGCGGAGGTTGAGGCTGAGGTTGAAATTGAGGTTGAGGACGGAAATGGATCGCTGCGTGGATTTGGGCTTGGATATCGGGAAGTGCCGCTGGAGGAGTGTGGTCTGGTGTAAGTGAAGTGGTACAAGGGGACTCTCGAACCGTTGCTGGATCCGTTTTTGACTTTGCCTTCGCCTTCGTCTTCGCATTTGTTCTCGGTTTTGGTTTGGTTTCTGGCTCTGGATCCGGGTCTGAATTTGTCGCTGCTTTTCGCTTCCGTAGGGTAGTCTTCGGTCCTCCTGGTGCAGGGAGACTTCCAGCTGAGGATGGTCGCTTATCTGTTTCTTCCGGGGGTGTCACTTCAGTAGGTGGATGGTTCGAGTACGACGCTGTCTGCACCAAAGAGCCAAGTGCACCACTCTGGAGGCCTGTAACTGGGGCTGGAGGAGACGATGAGAAGCTTATGGGTGGCAAGGTGGGTGGAGGTGTTGCCGGCTTGTTCGCTTGTGGAGTTGGGGCCTGCTTCAAGCTTGGCTTCGTCTTTGAATCGAATGGAGTGGCAGCAGGCTTTGCCGATTCCCCAACCACAGTCCCACCATCTAGACCACCATCAACCTCTTTGTCGGCGTCAATATCATCCACATCCATCACCACTTCCTCTGATAGCGCCTTCTTGGATGTCCGCTTGCGAACCGCTTTTTTGGCTTGTTCGGCCGGCGCTTCTGTATCCTTTTTCACTTCGGCGGCTTCTGTTGACAGTCGCTTTGATTTCGGTTCGGCATTCTTCCTCTTCTTCGGCTCCTTTGCGGGCTTAGGTTCGCCTGAGGTTTCGGATTTCCGCTTGCCGCGGGGCTTCTTCACTTTAGGTACAGGCCGAGCAGAGACATCATGGACTTTGCTGAGAAAATCTCCGTGCGTCATTGCCTCACGATTCTCTTCTTGGGGGGCAATGCCGTGCTTGTCATCCCAACATCGGTCGAGTAGTTCAATCATCTTCTCGCGCTTCTTGACCGGCTTGAAACCGTATGCCGAGATCTGTTTCTGCAGCTCGTGAGTGGAGAAACCTGCGTAGCATGGTTTCACGGGAACAGGTTTGCTGGGAGCGGGAGATGGTGCGACATCTTCGGCTGGTCGAGCTTCGGATTTGCTCGGCTCTGTAGCTCTCGCCTCTGGTTCTAACGGCCGTGAAGTATGGTAAGATCTCATTTGGATCTTCGAAGGAGAGACTGTGGACCTTCCTCCGGCAGGAGTTACGATATCGTCAATATCGACCAACGAACCGGCTTTTCTGATCAGAGGGGTATCCGAGACGTGGGCGTGCCATTCTCTTAGCCCGTCACAAGCCTTTGGAAGCACAGGCTCCGCCGGCTGCAGGAGGACATCTTTCCCAGCAAGGGCCAGCCGTACCGCGGGAGAATCAACAAGGTCAACGGTATCAACCTGCAACAGTGCATTATCTTCGTCTCTGCCGGCAGCGCTCCATAGGTTTTTCTTCTTGACGAATCTGCTTGTGCCTCGGCATTGATATGGTGAAGTTGACTCGATGGATATCGGCTGTGTCCTCTGCGGAGAGATGGGATCTGACGACAGAAAGCACTCTGAGTTCTTGAGAGCTTCCAAGGTATCTCGCAACAAAGTAGGTGACTCGTCGCGAGCGAGCTGGCTTGCAGACCCGAACAAGGCCTCCTGACTTTCAATAGCCTTCATGGCAGATGTAGGGGATACCAGACGACTTCTGGCCGGTGCTTTCTTGTTTGCGCTGGCTTTCTTGCGGCCAGGTTTCGGCTTCGCTTGCTGTTCAGTGGCAGATCCAGCCTCGCTTTCTGCACCAAATTGTGTTGATGTTAAATATTCCAACATTGGTGCAACTTTTCTGTCGCTTTTTCCATGATCCTGGCCATAATTGGAGGTAGCCAATCCAGTAATGGTGAGCATCTTCTTTGTGGGCGATTTACTCCTTCTCTTGCTCCCTTTCATCTCGCCCTTTTTGCCCTGGTTATTATTTGGAGGAGGTAGCATTGGCACTGTTTCCCTTAACGAGTTCGCCGTGACCACAAAGTCTATGCGCCTTCGTTTCATCGGTTCGCCATTGACGTCCAATTTGGTCGTAAGCTTGTTGGTTTCAGGACATTTCGACTCGGCATACGTAAAATCCTCCAACAGGCTTTTCGAGAAGCTCGCCGCATGGTCTACCGCTTCGTTTGTATTGGTTGATGCCTTACCGCTTGGCTTTACCGGCGTCCAATCTAACCGTCTGGGTATCGCCTTTTCCAAGTGCAAAGGACTATCATCCATATGTCTTGGTTCTTCCACTCTTGAAAGTTTTTCAGGCGGCGTGCTATCCGGAAAGTCAAATATATCCGCATGAGGAGGACATTCTTGATCATTGGCAACCATTTGCGGTTGAGGTTGCGAGGGCGGGAAACAACCCGAATTCTCGTCCGGCCGGCCATCTACCTTTTCCGAAATGAATCTTCCTCGAGGGCTGCCCGTCCCACCACGATGCTGCGAAGCAATTGGACTGCCTGTCTTGAACCTCTCCTTCCCAGGGGAACGCAGAGGGATATTCTCCGCGCCAGTCTTTGTTGCGAGCAACGACCGGGCGGTGCTGAAACCATTGGAGAAACCATTCCTCGACTTGCTAGCAGATTTGAACCGCTTCGAGCCCTGTGTGGCGTCTCTCAATATCCCGCCGGGCGAGGGTAAGGGTGACGAGCAGTCGACCGGAGTCGGGGAGCGGGCAAATGTTTGCGGCGGCGAAGAGGACAGGAGGACAATGGCTGACATGATGGGCGAACCAGGGATTGCCCATCGGGGCCGGCGAGTGAGTGCCAATGCGAAAGATTAACCGGGATAAACAAAACATAACACGCAGCATTGGGCTGATGAGGGTATCGCAGCAGTCGGTGGCGGCGTTGATGACGGAGAAGCAGCGCTGTCAACATAACAAAGTCCTGCGCCTCATTTGCACCGCCACTGATAGTCATTAGAAACACTAGGAGGTTTTAGGACTTCTGCACCGCCACGTTTGCGGCTCAACAAAGGCTTGGCACTGTTTTAGCGCGTAACCCCGCGTCTGGAATCGCGAAGTCACGTGCCAAGGAGCCCCAACTCCCTACCTACCTAATGTTGCAGGCCATCATACAGATTCACTTTTGATACCAGGGAAACTTAGTTATCCATTCAAGCCTGCCACGCCATATTACCTTAACCGCCTCATCCTGTCTAATGACCATGGCGCTCCAATGCGCCCGCCTGCCGGTAAATCGCTCAGATCACGTAAAACCTTGTAAAAGCATCATACGTTGGGTAGAATTACCCTTCTTCAAATATGCCACCGATTCCGGCAAAGTCCCCCAGTTCATGTCCCATCGGCGGCGGAGATAGACTGTCGGTCGATGACGATGTCGGCGTTGACCGACCAGACGAGTTTGCATTTGCAGTCGATACTGAAGGTTCAGGAGCGGGCCGAGCGCAATGTTCGTGTGCGGATCCGGGATCCTCGATGTCATGGTGTCCGACTCGGAAGACTGTTGAATATGTCAACCCTGGTTGACGCAGCAGAACATACCACCCTTAGTAGGGACACTTACAGTGCAATACAGGAGAGAGCAAGACGCCACATACGGTAAAAACGGCGCAGACAACTGATAGAACGCCCGAGATGACGTGCTGCCAAGCAGCGTTTAACAGAAATCGGAGTTGATGCATCATTGGGCGCGCATAATCAGCCGGAAGCCGTCACGGTGCCATCAACAAGAACAAGACCATGCCAGTGTGCCGCTTTGGAGTGGCGAATAGTCATATATAAACACAAAACGACGATTTGAATCAGAAGGAGACGAATTCACCCTCCATAAATGACGCATCTTGTTCCAGCCGTCGAAGGCCATCATTGTTCGCTCAAGAGTGCATGAAGCTTCGCTTGCAGAGGATTTGGGCAGTCAGTCCGCGGTCGCAGACCAGCGGACACCATGGTAGCCCGCACCCAGGTGTACTTACTAGCAGCATGTCCACAGCGAGGGCTACGGCGCCGGCCGAGGTGAACTACTACTACCTACTAGTAATGGTTGGTCCCATGAAATCAAAAACGGGAAACGAAGAAATGGGCGCGTATTTTGTCCATCCTTGAAAATGCCTGAGATGCTGCAAGGTGAGTTATACTTCACGGTAGTCACTTGTGTACTACTACAGTATGGAAGAGGGATACGGTCGACCACATGAGCCTCCTCGCCCCTGGATAAGGCGTCCAAAGTGTTCAACTCGAAGCTGACAGTCCGAGTTCAGCGGCCCGTCTCCCTGATCCAGTCCCCTCTCCACTCCAACGGCCGCCTGTCGTCCCGTTGGACTCGGCCCTGGATCGTGCCGGCCAAAACCAACTTGACCTGGAAGACTCCTGACCACCAATGCCAGTGCCAGTGCTGTAGCACTAGTGATAGCACTTCAGCCGCAGAGCCTTCCGAGTCCTAGGCACTTAGCCCCATGATCAACGATTGGGGCCGATTGCCAGGGATCGGAGAGCTACTACGTAGAGCCAGCGGCATGCGTGATGTCCTAACCTGATGCAACCAGCAGCAGCTCCTATTAGCGCCTTGCTTCCTGCTCAATAACAATGAGAACATGAACCGCAAATGGTGTAACCATACTTGAAGTCTTCCGCCTGTACCACAGCCAATTTGTCTTGCCAGAGAAACAAAGAAAATTCGCAAAAGACTAACAGAAAGCGCTGGTGCTGCATCGGAGTGTTATCAGGCTGAGAATCAGGTTCGAAGTTCGCCTGTGTTTCAGGTTCTTCTTACCGGGTCCCGTGGCGATGGCGTCTGAGGACGAGTCATCGTCATTAGACACGCGTCACGATGAAGAGGAATGGGAGGCTCAAAAGGAGAACTTCCGACGTTGCTACATCGATCAAAACATGACAAAGAACGATGCCGCCGAATATATGAAGAAACACTTCAATTTCGACGCCACGCCGCGGCAATGGGAGCGCAAGATAAAGCAGTGGGAATTCAAAAAGTACTCGAGTCGCGATGAAAGGTTGCAACAAATAGCTCAGACAGGTAAGACTATCTTCGACATTAGTCGTCCTGGTCGGAGGCCACGATCACGGACAGATGAGCGCGGCAACCTTCATCCTTATGAAGATCGCAACCTGCGACGGTTTGCACGTCGAGAGGTCAGCAAGTCAAGATCAAGATCGAGGTCTCATTCCTTCACAGGCGGCACGCGTCCTGACCTTCGGGACGAGCAGTCACCTGGGCCATCCAATGCGATCGTAGATCAGACATACAACCTCCAGCTTTCCAATCCCACGCTTCTTCATCCACCGGCAAGTGGTGGTTTCAATGTCGCTGCCACACCAGCTTCTGGCGACCAAGACGAGCCTATTCAGTTGCATTATCTTCGTGAGGAGAAACCTCCTGGTTCCGGTGAAGGAAGCGACCCCGAAATCCTTCTAACCGTTGAAAACAGCGACGAGCTGCCTTCCCTCGAGTTTTCTGACGTCTCTGGCCAATTTGATCTGGCTGGAGGCGAAAACCAGTACCAGAACTTTGGTGACAGTGGATTGTCGTCAGAAGGCCTAGGTGTGAATGGTCTACCGATGTCGAATGAGAATGCTGAATATCCTCATGCCTCCAGCAACTCTGCCTACAATTACACCATCTCTGATCCGACAATGCCAGCCTCCGCTGGCTTTGACCATTTTTCTGTATTCCAGAACAACATTACAATCCCTCCGGATATGCTGGAGGAGAATTCAATGCTGGATCAGGGGATGTTTGACTCCTCGACACAACTTCAACAGACACCCAATGCGACAAGCACGTCCAACCAAAACAACCTGCCGACTTTCGCCATTGTGGATACCGACTCACAGTCAACTACATTTCTTCCCATGGCTGAGGATACGACGCCTTTCCCCGATTTGGCGACTATTCCGCCATCAGACCCAGAATTTCCTGTAACAGATGCTGGGCCATTACATACGGACGTCATGCCACTGTTAGACGAGTACACCGCAGCTGTCCGCGCGACGGCTTTACGCTGTTTCACGGATCAACCCTATGGTGGCGATCTTGACGCCAGGCTGGCTGCCGACCTTGAATATCCTGGTATGTTGTCCCGCTTGGTCTGGGTGATTGCGATGCTGAGTCTGGTTGTACCAGGGCAAGTCTTCAGGGCTAGAATGGCCGTGATTCTGGACAACTTTGCCAAATCTCAACAGCGAGCTTTTCAGAGCATGCGAGATACGTGCAGCAAGCTTCGACAGAAGAATGTATTGTTGGAAGGACTGGTCAAGGAGGGTGAGTTTGAGGTGGTAATATGAGTTCATTAGTCTGACATCTTGTGCCATGTAGGAAGACAATTCGAGTCTGACGTGTCAAGGCCTCATCGAGCGTCACTTCCGGTCCAGTCTTCGGCTTACGGCAACATCTACACAAATGATTACTGAAGTAGAACGTTGCCAGAAGGGACGACATCCAGAGAGCCCTAGAACTAGCCCCCGTATCACGTGCATTGGCCTTTCGTTTGGGGTCCCGGCCGCGATGACACTTCCGAAGTTAGGGCCGGATGGTGCCGCGATCATACAGTTGGTAGTTTCCACTACGACTTCTTCATGGTTGGAGCGAGCCATAGAGTGGCATCTTTGTTAATCGCGACGCGAGTCACCACGCCGTATCCTCAACCCAGTTTTCGACATATGCCATGCTCGCACAGAAATTGCTCGTTCAAGATGCTAGTCACCCTGTTCGACCCTGACACGCTTCTTCACAACACGGTGGAATTGTTAGGTTCCAAGCTTATCCCTGCTCTGGAGTCGCCCAAACGAATCAAAGTGATCCTCGAAGCTTTGGGCATCTCCGGACATGAGATACGGCCGATACGAGCGGGGGCCAGCGGTGGACAAGAACCCGAGGCGCGACTGCTGACACTCACCGCGGACACGCACGACTATGGTTACTTGCAGCATCTACGGGATGTGCACGACGAATGGGTGGCAGCAGGGTTGATCGAAAAAAGCGGCCATGTTCTTCCAGAGTGTTTCTTCCTGCCGACCTCCACGGGAAAGCCTATGCGACCGCCAAAAGATCCTTTCGCCCGAGCCGGATACTACGCCTTTGACATGAGCTCTGGTATCATGTCAGAGAGCTATCGTGCCATGGTTGCGTCTGCAAACTTAGCTGTCGAAGGAACAGACATGTTATTGGGGTTCCCGGGAAATGCCCCGGGCTCCAACCCTGTTGATACAGTACTGGCCCTCTGTCGCCCTCCAGGTCACCACTGTGATGGCCGCCGAGCCGGAGGGTATTGCTATATCAACAACGCCGCACTGGCGGTGAGTACATGGCGATCTGCTCACCCGGAGGCCCACATCGGCATTCTTGATATCGACTTTCACCACGGTAACGGAACGCAAGAGATCTTTTACGCCGATCCTAAGGTCTTGTACACCAGCATTCACGGTCAAGACGAGTTTCCGTACTATACCGGAGATGAGGAGGAGCTGGGCATCGGTGAGGGCAGCGGGAAGAACTTCAATTTCCCCCTCAAGGTCGGCAGTTCGGTGGAAGAGTACTTGCAGAAACTTGAACTGGCACTGCAGTGTCTACTGGACTTTGGACCGGAGTTTCTCATCGTGAGTCTCGGATTCGACACATACCATTCAGATCCTTTGGGATATTTTCAGATCCATACAGAAGACTACTCGATTATTGCGGAGCGCATAAGACGGAATTTGAAGGATGTGCCGGCGCTCATTCTGCTGGAGGGAGGGTACGTGATTGAGCATCTGGGGGATAATATGTTGTCTTTCCTCCAAGGTTGGAAGAGTGTCCAATGATAACCATCCTATCACTGATCTGGACAGGATAAAATCCCTTGTTCCTCAGTCTCGATACTTCTTGCTGCATCCAGTACTTCTCTTCCGAGGTCAATTCATCGCTCTGATAGTACGGAATCACTGCCATGATCAAAAATACAAATTGCAAACATGTGGAGTTATAGACGGCGTTAGCGGATTTATGGTTGTTTCCACGTGATCAGCCTCGGCATATTTCAGCCAATCACACGCCTCTCAGACTAAGCCAGATTCGACGTCATTCTCGAAAGCCTTCGATGGCAACTCGGACTCGGACTGACCTACGCAGCTGTATAACTGCCTGCGAATGTCTTCTTCTTTTATTCTTTTCATCAACCACAACAGATCCCACTTCGCTTCTCATCCGTAGTCGCGATGTCCTCCTTCGTTCTCAGAAGGCCCTTTGCGGTCTCCTCGAACGCCTTCCGACAATTCCGCAAACCATCGAGCATCATCCGGACGTTCCACTCTTCCGGCTCGAAATCGTCAAATGCTTTCTTCAACCCACGACCGTCAACGACCAACGCCCAGTCTCTGTTCAAGTCCGCCGCCCTTCGAAATGCCTTCAAACGCGGCTACCAGACACCTTCCTACCAACCCGTCAACCCGGCAGCGAGCGGAAACCTGACGCAACGACTTCTCTATGGCGCGGCATTGCTGGGCGGTACCATTGTTGCCACCAACCTGATTTTCAACCGGGAAACGCGTGAGGATGGTGGTATGCCTCCCTTCGAGCGGGAATACTTGAACCAGACATTTATGCACACTGGCTTGGGCGTCGGTATTATTGCGCTTGCGGCCAAGACACTGCACTCCAACGGATGGAGCTATCGGCTTATGGCAACGAACCCATGGTTGGTCATTGGTGTGTCTTTGGCGGCAAGCATTGGCACGATGTACGGCACGTTTTACACCAATCCTGACAAGTAAGTTTGAAACACAAGATATTCCCTTTTTCCGGCGAAATACTGACTGTGTTGTTGTAGCTACGTTCAAAAATACGCCCTCTGGACTTTGTTCAATGTCAGCCAAGCAGCCATCCTGTCGCCTCTGTTTTTCATGTCGCCGGCCATTCTGGCTCGCGCTGGTCTGTACACCGTCGGCATGATGGGCAGCATTGCGTTCGTTGGTGCCACTGCCAAGCAGGAGAAATATTTGTACCTTGGTGGTCCTCTACTGGCCGGTGTGGCCATCGTGGCTATTTCCGGCTTCGCTCCTCTCGTTCTTCCCGCCACCGCTGTCCGAACCTTGGCTTGGTCAGAGAACATTTGGCTGTACGGTGGTCTGGCCGTGTTCGGTGGCTTCACTCTCTATGATATTCAGAAGATCTTACACCATGCTCGTATGAGTGAGCGTGGCTTGGTCAGAAAGGACGTTGTGAACGAGAGCATCAGCTTGGAACTGGATTTCCTCAACATTTTCATCCGGATGGTGCAGATTTTGTCCATGAGACAGCAGAACAGGAGATAAAGTCAACAAAAAGGGGACAATTTGATATTACACATTAATTGACGTGATGTCCGAAGATGGATCGGCGCCGTGCTGGGTTATCAATCCACGCTGCGAGAAGACAAGTGGCATCGAGGCATCGAGATCAGACAGGTGGCCAAGAGGCACCCCCGACACGGCGCGTTTGAAGTTGGAGATACAACACGTCTGTTCAGATATGCACTGTACAATCATGATACCAGGGGAAAACAGTTGAAGATAAATCATCTACTAGGTAATGATATTCCACTCTTGGACAACACTCGGCTTGGTCATTTCGACGCTACTACTACCTGTAATAATCCATACTAGTAATCCAGACAGCTTTGTTCCTTTCAGCTCTTCCAACACGAGGAGGTGCAGTACCCCAGAATCGTAGCTTACAAAATCGAACCTGTTTTCAATATACTGTGTCTACACCCCTTAGATCTCGGTGATAAACATGTCTTTAGCAAGATTCGAGATAAGGAATTATACCCAGACGTTACATATCCACCAGAGTGTCTACATACCAGGTAGGTACTCATACCACTATAATAGTAGTAGTACTAGTAGGGCAACTTACCAAAGAACCGAGGAACCACCAACCCCGCGTTGCAGCCTTGCGAGAATCCCGCATTCGGACTCCAACGCCTCTTGTTCGACTAGGATTCAGCGCCCATTTCACTCTATCCTTAGATACCTACCATCGGCCTTGGTATCTAATCATCTTTAGGTGCTTACAGCAACCCAGTTGGGGAGATTTTCGTAGGGTTAACAATTACGAGACAGAAGAGTCAAAATAAACCGAGCACTACACCTGCATACAAGTCTCACTGGAGGTACCATTCTCACCACATTACCACCAGTATCGCGAGTTACTGTGGTCATTTATCATCACCTTCATAATACTACCTTGGTTATATCTACTCCTACTACATTTTACTCGCTCCAAAGAAAGGAAGAAATATCATCACACCACCATGGCCGAACCCAAAGTCGAAACCATTAGTAAAATCGAAATCCAAACCTACCACCTCCCACCAACCCGACTGATTCCTAACTCTCCACATCGTCCGTTGATCTATTACCCCGGCCTCCTTCACCTTCTCAAAGACCACCAGAAGTCTCCGGCTGATAACAATCACCATTCCTCTCTGGATCCTACACGTCTAGCCACAATCGCCTACGACACATTCATCTCCAACGGCTGGGACGTGCAATGGATCTACCGGTACGGCCGTACCCAAAGATCTCACTATCATTCCTCCGTGCACGAGTGTATGGCCGTGTTGAGTGGGAGTGCGACGATACGATTTGGGATTGCAGACGGCGAAGCGGACGGCGGACCGGGAGCAAGGCGCGGAGCGAACGGTCCTACTTCCACTCACGATCCTCCTTCCTTCAAAGGTGTTTTCATCCACGCCCGCGCAGGCGACGTTTTTGTGCTGCCCGCCGGCGTGGCCCACAAGACGTACGACACTGAACCAAATGCGGAATTTGCGCTGTTGACGCCGGGGGATGGACATCGTATAGAAGTACCACCTGACTCCTCTTCCACATCCACCACCAACGCTGGATCCGCTGCCACGGATGCCAACGCCAGCGTCAACACAAGCGCTGCCGCCAGAAAGCGCAACGCAGTAATCGATACCCCGCTATCTGGCTTCACCATGCTCGGCGCGTATCCCAGACTCACTGAGACCGGACAACCCGATCCTGGGGAATGGGACTTTGCGACGGGCGGTGAAGATGTCGGACGGTACGAGAGGGTGTGGTCGGTGAAAAAGCCGGCGAGGGATCCGTGTTTGGGAGTTGATGAACGGGGGTTATGGGGGTTATGGTAGTAGGAAAGAACTTGAACAATCCATTACAGTACACACTTCCGCCCCAGGCCCTTCCCAGCATATATACATATATATATCACAGCAAGGATCACATCACATCACGGCATGATTGGCGTTCAATTGACTTGTCGTATCATTCCATCAATTGCTTCTGTTTTATTGTTCTCAGACCAGAAGACCTTTACGCCAATGCTTGAATTTCAGTAACCTACACACCTTGGTACTTACCCACCTCGGTATCTTTCAGTCAATGAATGAATCATGTAGAACGAAATGTCACGTCGACCAGAACTGCAGCAATACTTTTGCCACCTAGTACCTCCCTACCTACCTAGGTAGAGGCAGAGACACTTGGCTTCGCCGGGTCTAATACCTTACTAGTAGGCACAGGTACTTCGCCTTGCTCAGTTTAATGCCTTACCAAGGCAGTACCTCGCTTCACTCGTAGTACTCAGATCACTTCGCTCAATTTGATACCTACAGGTACCTCGCTTGGCTTGTTTCAATACCTACTGAGCGAAGCAAAGTAGGACTACTCACTTTTGATCGGATGCAACACCATGATTGGCAAACACATCCTTCCACTCTGCACTTCGTCATCAACATCTTCATTTTCTCGTCCCAACCACCGTCGCCAAAGATATCCCGCAAACGCCGCGTTGGAATAGTACGTCGACCCTCGGAACACATGCTCCCCAGGCCCAAATACACTACCGTTCTCGCCATGAAAGTACCCGCCCCCATGGTCCATGCCGGCCTTCTTGCTCGCTTCACTGAGCGGGGCATTGTTAAACACCTCGTCAGCATGTACTGGGGGCCAGTCACGGTCAAAGTACACCGGTAGAGGCACGCTGATCGCTTTCAAACCATAATGCAGCGCAATCGACGCGGGATACATTTCAGGGAACATGGTATGTTTGTTCCGATATGTTTCTTCGTGCATGAGCAGCAGCAAACGGCGCGACATGCGCGATGCAGTGATCAAGGCGGCACGCGTGGGCGGTCGACCCTCGGTAGTGAGGTTGTAACCCGTGATGTCGTTGTGAAAGGCCCAGTGGGTATGAGTTGGGTCGAATAGAGGGTTCAATGTGATGAAGTCCGTTATATGATCCGACCCCAATGGATTCTGCTGGGCTGGAATCTGAAACAGACGCTCGGAGGGCAGCTGTGGTCCAGACACTGGTGTTCGATTTGCTGCTTTGACCTCTTCGACAATGGACTGCGCATAATTCTCATACGAGTCGTGGTGCAGTGAGGGGATGTAGAATTTGGATGAACGCTCCCCTGCATATTCCTGCGCCTGCTTTTCTGCCCATGCCGTGAGGCGGTGTATTAACTCGTGATAGTGTCCGGTGATTCTAATGTCCATTTCCCAATGCCAAAAGTAGTCATACTCTGAATGCAAGGATGCGAAATACTGCATGGGGAAATGTAATGACCGATAAGCTCCGTAGATGTCTTTGCCGGAGAGGTTGACTATACTTTCGGGAAATGGTGGGGGATATATCAACTTCATTTGAGCCTCAGACCAGAGAACACCCATGCCGCGGAACGCCTCCGGCAGGCTATCCTTTAATGTCTGGTTGTAGATATCTTGCGATGCCCAGATGGGGATGGTATCGTCTTGGACGTGAATGAGGAAGTGAACTCTATATTGACCACCGGAGAGCAAAGCCAACTCGCTGATGAGAGCCCGGAGCATCATGATTTCATAGGCGGTGTATTGGTGCGTGTTCCACGTCCGGATCACGAATGCAGTGCGAGATTTCAGTCGCTCCTTGTTCTTGTCCAGACATTGTTCCTGCGCCGCGTGCCAATTGACATTTCTCCAGTCCACGACGGGAACCCGGTCGAGTCCTTCATTGTCTCCTTCCATACTCACGCCCAGTCCACCGTGATCAGCGGAGATTCCTAATCCGTACGGGCCATATCGGTTGACTCGATCGTAACAGACTTGGTCGTTGAGTCCAAGCTCTTTCGCAGAACCAAATAGTGGTACTGGCATTCCCTGCGGCATGCCTTGATACGCAGATATTTTAGGCGGGGCGATTTTTCTCTCCTGGTCTATGTAGCACGCGTCGATGGTCGGAGCTGACCCAGATGACACATCGACCAACTGGGGATCACTTCGAGGACCGCCATCGAAAAGATCGGTCCGGTCGCTTTGTTGTTCAGGGACATATTGCGTGAAGGGAACGATGTTCTTGCGCCCGTGGTAGAAGCCTTGAAGTCTGAAAGGCAGTTAGCAGGAGACCACTCTGACACCGGCTCACAGCGCGAGTGGCCTACCGATTGAATTGCTCCCACCAAAAGACCTCTTTTCCGTCTGGATACCTCGATTGACCGATCGGGATGGGTCCTTGCTGGGCATTCTTTTGGACAACCTTGGAGAGTTGTGGGATCGACCACAACAGGCCGGTAAAGACGAAGAAGAGAATGGCGATGCCTAAACAAATCGCCCTTCTGGACTGTAGGCTGGAGAGACTCAATTGGCGTCGATGACCCCATCGCGGCCGCAGGGCTCCCACAGGGCTGAGTAACCCATCGCCGGCGATGGAGTCGACGCTGAAACCGCGTCTATGAGATGCTGGGGTTGGACATGACTTGTCAATGTCGCCAGTAATCGACTTTGGCAACTTGGACAGTTGAAGCATTCCAACCGCCGGTGAGGCGTGGCAGCAGTTGGCTCGTGTGCCAGTGGGAGGGCCGGTGCCACACACGGTGGGGAAGCTCAACTGGAGCTGGAGCTGGAGCTGGAGCTTTACTGTAGTTGTAGGCGTGCGATGCAGTGCCAGTGTCAGTCGTGCCAGTCCTCCCAGTGGGTGCGCTCGGTGTCAGATTCGGGGCTGTTTCGGGGCTCCGGGCGGGTACTTTATGGGGATCGACGGAAGCGGATAACACTGGCAGAAATCCGAATTACAGTAATTGTACTTTTGGGATGCGCTGGAATGGATTGAGAAAGAATGAGAAATTGAGAATCGACAAGCCTGAGATCCCTTGGTATCTACCGAGGGAGGAGTAGTTGTCGTTTATGAATTGAGCTGTCTACACTTTGAAGTCTGAGGGCATGCTAGGCCCCCTACGCCCCGCGCGCGCCGATTTCGCACCTGGTTTTGCCCGCCTCCACAGGCAATGGCAGCCACCCGCAGCCTAGATTTACCCAGCCTAAGGCCCCCTCGGCCCCAGTATCAACCATGATGCTTGTTTGGTGCCCACTGGAGGCTAGGGTAGGCTCCTTGGCTGAGGCGGGCATGCTCTACTCGAACAGCTGGGGTGGGATTACCTACGTTGTAGCTAAGCAAATCTACACCATCACATCATGACTACACCATCTTCTCAACACAACCCACGCGGCTCTCCCTTCAGTTGGACGGTCCTCCAAGTCCAAGCTGCCGGATACGAGTACCTAGGTAATCATTGCTTTGAGATCACGTCACGTCATCACTAATCTCACTGATGCCTCCTTAGCTATCTGGGTCAGTTGTCGTGATAAATTGCATTGACCTTGCTACATCCATCCTATGACTATTCTGATATCTGTCACCTTCATCTCCACTGGCAGCCGTCTGTCTGATAACCAGAAACTCATTCTTCGCCTGTTTCTCGTCAACGCACAATGCCTACTGCCGTCGTGACCGGGGCCAACAGTGGCATCGCCCACGCCTTTGCCAACATACTGCTCGACGAGGTCAGCATTGCCAAAAACACTAGCACATTGCCATCAAAATTGCTCTAGGATGACACTCAGGTAGGGGTACAAAGTGTACGCCGTCGATCGAGACGATGGAGAAGGGCTTAAAGCTCTGCAATCCAAGCAAGCCCATACTGCAGTTGTCGACGTGACTGCACCCGATTCGATCCGGGACTTCAAGGACTCGCTGGGTGATATCCCGATTGATCTTTTACTCAACATTGCAGGTTCGAAATCACCATCTGTGATCCCGTCTTCAAGTGTCTGTGAAGTGGAGTCCACTGATCGATACAAAAGGTGTCGCCTCCCCATCCGATGAGGATAGTCTGACGACCACCAACCTTGATGTCCTACAACGTACCTTTGCCGTCAATACTTTCGGACCCTTGCTTTTGACTCAAGCTCTATTACTCAACCTGTCAAAGGCATCCAATCCCAAGATCGGGATCGTGTCCAGTCGCGTGGGGTCTATCGGCGACAACAGCTCCGGTGGACATTACGCCTATCGCGCGTCCAAAGCTGCGGTCAACAGCATCGGCAAGAGCATGGCCGTGGATCTCAAAGCCAAAGGGGTCACGGTCATGCTTCTGCACCCTGGCTTTGTGAGGACAAACTTATTGCCCAAGGCCAACATGCCACCAGAGACGGTTGAACCGGAAGAGGCTGCGAGGAAATTGTGGGAGAATATTGTCAAGAAGAAAGGGATCGATGAGAGCGGCAAGTTTTGGCATCGTGAGGGCTTTGAATTGCCTTGGTGATGTCTAACTCCTGTTCCCATGCAAGGACTGGTTGTCAAATGTTACGCCCGTATGTCGACGGCGTAAATGTATCAATCCAGACTTGAAGAGGAGGACAGTCTGGTGTTACCACCATGCTTACAAACCATGGTGTATGTTATCGTCTAGGTCCAGATATACCTAGTATACACATATACCAGTCGATGTCGCTCGTCATTCGCACTACTAGTAGGTTATCGCCGAAGTGGAGACTGGTTCAATGGTGTGAATTGTCAATTCCAAGGTTGTCAATTGTCGACATCCTCGGCAAAGGGTCGGCTTATCTTCCCGAAGCGTCTTCGTCTCCAACAACATGGGGCTTCATTAGAAATCAACTTCAGTTCAACACAATGATGCTTTAACCTCCAGTCTGATATTGATACTACTTGTATAGAATCTCGTTGATATTCTTTTATTCCTCTTCTTTAGATCTGTCGTTCTCTATACTAGATTGGTATTGTCCCCTCTCACGCTCCGAGTCGCGCATGTTTAAAGCTCGGTCTCTACCTCTCAGCCTTGCCAGTCAGTCGATTCGCAGCGTCGCAATCATGTCAACATCAACGCCAGCTCGTCCAACGACTCTAAACCCCGGCGTGCCCGGCCTACCCTACTTCACCCCCGCCCATGAACACAACCCAGGCACGCCGGTCAAACTCTCATCAGAAACACCAACACTATTCACCCCACTGAAAATCCGATCCAAAACGCTACGCAACCGAATCATCGTCGCTCCCATGTGTCAATACTCAGCGGCCCCATCAGGGCCCGAAATCGGCCAACTAACAGACTACCACATCGCAACCCTAGGCCACTACGCACTCAAGGGAGCCGGACTCGTCATCATCGAAGCGACGGGCGTCCAAGCTAACGGGCGCATCACGCCCAACTGTCCCGGAATCTGGAGCGACTCCCAAACCGCAAGTTTCAGACGCGTGTCCGACTTTATAAAGTCTCAAGGGGCCCTATCTGGAATTCAACTAGCGCACGCGGGGCGGAAAGCCAGCACAGTTGCTCCCTGGATCGCCGCTCGCGCAGGGAAACCTTCGCTCCGCGCCGACAGCGACGTCGGCGGATGGCCAGACAATGTCGTTGGACCGATGGGCGGACCTGAAGAGTCCTGGGACGGCAAAGGGTTAGCTGACGACGGCGGATTCTGGCCTCCGCGCCAGTTGAGCGTGGACGACATCAAAGAACTCGTGCAAGCATGGGCCGACGCGGCACGCAGGTCCGTCGAGGCCGGTATCGATGTGATTGAAATCCACGCCGCGCATGGGTATCTTCTTCATCAGTTTCTGAGTCCCATTACGAACCGTCGAACGGATCAATATGGAGGCAGTTTTGAGAACCGGATTCGACTGTTAGTTGAGATCGTGCAGGCTGTAAGATCTGCGATTCCGGATACGATGCCTTTGTTGCTCCGGGTCAGTGCGACGGAGTGGATGGAGGATACGGAGCCGGGGAATAAATTCGGCAGTTGGGATCTTGAAAGTACTATCAGACTGGCGCGTCTGTTGCCAAGTTTGGGAGTTGATTTCCTTGATCCCAGCAGTGGGGGCAATCATCCCTTGCAGCGGATTAATATGTTTGCCTCGAAGGATTATCAGACGAAGAACTCCCATCGGATTCGGCAGGTCATGAAGGCTGAGAATCTGGATTTGCTTGTTGGTGCGGTGGGTCTCATTACTGAAGCGGAACAGGCACGCGACATTGTTGAGGATGGTAGCGTGCATCAAGACGGAGCAGGAGCCGGAGCAGGAGAAGGTTTGGATCGCAGTATCGGCGAAGAAGCCGCCGCTGCTAAACAAATCACCGATGCAAAGGGGGGCAAGGAGCCCATGGCCGACGCGATCCTGGTGGCCCGCCAGTTTCTCAGAGAGCCCGAGTGGGTGTTGAAAGTGGCGTGGAGGTTGGGCGTCGATGTGGCGTGGCCAAGTCAGTTTAACAGAGTCCGATTCCCCAAGTTGTGAACTTAAGTTTGCTTCAAGTTGTTGGACTTGAAGATCAGTGGGATTTAAGAGAGATTGGCATTAGCAATCAACGTAAACGGAGCGGACGGGATGGCGGATACATACAGACACAAACACCACCTTGATACTGATAGACCGAAAGAATGCCTGACGCTGCAGTCCTTGGGTTTGGCCATGTCTCAGTTTGCGTCTCTGATCGACTTGAACATCACATCAACCACATCACATCACCTGCTCGCGTCACCTTGACTTTTTTTTGTTATTCTTTATTTTTTTATTTTGTTATCTTTTCCACGCCTCGTTTTTGTTAATATAATTGACTGCTGCAAACACGAAACTCTCAACTTTTGTTATCCTTTGCGCGACTAGAATGTTTTTGTTGTTGAAGATTGACTGTTGTCCAAAGTTACAGACCTGACTTCGGCCACACCATCACAGCTTACACGCACACACAGCCCACACTTCCGTCCACACTACGGCCAGACAAATTGCAAATCCAACAGGAATCAGGGACACAAATTGACACCTTGGCCGCCCGGCCGTTGACTTTTAGCTAGGTACAATGGCAGAGACTGTCCTTACTGTACTATTCCGGCTCTCTCAGCACAGCCTCGTGTCACTCCGGATCTTGTTGCCCTGACACAACGGCAACTAGTCTGCAAATCAAGCCTTGCATTGTACGACTTTTTGGTCAGTGACGAGTCTCTTTTCTTGCTGAAGATCTGTCATGGCATGGCATGGCGTGGTATGGCGTGTTGGTTGTTATCATCGCTCCGGACTTCCGCGAAGTATGTGAGTTGAGTTTCAATGTCCTATGCATTTTGACCCATTGCAATGCAATGCAGTACAGCAGTCAGTGCAATGGACTGCACGATCAAGGTCGGTCCTCGGATTTTGTTTCATTTTTGGATCCCTTGCTACGTACTATGCCCCCTCTGCAATGCACCGACACCGCATGCTATATCTAGCATTTGGTGCCACTTCAAGTCATGTCTGCTCGCTCCAGACAGACAAGTTTTCAAGCTGTCCCTATCTGTTGCCATGGACTCTCTTCAGCCACAGCAATTGAAGATTCTCTGAAGACGACAGAAGTCACTCTTTTGTCACTCTTTTGTCTCTCTCGCTACTAAGGCCTCAGGTAACCGGTACCCCATGACTTGCCAAAGCCTCAAAGTCTGATACCGAGGGACCCATTCAATGGCCATCATGTCCTCCTCTCGGCTGCTCTTGCAGAGACTAGGCATCTTTCTGTGTCTTATTTCCTCTGTCATCAGCAACACCACCCCTCGACCGGTCCCAGTTCCCGTCCAGCACGACTCCAATTTCGTTCCAGACATCGTACTTCGAGTCGACGTGGCCACCATCCAATTAAATTGCCAGCCTCGTCTATCGACCTTGATCAACGGGACGTACCCAGCGCCGCCGATCTACCTCGAACCCGAGCGAACGACTTGGATCAGAGTATACAATGACGCATATTTCAATACCACAATGGTAGCTATGCCTCTGGATCCAGACCCAAACCTTCCCAGACCTGAATCTTCCGGCCCACTGACCATATGTTCTACTACAGCACTGGCACGGTCTATCACTATCAACGGCCCCCTACGCCGACGGCACGCCCCAAGCCTCGCAATGGCCCATCCCACCAGGTCATTTCTTCGACTACGAACTTCACCCCAGCGCTGCTGAAGCAGGGACATCATTCTACCATTCTCACGTCGGGTTTCAAGCAATTACGGCCTCTGGACCTTTAATAGTCAAAGACGCCAGTCCCCTGCCGTACGCGTATGACGACGAAATCATCCTGAAAATCGGCGACTTGTATCCCCAGGACGACAAGACGATAGAAACGGAACTGACTAGCATTCCATTCCGATGGATAGGCGATCCGTCCGCTTTGCTAGTCAATGGCCAGAGTGGAACAACAATATCGCAGCCACAGACACAGTCAACAACAACAAACTCGAACAGTGTCAACTCGACCGAGGCTGGTTCTGACACCTCATGTCAGCCGTGGGTTATGAATGTCTTACCAGAAAAAATATATCGCGTTCGTTTGATCGGCGCCACCACGATCTCGTTGGTCCTATTTGGATTCGAGGACCACGACAACCTCACCATCATCGAAACGGACAGTGCGTACGTCTCTCCCGTGCAGACAGACCATATGCAAGTCGACACGGGCCAGCGGTTCAGTTTTTTGTTGCCGACGAAAAGCCGAGAGGAACTGGCAGCAACAAACAAATCGACTTTCTGGATCCAGTTCGAAACGAGACAAGATGACCGGGTTGTTTCGGCGTGGGCGCTGCTCAACTATACTTTGGACGCATCGGCATCAGATCCATCAGACAGTGATAGTGACCAATACTCACCTCCAGCTGCGCCCGCCACGCCCAGCAGTATTCCGTCCTCCTCGGTTGTCAGCCTCCCGAACAACGTCACCTCTTGGATGGAATATACCTTTATCAACCCCCCTTTCGCCGGGTACGACTCACCCCCGCTGTCGTCCGAAGTCACCAGACGAGTCATCATTTCGACTCTACAACTGCTCAACACCACGACTCAGAACACACTCATGGTCTCGAACAATGCCTCGTGGTTCGACGGGCCTCCACTCGGCCCGAGCGTACATGTTCCGTATCTTGTAGAGATTTTACAGAACGAAACCATTAACGGCGGGGTGCCAGATTTTGACGGAGCAATTGGTTCCAATTCCAATTCCAATTCCACTTCTTCAACGTTCCCTTTCGAGGGGTCTGGGTTCGACCCGTTGACAAACACATACCCAGCACGGATTGGCGAAGTCATTGAAATTGTATGGCAAAACGCCGCGTCGTCGCCTGCCCGCGTTTTCGGCGCTCATCCAATGCATGCCCACGGCGGCCATTACTGGGATATGGGGTCCGGACAAGGCGTGTATAGTCCGGCCGTACATGCGGAGATGTTGCGTGCGAATTCTGTCGTTGTCGATGCACCTGATGACGGAGAAAACAGCAGCACGCCATGGTCTTCTCAACAGATAATAGTTCCTTACCCTGGCTCCCGCCGTGACACGACCTTGCTCTACAAGTACGCCTCGCTGGGTACGTATCCTGGCGAATTGAACGGGTGGCGCGTCTGGCGGGTCCGTGTCACCGAGCGCAACGTCGGCGTCTGGATGATGCATTGCCATATTTTGCAGCATATCATCATGGGTCAACAGACCGTTTGGCTGTTTGGGACTCCGGAGGAGATTAGGCAGCATGTCGAGCCTGTCCAGGGCAGTTTGGACGGGTATTTCAATTTCGGCGGCGATGTGGTTGGTCGAACTGGGACTGGCTATGATGGCCAACAGGAAGGAGGTGAAGAGTGGCACCGTGGCAATGATACAGTTTGGGGGAATGGCCCGAGACCGAACGGTGAGGAAGCAGTGAAAGGCAAGAAGATGAACAAGCCGAATGGCAAGGGTAGGGTGAAGAACAAAGGTGAAGCAGGATGGAAGCAGGGGAGTAAAGATGAAGCGATCGAGGTCATGCAGTTTTTTGAGTGATATCGTAGACCCTGCCTGCGTCACGACTCGGAGTGATGGTGGCCATGAGTGCAAGATACATGCTGTTGGCGCCAGCGGCGGCGGTGGTGGTGGGGACGAGTTGCCTGCTTTCCAATGGTGTTTATCGTCCCTCGGGATTTGTTGCGCAGAGCGATGACTTATTAATTCGATCAAGTTCAATAACTTCAATTTTCGTCCAGTTCAAGACGGAATGTTTTCAGTCCATTAGACACCACCATATTGATCAGTGGCCTCCTCATACTAGTAGATCTCTGAGATGTTCTGGTAGCCTTTGATGCAAGAAATATAGTGTGCTGTATGACATTTGGATTCTGCAGCTAGACTTTTGGATCAACCGAAGGAGTTGATCGACTGTCAATCGCGCGTTAACATGGTCTTTAAATATTACCTAGGTAGTAGATTCTAGGGAGAGGTGCCAATTAGGGTGGAGCTGTGATCAGCTGCACTGGATGAACAAATGTAGTCGATGGAGAGAATGCGAGAAGGAAGTATTGTCGTCGAACATAGTACATATACATATACTAGGTAAGAACACTAGCACCACTAGTAGCATAGTACCACACTGCAAGTGTCACTAGCACTGCTGTTAAGCAATACTAACAGCCCTTTCAGATGGGTCGCCTCTCAAAAGCAGCATGAACGCCAAGAAAGGATAATTCAACTCCAGTGCAGCAGTGTACCTGTATCCTCCAGCCGAGCCTCAAGTTCAAGCCAAACTTCAAGCTTGGATCCCGAATATATCACCCTAACGTCCCATTTGTGGATTTCCATGAAGAGCACGAGCAAGCATCTTTTATTCTCATCTGCATCCCTCCCACTGCACGCCATTCTAGAGCAGATTCCTAGTAGGATTGCTCTACCTCGACTCCTCGACTCCTCGAGAATATTTGTAGGAAGGCTTCATTCTCAGATCTGAAGCACATATACATACCCTACACACACGCAAGCACCATCATGGTCCAACAACTCCATCTAGCTCACACTCCGGCCAACTTGGCCCTGTATGTTGCCGTCTACCGTGATGTCGAGAATGTCACGTTCCTCAGGGAACAGTTGCTCGCGGGAAATGCGGAATTTGAATATGCATTTATCGATGCTAGTATGGTGAGCGACCAACCTTGCATTTCAATCTGCTTTCAATCCAATCCAATCCAATTCAATCCAATATCTACCCCTCTTCCGCACATTTGAACCCTTTCTAACACCGATCCCTTTCGCAAAGGTCGTCTCTACCAAACATGCCCTCGCAGCAGCATTCCGCGCCATCAACGACTACATGAACGACCGGCTCAAGTCCCGCAACATTCACTCCGAGATTGTCTTTTCTTTGAGCCCCAACAACAATGTAAGTTTCCTCTTGCCGCCCAATCTGATTACCCCTTAGCAACTACTACGTAGGTCCCAGTATTGACCTTCCTACCACTACAGATCGGTGAAGCATTCCGCCGCTTCGGCGTCTCCGAGACCGCTAGAGACCTACTCGTCATGAAAGTCGCGATGACACCTCAAATCACATTAGAGAGCGTCAGCCAACATTTCTCAACTCATATCCAAGGCAACGAAGTGCCCTTTGATGATGCTACCTTCCAGCAGACGGCCGATTTCGATCGCATTCGGAAAGTATATAAGTTGTCCACTTTGGCACCTAGAACTAAAAAGGGCGGCCCGGTTCCCAAGGTCGACGGCGCCGTTAACGGAGACGCCGCACTTACCAATGGCGATAAAGCGAACTTCAATGAGACTAGGAATCTGGAGGTTCAGATTCTTGGACTTATGGCACTCAGAGGAGCTACGTGATTGGTGGTGTACAGGCACTGGATCACCTCGTTGTACGCCGGACAGAAATTCGAAGCTGTAACCTTTTCAGCAGATGGTATTGCCGTCGCTAAGTCAATCGGGACTCTCTGGTGGGTTTGATTGATGCTGAACTCGACGCCGAGCGGTACGTCGTCCCACAGCGGAGATTGTCGCCTGTCTTCTGGTGTGGGTTGTTGACGGTGTGAGTACCCTTTTCGGGAGAGCTGCTCGACATATCGCAACAGCTCGGGACAAAAGCCCTCATTGGCGGAAGCCTGCCGTGGCTGTCAACTCTCAAGAAACGAGTGCTCTGGGAACAAATGCTCCCCACATCAGAACTCGAAAGCGATATTCAGGAAGATGTCAGCATGCAGTCTAGCCTCGGAAAGGCCTTATCCTTCAGTCCGCCGCCACCATATCTCTTCCAGAAACATGCGGTGACATTACTCTGCCATCCACAGAACAGGACAACCTGAAATGTGTGTTGACACCTTCGTCGCGCCGGGTCGACTTCAATTTTGTCCCCTGACAAATTAGCCTTCTTCCAACATCATCAAATATGACCCTCCCGAATCGAAGCTGCGCCAATATACGCGACAATGATACCATGCCGAGTATAGCCATACCTACCATCACCAAGTCAAACGACGTACTACACCCCAACCATGCTATACACTACTCTATCACCCCATGGAAATGGGATCATGACAATGACGAGAAGATGGAGATGACGATGCCTCCAGTCACAGTGCCATTCTTCCTCAAATCTGTGTCCATCTGCACTTTATCTCCCAATTACAGCCACAATGGGCACAGGTAACAGTACCTAGCTAGGTAGCTGTCTATTCAACTACCTCTTGGGTTCATCCATCCATTCATCCATCCACATTGCTCACACACCATACATTGGCAACCCCCCTTCCCTTCCAGCCACCCTCTTTCCGCAATCCCAGTCCAGCTTGTGGATCAAAGCGACACCATTACCTCATCCCGACCTGGTGAAAACCAATTTGAGTCCCTCGGTAGCGCAATAGTCCGCAGTCTGTCTTGCAACTCTGGTCTCGACTACTACACAATCGATACTTACAGGAACACACATGGGCACTCATGCTTACCGGTGTCAAGTAGTCTAGTATACTATAGTCCACATTTAGCATCATTATTCAGACTGGGCCTCAGAGAACCAAAAATGAACTTGATTTATATATTGGACGCTTCATGTACATCCCTCAGACCCACCTACTACAGTTAGGTACGGTATCTACCTTAGCTACCCGGGACGTACACTTACAGTAGTAACGAAAGCACAGCAGTCGTTACGCACTGGTAAGCCAGCGAAGCGAAACGAGGCAGGCACTGGCAGGCAGGCTCTGCATCTGTCATATCCATGAAGCAAGCAGGCAAGCACCACAGTGAGCACTGCCAAAGAAACCCGATCGACAGAGCAATAACATACATTTCGTACCTTAGTTACGCAGGCAAAGTGTCTGTTCGATTGCATGTTGCGATGCTACTTTGCCTTGCCTTGCCCTGCCTTGCTTTTGGCATGCAATGCTGGCTGACAGGCTGGCTCAGTCGCCTGCCTGCCCCTTCACTTTCCTAGTTAGACAAAACCCAGTCTAGAATGCTTTTTGGAATCATAAAGTTACACACACGCTCGCACACAGAGCTGAGGCATGGTAAGCCCTGACCTCTTGTGCTGGCTTCTTGTCTGGCAAATTCCCTCCCTTTCCCTCCACGACCCGGTTTTCTCCACAGATGGTAATATCATCCTGATCTCCGCAGACCACACCATTGGAAACCAATCCTCCTTCCACTACATGTGACCGCCAATGCATGTCTCACTATCCTTTCCCTTTCCTCCACGAAGCACACTTCTAAGCCCCGGAAAAGAGCTCCAATTGCCGCCTTGAACCTCACCTGACGCAAGAATATCCTCTCTTCCTGCACTTTCAACAACTCTTCGTGAGCTGATCAGAACCAATACAATCAAAAGCAATTTCTTGGTCTGGAGAAAACAAACGCGAAAATCCATCCAACGCCGTCGCTAATCAAACATTTATCGGTTTTGTTGCCGGAGTAAGTGATGGGCAGAGAAGCAGGGTGGTCGTATTTCTTGACCATCCCCAGCTTCTCGCCAGAACAATCTTGTGATTTTCCGAGCGTTAAAACATTGCATAAAACATAAAACCCCAGCCGCCAGACACAGGATCGAAAGACAGAAGGTCAAGTTAATGGATCCGTCCATCAACCCTGCGCTGGGCTTGAGGTTGACTTGCTGACATTCAAGTCAGGAATGATGGTACAAGAGGAATCTAATCCTCTTTTGGAGAAGTCGGCGAGTATTGAGGACTATTTGGAGAATACTGCGGACTGGTGACAGACGTCGGCCGACCCTGTGGACTTGTTGGGGAAGCATTGTACATCGGACTGGTAGGAGAGTACGAAGGACTTGTAGGAGAAGTCGGGCTCGTCGGACTGTATGTCGGAGACGTGGGTGAATAGCTCGGTGACGTGGGAGATTGCTTGTTACCAGTTCCACCGTACATTGGGCTAGTAGGGCTGTACATTGGGGACGTGGGACTGTACACCGGCGACGTCGGCGATGTAGGTGAGGTTGGACTAAACGCCGGCGATGTAGGAGAGTAGCTTGGAGAGGTCGGAGATCCATAAGCCGGGGACGTCGGCGAATAGTTGGGCGACGTGGGAGAATAACTGGGTGAAGTCGGCGAGGCTTGATACCCAGGCGACGTCGGCGAGTATGCAGGTGAAGTAGGAGTAAACGCTGGACTGGCCGGAGAGAAGGACGGTGAAGTCGGTCCAAACCCAGGACTGGTGGCACCAAACATTGGAGAGGTAGGACTATACCCAGCAGTGGGAGAGAAGCCAGGCGACGTTGGGCTTGTTCCACCGAAAGGACTGGCAGGCGAATAACCTCCTGGGCTTCGAGCACCGTATGGACTGAATCCTCCAGCACCACCGAAACCTGGTTGATAATCTGTAAAGCCGCCTGGTGTTTCGGCTCCCGAAGCACGGATTGGCGAGAAAGAAGCACCGTAATCGGGCGAACCAAGATAGCCAGTATCCTGCATGGGAGATCCCATGTCGTATGGAGTGGCAGCACCGTCCAGAAGTTGTTGCGAGCCTTTGACACCGATAGCTCCTCCAAGACCGAGATTGGCGTTGTCACTAACAACTTGAGAGAGCATGTTTTCGTCGAGTAGGATCTCCATTGCACCAGTACCGACAGGAGCAACCTGGCCCAAAATGAGATTCTCCGATACACCACGACAGTCGTCGAGTTCACCGGCAGCCGCAGCCTCCAGCAAAATCTCCACGGTTTGCTCAAAGGAACATCTCATGAGTGCACCGGTGTCGGACTTATTGATACCATGTCGAGTAACAGCCATGACATAACCACGGGCGGTCATGACATCGCAAAGAATACCCAAATGACGAGCATTGACATAAGAACCATCAAAAGACAGCACCTGCGTCAATTCCCGCAGAATAGCGGCTCGGGTGGCTTCAATACCAAGGACTTCAAAGATTTCAGTGAAGCGATTGGTGTAAGTCCGAGTGGTATCAACGCCTTCGATGGCAAGCACTTTGGCAAAGGCACTGCCGCTGGTCTCGAGCACGTACTCATTGCACCGTGGGTCACTCTTGGACATAAACACGGAATTGTCGTCGTCGATGATGGCGCGACTCTTCTGGTCAATGAATGCTCGGGATACTCCAGGAACACCATGGAAAGTCAAATGGTCGAGCATCTCATTCATGAAGCGGCGGAGCACCTCATCATCTTCCTTGCGGTCTTCCTCTTCATCTTTGGCATAGGAATTGACGAGACGAATGCGGATGACTTGCTCGTCAGCGTTGATGTCACTGAAGATGACGGAAAGATCCTTCATGTAGGTCGACTTGATCTTCCCGGCGACATCCTGAATGTTCAAACCCTTATCCAGCAGTTTGGCACGACTCAGGATGATACGCAACAACCATTTGGAGTGAAGGGACAGGTCTGCCTCATTGTCCTCGGGGATGATGAAGTAAGACTCGACCATATCCAAGTCTTCCGGGATGATGGTACTCTGGATATCAGGGTCATACCACAGCTCGCAAGTCTCCGCGACTGACCGCAGGTTGGTGTGCTGCACGCGAGATCGCAGAAGTTTGGCAGCCTCCTTATCACCTGCATTTTCAGGCAGTTGATAAACAGTCATCGAGGGCGTCCGAATGTTCTGGGACACGTTCAAGATTTCCTTGAGACGTGGTACACCCAGGGTAACGTTCTTGGCCGACACACCGGTAAAGTGGAAAGTGTTCAAGGTCATTTGAGTGGCAGGTTCACCAATAGATTGAGCAGCAAGAACACCAACCATTTCACCAGGGTTTGCATGGGCGGCGAGGAATCGACTTTCCACAGCGCCGATGACGTTGTCAAATGCCAGTCTATTCAGACCATGCTCAAGCACCAGCCGCTTGTACGCTAGGCGCGACCGCAACTGAGCCTTAAGCAGAAGTGTGGCATTGGACTGAGCTTCTTTGGAAATAGGGTCATCGCCACGAACAACAACCAAGCGATCCAGCAACTGCTTGACCGCATTGAGAGCATGACGAGGATCCAGATCGGTCTTGTCGCCCCGACGAATCTTGAAGTTCTTCTGGGCTTGATCGATGATACGCGCGATGTTGAGTGGGAGCTGCATAGAGTCTTCCGTACCCTTGCCCATCTTGCGCAGGAACTCTCGAGACTCACGAAGAGCTTCAAGCTCCTCGTCAAACATCTCTTGCAACTCGGTGTCACCTTGGATCTCTCTCGCCTGAAGCAGTTTACCTCTCCACATGGAAGTATCACCGCTCATGATGTCCACGGCATAGCGATTGTTGAAGGCTTTGTCCGACATTGTAATGATGTCAACCTTCTGGTTCTCGATGTGTGCACCATCAAGACCATCTTCTCCGTAGATGAACTGAACGATGTTACCACGAGAGTCACGGACAGTCGAGTCATATTTGACAGTAACCTCTTCCAGTGCCTTGACGAGACGACGCTGGATATAACCTGTCTCGGCAGTCTTGACCGCAGTGTCAATAAGACCTTCACGACCAGCCATGGCGTGGAAGAAGAACTCTGTAGGTGTCAGACCACGCAAGTACGAGTTCTCCACGAAGCCTCGAGACGGTGCAGAGTAGTCGTCCTTTGCAAAGTGAGGCAGAGTTCGATACTTGAAGCCAAAGGGGATACGTTTGCCTTCGACGGCCTGTTGACCGACGATAGCCGTCATCTGGGCGATATTGATCGTGGAACCCTTTGAACCAGCTCGGGCCATGGTGATGGCATTGTTGAGATCCTTCAAGCTGTTCTCGGTGACAGCACCAGCCTGATCACGCGCTTGATTGAGGGCGTTCATGACCTTGCTCTCAAACGTCTGACGGACGTTCATGCCAGGCGACGGTTCCAAGTCCTCTTTATAGGCTCGAATAGTGATCTCCTCGACTTCTTTCTTCTTTTCGTCAACAACTTCTTGAATCTTCCGCACGGTCTCTGGATCGGGTACTGTATCACCAATGCCGATACTGAAACCATTGTGTAGAAGCCAGTAATTGACCACATGCTGAGCGCCGTTGAAGAAAGCCATGGCAGCTTCATGGCCGAACTCGTTGAAGATGGTGTGAATAACACCACCAGCACTCGTTCCCACGAATTTCTTGCTGAACAATCCAAACATCAGGTGGCCTTCGAGGACCATGAGACCGGTATCGTTGGCAGGTACGTATGGGTCTTCGCCTTTCGCGTCCAATCGCTCCAGATTGAGAGCACGTGGAAGGACCATGCTGATCATCTGCTTCCCCGTCCAGCGAGGTCTAGGCTTGATGATAGCAGGTTGAGGGATCACACCGTCCCATTCGGGCACCCAGAGCATGATGTTCATGACTTGTTCTCGGGTCAAAAAGATGTCACGACGACAGATCTTGTAGATACCGCAGAGCGTATCCTGCACGATACCCATCAATGGACCGTTTCGCTGAGGAGACACAATATTGAGCGGAACCATGCAAAGATTGGCAAGCTCAGCTCTCGATTCTTCACTCTGTGGAACGTGCAAGTTCATTTCATCACCATCGAAGTCGGCGTTGTACGGTGTAGTCACGGACAGATTGAGACGGAAAGTTGAGTAAGGCATCACGCGGACACGATGTCCCATCATGGATTCCTTGTGAAGGGAGGGCTGACGGTTGAACAAGATGACATCTCCATCCTGGATATGGCGTTCAACCTTCCACCCGTACTGCAAGGTCATTTCTGAGGCTCGCTTGTGGTGACGCAAATCGATACGCTCGCCCGTGTCTCGAATGACATATCTCGCTCCCGGATGCTCGGTAGGGCCATTCGCCACGAGACGTTTGAGCTTGTCCAGGTTGAAAGGAGTGACGGTTTCGGGATAAGTCAGGGTGCGAGCAATGCTGCGAGGGACACCGACCTCGTCCAATGACAGATTAGGGTCACCTGTGATGACAGTACGAGCAGAGAAATCAACACGCTTGCCCATCAGGTTCTGGCGCAGTCTGCCTTCTTTGCCCTTCAACCGAGCACGGATCGACTTGATGGGACGCCCACTCTTGTGTTGCGCCCGCTCCAACCCAGCGATTTCGTTGTCCATGTATGTGGCGATATGATATTGAAGCAAATCGCACAGATCCACCTTGATATGGTCTGGTGTGCCATCGACTTCCGTCCGCAAGACCGCTTGGTTGGCTCGAATGATATCTCCAAGTTTGAAAGTCAGATCGTCTTCGCCGCGTTGTCCTTGACCACTACCGTCCACGCTTATACTAGGGCGGACTGGTGGAGGAGGAACAGGAAGCGCCGAGAGGATCATCCACTCCGGCCGAGCATAGTCCAGACTGAGACCCATCATTTCCAGGGTTTCGTCAGTCAGAGTGCGGAAGGTGTTGAGTGCATCTTGTGGGAAGATACGTTTCTTGTCCGGCGTGGTGTCTTCCTCATCTTCACCCTTTCGGGCTTTCCAGGTCGCCCATAGTTGCAACCCGCTACGTCGAATCTCTGGCTGCATGTTACCACAACCACCATGTTTGGGTGGCGCAGGTCCCTTGAGTGGCTGATCGGGGTCTTCGGGAGGATCTGCTTCACAGACGTTACGAGGCTTGCTCAACCGCCAAACGGCATCGAACCGCCGCTTTCGATCACGGAGAGAGATGGCGTGGCGAAATTCTTCATTCTAGATTTGAGGTGTCAGTGATCACCCTGAAGAAATTAGATGTAGAGACCAACATCAAGTGCTTTGATCTTGCCACAGTTGAGGCAGACCGTCTCCAAAATCTTCTTGACTTTCCCCATGAAGCCATAGTGATAGACTGGAGTTGCAAGCTTGATGACACCAAAATGACCAGGACATTCCGACATGTTCTCTTCACAAGTACTGCACTTGAAATTGCGATCGATCGTCCCGAGATGAGGATCGTTCGGACCTTTCTCGCGAGGTCTGAGGCGTTGCTCATCCCTGAAGTCAAATGTTAGAGAGACATTTCAGAAGGGTATTTTTGTGGCGGATCTGTATTATCTACATACATCGTCTCCGGATATTCGATTTCGATGACCGCGAGGCGTTCAGTTTCCTTGGCCGAGAAGAGGCCAAACTGAATCTCCTCAACGGTGCGCAGAGGCGCGCTCGAATACGGGAAATTGAGGTTCGACATGATTGCTCGTAATATCCTTGGGATATCCTTGGGAGACGATATTTATTCTTCAGCAACGATCGGGATGATCGCACTCCTGCGCAGATGGCTGCGCGATGTGGCCAGAAATGACCTCCCGCCCTATCGGGCCACCCAAAACAAAGCGACCTTCGCCAGCTGCGCGCTTCACCAATTCTCTCGTTTTTCGACCGATTCTTCCAGGAAAGTGATTGACTCGGCGGTCGGAACGTGTAAGTTCGGGCGCGCGATCGAGTCGAGATGGTTGGAGTGGGAGTGAGATGGAAGAAAGGTGGTCGAGTTGGTAGGGAGCGAGGTCGAAATTTCAAACTGAAGGCGCAGGCGACAGCGCCAAGGAATATCCGGCCTAGCGCAAAACAACCGCCGCAACCTAGAACGTCGCGCCTCACCTCACTATGACTTCACTGGCTTCGCTTCCAGTGACAACCAGCTTACAATTACCTCAGTTGAATAGTACTGCATACGGCTGTCTACAGCGAGAGCAACCGATCTATGTCTCGAGAACTCGATAATTTGGTGGCATTTGAGCCAGGGCAGACGCTGCTATAACGACATGCCCACCGAGAACGGATTGACCCTCGACAATGAATGCAGAGTGTTGAATGAGGTCGTGCACCCCTAGTACAACTATCTTTTTGTCATTTCCTCACAAAGCCATGCCCAGTAGGTACAGACATGGCCATTACGATCGTTTTCATTTCCTGTTGTGTGAGATTTAGCTCATGTTTGCTCTTCGGAGCAACGCTCACTAGTATCTAGAGGATAGTCTTAGACATAGGCAACGCTCTTGACGGGCTTAATGGACAAGAGCTGCACTGTGATGATGGCGCCCTGCACAGTCAGTCACATTTCACTCTCACTAACATTCCTGACTCTTCTCTGTCCATTCCTCTGCCAACTGTAACTGCACTCTCCGCTGATCCAGCCTGATTCCTTCTTCAACCATCGAATCTCGCTGCTTTTGCACCTCTCAGCCTTTCGCCTCCTTTAGTTTCACGCTATCCGACACTAATCAACTAGCGTGTCATGGCGGAGTCACGTGGAATCGACATTGAAGCCTGGCGACAGGCGATTGTGGTACCTCGCAACTTTTTGGGCGTCCGTATGTAGCCTGAGTCTCCTGTCTACAGACAGCCCGTCCTTTCTTTGACCACAGTCAAAGAATCATGAATTTGGCACTGATTGACCCTTTTCAATTAGCCCAAGACTCTCCTGATACGCTCGTCAACGACCTGAGTAAGTTTGGCAATTCCAACTTTGTCTTGTTCGAGGACTAACACGAGGACGTCTAGGATCTGGCCATGCCACAACACTACGATTCAGCCGGAAGGGCGATTACCTGGCCTCAGGCAGGGTCGATGGAAAAGTCGTCATCTGGTAAGTCGAAGCAAAACTTGAAACGCGTTGCGCTTTGCGACACTGCATCTCGTCATGCCAATCATTACTCGCCGACATAACTTCGAGATACTCGAATGCCCCCTCTATGCGCGCTCCTTTCTACATTGGCTGTTGCTGACTGCCTCAACACAGGGACATGGAGACCATGGGCGTCGCGATGAAACTGCACGGTCACTGGAAGCAGATCCAAAGTCTTAGGTAAGCAAGTCCATCAACATCACCATCCTCCTGGGACCAAGCCCAGCACATCACCACCCCTGATAGCCTTGCCCTCTCCCGCTGCATAGTCGCTGACACGGCTATCGCATCTAGCTGGTCACGAGAAGGCCGATATCTACTCTCAGCATCCCAAGACTGCCGCGCCATCCTATGGGATCTCCAGACTCAAGAACGACTACGCACCGTAAAGTTCGAAGCACCAATCTACACGGCCGAACTGCACCCCTACAACCACAATCTTCTCATCGCATCGTTGTTCGAGGACCGCCCACACCTGGTCGACATCACCAACCCGGAACCAACCAAGCGGATCTTGCCAGCCACACCATTGAGCGACAGCATCCCCCGATCCGAGAACAAGCAAGCCACGACCTCGGCCATCTTCTCTGTTCTCGGCAACCACATCATCACCGGCACATCGAAAGGCTACATCAACATTCTGGAGACCGAGTCGCGCAAGATCATCCACTCGACCAAGGTGTCATCTGGTCTGATCTCTTTGTTGCGACTGACGTCCAACGGCCGACAGCTGCTAGCAAACAGCACCGACCGAATCATCCGAGTCATCAATTTACCAGACCTATCCCTCATTACACCATCCAGACCAGCCAATGTCGAACATCAACACCCAACATCGTCCACTGCCAACACTCCAGGTCCCAATACTACCGCAGAAGAAGACGAAGCTCAACCAGACCCAGCCACCCTAGCCGAGAACATTGTCCTTACAACGGAACACAAATTCCAAGACCTAGTGAACCGACTCCGCTGGAACCACTGCGCATTCAGCCACTCGTCCTCGACTGGTATTGCCGACTACGTAACCGCGTCGACATACATGAAGAAAGACATCTACATCTGGGAACTGCGGACCAACTCACTGCTACGCATCCTGGAAAACCGTGAAGAGCCGGCCATTATCGAGTGGCACCCGTCTCGACCTCTCTTGGCCTGCACCAGCATCGAGACCGGCAGCATCCAGATCTGGGGCATCGAGCCACAGCAGAAATGGTCCGCGCTGGCGCCCGACTTCACCGAGCTGACAGAGAACGTCGAGTACGTTGAGCGCGAGGACGAGTTCGACACCTACCCTCAGGAAGAGCACCAGAAACGTCGTCTGGATCGCGAAGACGAGATCGTCGATGTCCTCACTGTCGAACGCAAGCCCGGCGAGGAAGAGACGTTCGTCTTACCCATGATCTACGACATCGAAGACAGTGATGCCGATGATCAGGAGCTGGTTCCCATGGGCGTCGGCACCATGAGAAAGCGCGATATCAACGAGGGCAAGGAGTACGAGAATGATGCTGACGAGGTCGCCAAGTCGGCTAGAAGACAACGCAAGTGAGCCCGAATTATTGGTATCTCGCAATCAGTCATCGATAGGTATGCGACTGCGCATACCGGCAGTTACTAGTATCCTGCGGTCTTGGTTGTCGCAGGGACACATCTCATGCTTTCCACAGTTTTTTTGCTTCTCTTCTCGTCTTGACCGGCATTTCGCTTGGCGCAATGGCAATGGAAAATCAATGGTTCAATGGTTCATCTCTGGCCGCTCGGGCTTGATGAATGGTCCGCGGGACGACTATGGGTCCGTGCTACTCGAGCAGACATAGGGCATTCGCATAGGCGTTGGTACTGGGATTGGAGTCTCGTGCTTTGCTGACAGGCAATTGATGTTGTATGATTAAATCTTGAAGTGGTGGGCCCACGATGCTGCTCACAATGTCTTCTTGGTGCTTCTTTCTTTGTCTCTGCCTACGGGGCGTAGTCTGGCGTTAAAGGGATAGGACACGATGTTACGTGACATGGTAGACAAGAACCATACCAGTTACTACGACACAGGACGGGAGGAGAAAAAGCCTCGCAGCACTATTTGTGTACTCCAGTCCCGTGTTGAATCAATGAATCCGGAAACTAATATGCGCACATTCTACGCTTCACGTCGCTCCCGATACGCTTGTATCATGTCGAGCGCAAGATTGCAGTAACCCTGTCTACCTATCATGGCAAGTAAAGTCTAACGCATATCAACTGAACTTGAGGATATCCTTGGCCTGCCAACCAGAAACACGTCCTATAACGTACGCCCCACTCGATTCCGTTTGTTTGTCTACACGGACTTGTCTCCTATATATCACTAAATATCCTCACATCCATCTCACACATTTCTGCACACGTGTGACATCTTCAACCGCAGCCTTCCAACAACCGAATGACGCAGATCTACTTGCGTTTGGCATCTGCACCAGCAATTGACAAAAAAGGTGAAGAACAGGCCGACAAGACACAGTTTACTGTAAATCATAAGGCCTGCTGAAACAACATCCCGACGAGGTCGGGTTATCTGTCCCCAAACCGTCCTGGTAATGTCGATCATCGCATCTTAAATTCGAAGTATCCCTCCTGTGCAGATATGCGGTATGAGGATGGCCAAACGTAGCAGCCATATTCGTTTCATGGGTGTCATGGCTGAGGGCTATACTCGATGCCGTGACACAATCCGACACAGGAGAAGTCGTGTAGTGAAGTCGCATATCGAGTTGCCATAGATTCTGCGCGACATTGAAGACGGTTTAGCAACGGATGTCGCGACAAGCTCTCCATGCTCTAAGCATTCTGTACTTGAATGCACTTCAGTCGACCGGGTGACACCGCCAAGTCGCTGTGAAATTGCCAGTGTCCTCCACGGGCGGCCATGCTTCACTTTCTGGGTGACTGAATCCATCAGCCAGGTAGTTCTGGGCGAGGGTGGCGTTTTTCTTAGGAATCCGCCTCGATACGCGGCGTCGAGGTCATGGAAGCCACCATGGCACTTTCGCTTGGGACTGCATATGGGGACTTGGTTGTGCTTCGGTGCTCCTGCCCAGATGGAAATGGCGTCTTCTGTATTGGACTGGTAGCCGCTGCATACAATGGTAGGTTCTCGTGGTAAGACCCATGAGCAACCATACTCTTCACTGCTGCTCGGTGACGCTTTTTCTCCCGGAACGGAAGGAAAGAAAATATGCCAATAACTCCAAGAAGAGGAATACCGACGCCGAGTCCTGCCCCTAGCCCAGCTGTCGTTGCTTTGCTAGAGTCGTCTGAAGACGACATTGACATGTTGTTTGGATCACTGGTTGTCGTAGCGGTAAGGGTGATGGGGGAACCGTCGACGTCGGTTGTAAATGTCAGGGTTGAGAGCGAGGGGAGGGCGTCGCAGTCTTGCCAGCAGTGACGATGTTCTTTACAGGCGCAATGCTATACCCATTCCTGAAGGCGGAACCGTTCTGTACCTGGGCATCCTCCGGTATTCTGAACTTGTTGACGCCATCGTCCTCGCAGCAAGATGTGTTGTTTGCGCCATCCGAGCAGCACCAATAATCGTTGCTGCACCGATAGACAGTGCTGATATAATGAATGCGCCGGGGCTTCAAGCAATACGGGAAGCATGCTTTATCGCCCCACGTACTGTCCGTACATAGCCCGGTAGTGAGAGAGGTGTTTGTCTGTACAACGTTAGAGGCAGTGGACAAGGTCATGTCATTCTCATTGCGTACGTACTTTTGCTAGACACGGACCGTTCTGCAGGCAAGTCTGGCCTCGATCACAACAATGCGTTGCATTTCCAGTGCTTAAGCAGGGCGTGTAAGTAGTCGAACGTGTCTCTGCACCGTCAGGTTTGTAGCAGATGTCTTTCGCACCGAGAACAGTAGTATTGACGAGCGCAAGCAGCACAGCGGCTGCAAGGTCAGAAAGCATTTTGTCACCCGGGGTAAGATTCGAGAAAGAACTGCAAAGGACAAAGTGGGAGTATTGTCGGTGGACGACTGTCCATTTATGACATGCACGACCTACCTTTGATTTCGTTGATAACCATATGTCTGTTTGTTTCACACTCCAGCCACTGGGAGAGGCATTCTCTGGAACCGGAAACATGACCTCGTATAGAAGCGTCCCCCCAAGTGGGCGATGTTCCTACCTAGCATTGGTGGCCTCACACATCGTCCTAAAACGAGGAAGCGCGGGTAGATCTGCTGCTAAAAGTATCGTATCAGGTCAGTGATTGGGCCTCAGCCTGGTGGCTACCAAGCCTCCCGAACCCGTTCATGCATGGTCCTCTAGGTTGTGCTTCGGACATCGGTGGCAGCGGCAGCAGCAGCAGCAAAGTGAGCTGTGGGATAAGAGTAGTCCAACTTGTAGTTGTAGAGCCGGAAAAGATCCCACCAGCAAGCCACTTCGTGTATGCACCACCACGTCGATCAGCCAAGGCTCCCAAACGGATAATACAATAGGGGCCGGTTGGACCACGCTGGCAAATGGACCGAGATGGCTGATCGCCGATGCTTTATCATCCACTCGGCATCTATTGCACGCGGAAGCAGAGTTCTTGGATCGTTCGAGGGATAGCTTGCAAAAGGGTAGCAGAACCTAAGCTTCAAGTATCAGATGTCAGTATACTTGCTTTTCAGGAAACAAAATGGTCCCCGAACTTGAGCAGCTGTGGATGATGGTGAATCCGAGGTTGTCATTCAAGTTGAAGGAAAAATGGGAAATCGCAGGCGACTGGTAGTGGGCATTACTACTGTACTGTGAACAGCACAAACAGGCGAGTAGATCGTATCATTCGCGTCACTAGTTGTACACTGTAAATTCATCCTACGGCGGAACATGAATCAGGCACATCCGAGCATAAGCCGTGCAAGGCAGGTTTGCCGGCCTGCATGTTCCGATATTTTGGAGGAAATGAACCGGTTGTCCGGCCATATTGACGGATTGAGACTTCTTGATTGTTTCCACTGATCTCCTGTCTCCTGTCTCTCAAACATCCTCCTCCGCCGGATGGCTTGGTCGATTGATGCACTGCTTTCGGAATGACATCTGTAGATGAACTCTTCCGGGGGACCAGCGCTGGTTCCAAGCGTAAACTTGAGGACCCGACCACCGCCTTCTCCCATGCGCTCTCCAACAAATCCACCAAAGTCACCAACGGATCCTCTCCGCGCAGCCTAACCATCGACAACCACGATTCCAATGGCTCTGGCAACCCCGCTGCGTCTGTACAGGACGATACCCTAGATGGTCAAGATGACATCGAAGCCGGGCCATCGTTACCGCCCGACGGAGTCGAGGACGAACCCGGTGACGATGAGGAAGGCCGCTTCTTTGGCGGTGGGGTGTCAAAACAAGAGCGCGAATTGATAGACTACATTGACAAGAACGATGACGGGGACGCAGAGGAGAAGTTTGATTCTGCCTGGCTGCGTCGTACCGCAATCAATTTCGAACGAAAGATCAACAAGAACGCGGAGTTGCGCGCCAAATATGAAAATGACCCGATGAAGTTCGTGGGAAGTGAGGCGGATCTCGATGCGGAAATCAAAGGCTTGAGTGTGCTCAGCGAGCACGGCGAGTTGTACAAGGAATTTGTCAAAATGGGCTGCGTTGGCAGCCTCGTCGGGCTCCTCGCGCATGAGAACACTGATATTGCCATTGCGGTTTGCGAACTGTTAGCAGAGCTTACAGACGAAGACGCCTCGACTAACGAGGATCAGTGGAAGATCCTCGTTGAAGCAATGCTACAGCATGATCTTGTGGACCTTCTTTCAAGCAACCTCAGTCGGCTCGACGAGGACAGTAACGAAAGCGATAGGGCTGGCGTTTACCACATCCTGAATGTACTCGAGAACATTTTGTCAGACGCGAAGAACCAGGAGATCGTGGGTGCCAATGACAAAATGATGCAGTGGCTGCTGGCAAGGATCAAGAAGGTTGACCCTTATGCCCGCGGCAAGGTTGGGCAAAACCGCCAGTATGCGGCAGAGATCCTTGCTATCCTTCTACAATCCAATAGAGCGAATCGTGATCGCCTTGCACAAAAAGAAGGCGTCGATATGTTTTTGGAGCTGCTGAGCACATATGCCAGGAGAGATCCTGAGAAGGACTCCGACGAAGAAGAGTATGCTGAGAATCTCTTCGATTGCTTGGCTTGCGTCGTCGAGGAGAGACTGGGAGGAGAGAAATTCGTCGAAGGTGAAGGCGTCGAGTTATGCCTTATCATGCTCCGAGAAGGGCGGCTCGCAAAGGCGAGAGCGTTGCGCGTCTTGGACCATGCAATGAGCGGAGGCAATGCGATCGTGGTTTCAATGAGATTGGTGGAAGCGGCTGGGCTGAAGACTGTGTTCGGGATGCTTATGAAAAGCCAAAAAATGGAGAGGAGCCTGGTGGAACATCTAATCGGCATACTGGCCAGCTTGCTAAGATATCTTCCCGGAGGATCTGCAGCGAGGATACGTACGCTGGCCAAGTTTGTCGAAAACGACTACGAGAAGATCTTGCGACTGGTGGAACTACGGCGAGAGTACAAGACGCGTCTCAGCAGAGTTGAGGCCTCTATAAGAAGAGAGAGGGAACAAATAAGCGACGCCGAGGCTGAAGCGTTAGCTGATGGGTGGCTCTCCCGCCGCCTCGATGCGGGACTGTTTTCACTGCAGGCTATCGAGCTAATTCTTAGCTGGATGGTGGCTGAAGACAACGGCGCGCGGCAAACGATAGCCGTGCTGCTTGGTGAGGATGGACTGAAGATACTGGAGCGGAGCCTCAGAGATCAAATCGAGGGTATGGACCACAGTCAAAGTGATGAAGCTAAGGCTACTGAAGAGATGCTGGAAGCGTTGCTCCTGTGCGTCGAGCAGTAAAAATAGCAAGCAGCCTGGATAGCAAAGTGATCAAGTAGCATTGATCATAAAGTACCAACAATCGAAGATACCCATTGTTGTGATGCCGCAATTGCCCACCCCTTTCTCAAACATTCCTACCATTGCACTGCGCACGTACGTTGTAGGTACTCCTTAACTGGGACGGCGGTCCAAGCCTTCCACGTGATCTGGCGAGGCAATTCTGTCACGTGATAGGTCCCTGCCAAGGCTGCGCCTCTTTGAAGTCGCCTCTGCGTCTTTGTTGCCCTCGAAAAGTTGCAGGAATCCAGTTGCGCTCAAGTTAACATCAACCCTCCTCTCGTCTTGGTTGATTCCTGTCGGGTGTGAGGTTTTGGTGACTTGCGACTGTTTCTCGGCTGTCTCTGGCACTGTGGGTTCTACGTGCAGGCATCCTGAAGTCTTGACTGACAGTTCAGTGCCTTCAAACTAACCGCGCCTTGAGACGATCCCAAGCGCGAGGCCAACGAGTTCCTTCCTCTTCTCCAGCCTCGAGCCTTGAAGCCTGACCGCACGCTTCCAGTCCTCGGGCCTGTGCCGGGCGAGATGGCGGACTTTGGAGATGCTAAATACGAACCAAACGGATACTATGGGGGAGATGGCACCTACGAAAATGGCGACGTGGTCGATGCAGTCGACACGGACATCACATCTGAAGACTGCTGGAAAGTCATCAGTTCTTTCTTCGACATCAAAAAGCTGGCCTCTATGCAGATAGATTCGTTCAACCACTTTATGAGATCGGGTTTGCAGGATCTGGTAAACGAGAAGGGAGGTGTCACCTTGGACCATGCGCAAAATGTCGACGAGGACGATCCGAACCCAGTTGTCATCAAGAGGCACGAAGTCAAGTTCGGCAAGGTCACACTGTCAAAACCCAACATGGTCGAGGGCGATGGCGTTACCGCCGACTGCATGCCACATGAGGCGCGCCTGCGGAGTTTGACCTACGCAAGTCCGGCCTTCGTGAAGATGACAAGGAGGACGTACTATGCTAAGGAAAAGCCGTGGGACGATGCAGGAGTCGATGAGGGAGTCATGAGAGAAGACGGCTCACAGCTCTACTGGCGAGAGGGCACAGAGGAAGGCGATTTTGATTCCGAGAAAGAGGTCTACATTGGCAAGATTCCCATCATGGTCAGAAGCATGACATGCCACCTTATGAGCGACCGGTTCCAGGATGAGAGGGATTTATATGCTTGGGGAGAGTGTCCTTATGACCAGGGCGGTTATTTTATCATCAACGGCAGCGAGAAGGTGCTTATCGCCCAGGAACGAAGTGCAGGCAATATCGTGCAGGTTTTCCAAAAGGCGGCGCCTGCACCTTTCACACATCTTGCTGAGATCAGATCGGTCATCGATCGGGGCGCACGGATGATGTCTCAGTGCACAGTGAAGCTCTTCCGACGGGTGGATGGTCCCGAGGGTACAAAGATCGACAACCCGATCCGAGTCCAGCTTCCTTATGTCAAGCAGGACATTCCGCTTGTCATCGTCTTCCGGGCGTTGGACATCGTATCTGATGCTGATATCCTGGAGAAGATCTGCTTCGATCAAAGTGACAAAGAGATGATGGATATGTTGATGGGCTCCCTCCAAGAAGGTCAGCCTATCCAAGGTGCTGATTTGGCGCGAGACTTCATTGCTCGTCGAGGCAATGTCCCGACGCTGAAAAGCCACGAGAGACAGAAGCATGCCACGGATATCCTGCAGAAAGAATTTTTGCCGCACATTGGACAAGGCCCGGATGCTACTGCTCGAAAGGCTTTCTTCCTCGGGTACATGGTTCATCGCCTCTTGAAATGTGCCCTTGGACGAGCAGAACCAGATGATCGTGACCACCTTGGAAAGAAGCGACTGGATTTGGCTGGTCCCTTGATGACCAATCTGTTCCGCTTGCAATTCGACAAAGCCGCGAAAGACTTCTATCGGTACATGCAGAAGCGGGTAGAGGCAGGTCAACCCATCAACATCATGGCAGGCTTTAAACATCCCATCATAACAAGCGGGTTAAAGTATTCTCTAGCCACTGGCAACTGGGGCGACCAGAAGAAACTCGACAAAGCCAAAGCTGGTGTCTCTCAAGTGCTGAGTCGGTATACCTTCTCCTCCACTCTGTCCCATCTTCGAAGAACCAATGCACCCATCGGCCGAGAAGGCAAAATCGCCAAACCACGTCAATTGCACAACACTCACTGGGGATATGTCTGTCCAGCTGAAACGCCCGAAGGTCAGGCTTGCGGTCTGGTCAAGAATCTTTCACTCATGTCCATGGTCACAAACTCCTATGAGACTGCACCTCTTGTGAATTATGTCCTGACAAAGAACGTTGAGGCGCTTGAGGATTGGGAACCTCGTCTCAATCCAAAAGCTACCAAGGTCTTCGTTGATGGCGTCTGGTTTGCTGTGATACTGCGGGATCCGAAACGACTGGTCGATGATCTCCGCATGCTTCGAAGAAGGGGCGTCTTCGACTCTCAAGTAAGTCTGGTCTGGGACATTCGGGAGAAGGAGTTCAAGATTTCCGGGGACTCGGGCCGGATCGTTCGTCCTCTTTTCGTCGTCGAAACCGACCGCTCTTCAGAAAACCATGGTAATCTGGTACTCAACAAAGAGCACATCAGAAAGCTGGATGAGACGACATACTTGAAAGAAAATGACTTTCAAGACTGGAACGAGCAGGTTAAACCGTTTGGATGGACTGAACTCCTTGCGTCGGGAGTTGTCGAATACTTAGATGCCGAGGAAGAAGAAACCGCCATGATCTGCATGACCCCTGAAGCGTTGTCCGACTCGAGAGCCAAACACTTCGGATTGGAGATTGAAAACGACGATGACCCTCTGAGCAGAAATGATCCGCTACTCAATCCTCACGCGCACACATTCACTCACTGCGAGATCCACCCAAGCATGATCTTGGGCGTCTGCGCGAGCATCATCCCGTTCCCCGACCACAATCAATCGCCCCGAAACACATACCAATCTGCCATGGGTAAGCAGGCCATGGGTGTGTTTTTGACGAACTTTGACCAGCGCATGGAGACCATGTCCAACATTCTCTACTACCCGCAGAAACCTCTTGCTCGCACAATGGCCATGGACTACCTCAAATTCCGCGAGCTTCCAGCCGGGCAAAATGCCATTGTTGCCATTGCAACCTACTCAGGCTACAACCAGGAAGATTCCGTCATTATGAACCAGAGCTCCATCGACCGAGGGCTGTTCCGGTCGCTGTTCTACCGAACCTACCAAGATTCAGAGAAGAGTGTCGGACATTCCGTGGTGGAACAATTCGAGAAACCGACCAGAGCTGATACACTACGACTCAAACATGGCACATACGACAAGATTGACGAGGACGGCATCGTTGCTCCAGGCGTTCGCGTCAGTGGCGAGGATATCATCATGGGCAAGACAGCACCGATGGCTCCAGACGCGGAAGAGTTGGGCCAGCGACTCAAACAGCACATCAAGCGTGATGTCTCTACACCGTTGCGGTCCACCGAGTCTGGCATTGTCGACCAGGTGATGCTGACCACCACGGCGGAAGGGCATCGTTTCGCGAAAGTGCGCGTCCGAACCACCAAGGTCCCCCAGATCGGCGACAAATTTGCCTCTCGGCACGGTCAAAAGGGTACAATCGGCATTACGTATCGGCACGAAGACATGCCATTCACAAGAGAAGGCATCGTGCCTGACCTGATCATCAACCCGCATGCCATTCCCTCCCGAATGACCATTGCCCACTTGATCGAATGCCAACTGTCCAAAGTGGCCACGCTACGTGGAGACGAAGGCGACGCCACACCCTTCACGAAAGTGACGGTGACGCAGATTTCGGAGCTGTTGCGGAATATGGGCTACCAGTCTCGCGGCTTCGAAGTCATGTACAACGGGCACACTGGTCGCAAGCTGGTGGCCCAGGTCTTCCTGGGACCGACGTACTACCAGCGGTTGCGACACATGGTCGATGACAAGATCCACTCGCGTGCCCGTGGGCCCACGCAGATCCTCACCCGTCAACCGGTGGAAGGTCGAGCGCGTGACGGTGGTCTGCGGTTCGGAGAAATGGAGCGCGACTGCATGATCGCCCATGGCGCCAGCTCGTTCCTCAAGGAGCGTCTTTTCGACGTGTCGGACCCCTTCCGCGTCCACGTCTGCGACATCTGTGGTCTCATGACGGTGATTGCAAAGCTCAAGAAGAATACCTTTGAGTGCAAGAACTGCAACAACAAGAACAAGATCTCTCAGATCTACTTGCCGTATGCCGCCAAGCTGCTGTTCCAGGAGCTTTGGGCCATGAACATCGCTGCTCGGTTGTATACCAAGAGAAGTTAAAGGAAGTTAATTACCTAGGAGTGACTTGACTTCTTGCCGTATCTACAATCTGTCTGCAAAAGACTGGCAAGTGGGCGAGATTGCGATGACTGGTCGATGGACGGAATCGGTTTTCCCTGCCCCCCTTTCCTCCAGGTTCTTTGCATCTCAGATGGTCAGTCGTACTACTCTTTCAACTGCTACACTGGCAACTTGGCTGGTTGGGTGGTTGGCGGTGGTGGTGATGGAGGTGTTGGCGCCAGCGAGGAAGAAGTAGAGGCCAAAGAAGAATCAAACAGATATCAATGGTTGATGGATACACGCATGCTGCAGCTGGCTCGGAGGAAGACCATTCGAGCACGTGCTGTAGATCCAGAGACCACGCACGCACGCACGCCGAACTTACAGTACGTTGCTTGGGAGGATGGCGTTCTCTCCCTTTTTTTCTCTCTTGCGTCTGCTTGTATTGTAAGCTTAGCTTTACGTTAGTACTGTACTTGTATCCAAAATTGAGCGCGTCGCGTTGCGTTTTGGCTTTGGTTATGCAATGCAATGCTATGCAATGTAAAATAAAATGATTAAATCCCCAACTACGTACCAGATTAGGTCTTTCATTACTAGGCGTACAATTACAGTAATTCAAAAGTAGGACGGTAAGGTATCACAGCAACGGCGTGACATTCGATGGTGGTCGTGGCTACATAATTAGCTAAGCTAAGCTACAGTACTTTGAGTAGAAGTAGTAAAGTCGTCAATCTGGGTTTGAGGCTGGGTAGGAAAAGTCACCAATGTGGGTTTGAGGCTGGATAGGAAGCATTCCGCAGACTGCACAATTCGTTCGGACATTTCTCAGTCGTGAGTAGTCGTAGTATGAGTAGGCTCGTGGCCGTGTTCACGAGCAATCTCGTCCGGCTCAGGCAGAGGTTTCAGCTGGTCAATGACGCGGTGGAGAAAGCCACCCTGGTGGTGTTCGCCGTGTTGTTGATGAGCCTGCTGCTCGACTTCCTGGAGATGGCGCGACGCTTCTGGGTCATGCTTGGGGTCGTAGGGGAGGCCTGTTGTTGTGGTGGTGCCAGTGGTGTTGCCATAGTCTCGCGCTGTGGTGTCATGGCCAGCTGAACCTGGGACTGTAGCAGCAGCGGCTGTGTCGGCAGCGGTAGGGCCTGTGTCGTAACCAGTACCAGAATGAGTACCGGCAGGGTACGTTCCTGTGGACGATGACACGGGTTCATTCACGCCGGTTGCTGTTCTTCCTGTTGTCCCAGAGGCTTGATGTGCCTGGCGCTCGGATGCGAGGTTATCTGCGATCGGGGTATCGGTCGAAACAAGAGGGATGGTCTCATCCTTGTGGAGGGGGTTGTAGGAAGGCTTCTGAGGAAGGATACCCTCCCCAGCGGCGCCCTCGTCGCGGTGGTGCTCATGAGCTGCAGCTGCAGCGGTAGCAGCACCTACACCGGCACCAGCGCCTACGGCTGCTCCTGTTCGCCCAGAGTGGCTGGAGTGACGCGGCTCTTCCTCTTCGTCAGTGCTGTACTCCTCTTCGAGACCGGTGTCCTTGTTCTTGCGGCGCTTGAAGATCCGTTTCAAGATGCCGGGCTTCTTCTCCTGAGGCGGGTCCTTGTGAAGACGGTTGCGGTCGGTTTCTCGTGAGCTTCTCGGAGTTGTTTCTCCAGGTTGCTGCTCTTTGTCATGAGCCGCATAGGCAGCGGTGCCAGCGGCAGCGCCTGTTCCAATTGCGGCGGCGCCGGCCGCCTCTTTTTCACGTCGCTTCCTCTCGGCTTCGGCAGCCTCAAAGCGTTCTCGTTCTTCACGTTCGTACTGCTGTCGACGCTCTTTCTCGGCCAATGCGGCGGCGGCGGCGGCCTTCTCCTTTTCTTTCTGTTCCTTCTCAAGCTCTTTCTCCTGCTTCTTTTCTTCCTTGGCTAGCTCCTTCTGATGCTTCCTCTCTTCCTTTTCCTCCTTAGCCAGATCCTTTTCGTGTTGTTTCTGTTCCTTCTCTACCGCCTTCTCGTGTTTCTTCTCAGCTTTCTCCTCCTTAGCGGCTCGCTTTTCGGCGGCTTTTTGATCCTTTTCGAATTGTCTTCGACGAGCTTCCTCCTGCTCAGCAATGTCTTGTTGCCGCTTGGCCTCCGCCGCCCTAGCGGCTTCCTGCTCAGCTTGATGCTCGTTGTATTCGTGCGCGCCGTAGGCCGCAGCTCCAGCTCCGGCAGCTCCGGCAAGGGCTGCATCCCGACCAGTGTGTCTGTCTTCCTTTTCTGGCTTGAGAACTTGCTCGGTCTTGGTGCTTTTCTCGGAGCTTTGGACAGCCCCAGGCGTCGGTTTAGTCGTAGTGGAGTCCCTTGCCGGCTCATTATAGGACGTTGTAGCAGGCACCGGCCCACCCCGATCAGTACCCTCGTTGGATCTCCTGGGGTCTTGATGAGTAGCGGCAGCAGCAACAGGCACTTGCTGTGCAGTTCGATCTCCCGCCGATGGCACGGGTTCAGGAACAGCAGCCGGTTCAGTGGCCACCATGGGTTGGTCTTCGACGGTAGTCTGTGACGTTGGATACGCTTTGCCTCCTGACAAGTCACCGGTTTCGGGCTCGTCCTTGTGTTGCAGGGCATAGGCTCCTGCTGCACCAACGCCGGCACCAACTCCCGCAGCGGCGGCAGTCCTGCCATATCCCCGAGAGTCATCCGTGTGTTCTGCGGTAATGGGTTGGCGCAAATCAGTTGGTGTTTGGGAGAACCCGCTTCTGGCCGCGGGGTTCTCATCAATGTCCCGGCTCAGACCTTGGGCGTGTTGGCTGGATGCGAAGGGGACATCTGAGCTCGCAGTAGACTGACTGGCAGCCGGTGCATTGCGATAGGGTAGTGCACCTGCGGACTGTCTTCCACTGTCCTGATAATCGTGGATGGCAGCAGCGGCAGTGCCCGCACCGACACCAAGACCTGCAGTGGTGGCAGCCGCACCGTAACCGGTCGAGTCTTTTTGAGGGTCGGTAGATGCGTATGGCTGAGGGGAAATGTTGGAGGGATGTTTGTACGCTTCGTAGCCCGATGTATCCTCCTGAATAGGCCGGCTCAGGCTTGAGGTGGGCTGAGCTGGTTGGGATGGGGTGTCAGAGGTAGTCAAAGAATAGAAGGTAGCCGATCCACTAGGTTGGGATCTGCCGTACTCCTCATGTTGAGATCTGCCGTGTTCCTCAGGTTGAGATCTGCCATGTTCGTATTCATGTGCTGCGACACCGCCGGCAGCTAAACCAATGCCTGCGCCAGCGGCGGCGAGGCCTCCTCTATGGCCACCATGGTCCTGTCGGTCTTCTTCGTCCGCAGCTACAGCAGTGCCACCGACAGGCGGGTTGATAGGAGCCGGAGAATCTTGACCTTGGGGATAGGCCGTGGTTGGAATGCTTTCCTTGCGATAGTGTGAAGGGGTTGGCCCGGAAGGTGTGCGACCAGTGGAAGCAGCTGCCCCTGTAGCCGCGCCTGGTCGTTCGGACACACCGCTAGAGTGCAATGGGGTAGTGTAAGTATCAACCCCAGTCGTGGTGGTAGGCTGGTTCCAATCATTACCGGAGCGTGTGGGCGCGTTGTAGGAGTCCACGCCGGTAGTAGTAGCCGGCTTGTCTGCAACGTCGCCGGAGCGCGTAGGAGCAGTGTAGGAATCCACGCCTGTGGTCGTCGTCGGCTGCTCTGGGTAATCACTTACAGAGCGGGACTCTTTCTCTTCCCCAGTCCCAGGAAGGGCAGAAGAGATGGCGGCAGCAGTTCCTCCAAGACCCACTGCGCCCAAGATCCGGTCAAATGTGCCAGATGACTCCGGCTGGCTTGACGCATTATCAGCAGATGTACTGGTTGGTATCGTAGATGTAGTAGCTCGATCTGGTACCTTGGTCCCCTCGGCTTGGCCATAACCCGTGTCTCTGGTTGAGGGCGAGGCCGTGGTGGTCAAGGTTGAGGGTGCTGGTACGCTAGTATCCTGCGCCGATGGGCCAGCAGAGATACCAGATCCGTAGGGACGTGATCCTGTGTCTGTCGCTCGAGTGCTGCCGGTTGCAGTTGCCCCGGCGGTCTCCTCTATGGGTGTAGGATGCTCATCTGTGGGAAATGCTCCGGGTATATGAGAGACTGGCTGATGTCAGAGCAGGCTTTCTCCATATTGATAACAGGACTCGTGGCTTACCAGTCTGTTCGATGTCCTTGTCTTTGACGGTATCTTTAGTCTGATCCCTCTCATTAGCCTTGTTGAATGCTCGCGAGGCTGCCGTCTCAGCTGCCCCCGGCGGAACCCCAGCAACGGGTTGATAAGACGAGTGCTCGGGCATCTTGAACGTAGTAGGATCGCTTGAGGTCGGGTCAATGACACTGGGAACCGGATCACCCTTGGGAAGGACTCTTTTCTTGATTGTCAATGTCTCGCCAATTGCTGCAACCCCAAGTCCTTCACTCGATGTGTTCTCCGCTGCCTTCTCCTGGTCGGACGGGTTTATGCCTGTGCCTTCTAGCGTGTCAGCAGACCCCAGACATGGTTCTTGCAGCCACAGGCTGCTCCTGCAGATACATACCTGGGATAGTGCTTTCCGTATCTTGGTTCGCGGATCTGCCAGTGGTCCCAGTAGATGCAGATGATTCAAGATCGTGTCTGTCGTTGTTTGGGTCGTTAATAAGCCGGTGTGCAAGGAAATGCGTTTGGGGATGCAGAGGATCTTACCGGATTTCCTTCGACTCGTCCATTCATACAACCTGGAAGATACTGTGGCTGCGTCGATATCATGTGCCGAAATGAAGAAGCTCTCTTACTCTGAGACGACTACAATTGTTCAAGAAAAACAGATAGATTCTACAAGCACTCCGCAACTTGGCTCCTACATGGCGGTGATGCTGGGCTTGATTGTGACACTCGTGCTTGTTTGCAGTTGCGTCATCATACCCTGTTCAACGGTGTGACAGCAGCAAAAACCAAGGAAAGTGATTGACACAAGCTGCAGGTCTGCCAGCCACAAATACAGAAGGGCGACTTTCTATTGGGTCGAATATCAGATATCCCACTCCTGGTGCAACTCCCGCACTGATTGTGAGCTTCCCTACCAAGATGAAGTCATCAGGATGGTTTGGAGATGGCCTCACTGTGGCTGGGAATGGGCAAATCTGCATTCAGATCTGTTGTTGCTGCTGGAGTTGATGGTGCCAGTGGAGGTGGTGATGATGGTGGGGTTGATGGAGGTTGCAGTGCCAGTGGGTAGACGTGTTATTGCATCACCTGCAACGACGCGCCGCAGTGGGTCATGACGAGGCGTCTGAGCGCGTCACGTGACTCACAGGGCACGTGAATGTAATCACGTGGTACTGCTGTGGTCATCACGTGCTATCAGATGCCATCCTTTTCCCTCTCGCCACGTAAGCTGCGCTTTCGCCCGAGTGTTGGCCGCCAGCGGGTTAAGCTGAGCTCGCAGCATACCAGACACGGAGCATACAGGAAACAGTCCACCATCAGACCCTCTGATGACACCATGCTAACGTTCCCAGGCCCGTGCAACGAGAGGTTGATCGCGCCCGAGATTTGAAGCCATTCATACAGTATCTGTGGCAGACAAAGCATGGCGACTCGCCTTGCCTTGAGCATACTTTATCCAAGCGAAATATTGCATCGAGCCAGATAGAAGCCTGGAACTGCAAAAGAGCGAGCCGTCAGATCCAGCAGTGACTGCTGCTGATGCAAGGAACCATATGTTCTGTCCAACCAAGTCCCTAGACTGCCGGAACGAACCCAGCGCTAGGCTTTTCTAGAAGGTGACAATCTCTGGGTCAAGCACGAGAAGGCGTCTTGGGTCCGGTGGGCGTGCATCGTGCATCCAGTTGCTGATCTCGACGGGTTACAAGATCGCGGCAGTACTACGCGAGGGATCGCTACCACCATAAATGCACCATAAACTGGTCCGCCTCAATCTTCGCTGGTGGCCTTCCAACTGGTAAAGAGCTTTTGTTGTTGCAGGTTACATTGCATGGGAAGCAAATCCAGCAACAGCGCAACCTTCAGGCCAGAACACCCGGGGGACCGAGCGCTTTCGCCCACTCCGACCATAACTTAACCACAACTAGTGAGGTAGGATTGGGATTCAAGCGCCCCCAGAAGTGCTCACATCTCCGCCAATAAGCATGATGGGGATCCCCCATGCGGACCCAGCAAGCCACAGGAGATCGATAGGTACTGGTCAGGGAGCCTATCGGAGCCACCTTTCAAACGGAATCGTCGGATTGACGAGACCCTGTCCCTGCTTGTTCGTGCTTAGGCAACTCGCCTCCCTTTGGTCTACACACACTCAACCATTTATGCTCAATTAAATGCTATCAAAACATACGACGATAATGGTTGTAGAGTGGATACTACAATCCACACACTGAATCATGCTCGGACATCCAAAGGTCCTCCGGGGCAACTTTATGCCTGTTTTATGGCCAGGTTTGTCTTCACACTCCTCTAGCCCCCACAGCGCCGGGGGTGTCCACTGTCTCGTCACTTCCCGGCACGTTTTATTGAGTCGAGCCCGATAACATCTCGGAGGCGGAGACATCTCACCTGATAGACGAACTCTCTCTCCTAGTAGCAGCGGATCACTTCAACCACTCTATTCTTCTTCTGTCTTTCATCCTTCTTCCCGTCTATCAACACAACGAAACAACACAGTCGATGTTATCACCATAACATTATAGCCACCTCCCGCTTTCAAAGACACATTTCGAACCTACAAGGGGCATGCTGCTCCTCTGAACCAGACACCTCTATATACCGATATTTCGCCGATACAGCCGTCATGGGCTTACGAGCACGACTACGAAAGAGGTTCTCCTCGTCCTCGAAGATGAGCAGCACACCGGATCCTATTCTACCGAACGAACCCCATTATACCGCCCGAACCGACATAGAATACTATAAACCGCACGAGATTCCTCGATCCAAATACAGAGGCAAGGTTGATCCGGAACATCAAGCCAGCCTAGCCGCTTTCTCTCTCGCCGATGCCTTCTCCGCGCCGGCTCGACGGAACTCTATGGCCTTGTCTGGCACGTTTTCGCCAGGTGGCACCAAGGCGCAGAGTCTGGCGGCTAGCAGGATACAGAGTAGAGCCCAGAGCAGAGTACAGAGCAGAGTGCCCAGCAGAAGACAGTCATTCGAAGAAACAATTCCCACGAGGACAGAAGAGGAACGCAGCAGCACCGACAGCTCAAGTCGGGAAAAGAGTATTACTGCCAGTACGGTATTGGACCGTGATACCCCTAGCAGTACGTGGCAACTTGTGTTCATTTAACTGGCCAACCGCTAACTGGACTTCCACAGCGTCCCTTTCCGAGCGAACAACCCCAATTCCCTCTGCACCAGTTGAACCGGCCATGAAGCTCGCAATGCATGACAGTGGAATTGATATTCCGGATATTGTACTTACAAAGCAAACCACGGCTCACGACACTCCCTTCACGGTCGAAGAGCTCGAGCAGGCCATGACACGGGCTTCCCTGGGACCGAGACGATTTGCCGTCAGCGGCGCTATCTAAGCGGTTCGACCCTGTGAAGCGAGCAGACGCCAAGTTGCAGGAGATGTTAAAACATTAAAACAGCATGACATGATGATTTTGGGGATTACGGCGTTCCGTCATTAGATTTGACGTGGAGACTTGGAAATGGAAAGACGTGGTTATGATGAGAAGGGCGTTCGGGTCAATATTGGTGTTTTGAAAACACGAGACAGGGATCGGGGGTTAGGAGGGTCAGCATTTCGATTAAAGCTGTACCGAAACCTCTGGTGGAATGTTTGCAAAACACTGTTTCACTATGAATTGGTTGCAGCTGGTCATGAATCGCGTGTTAGCCAATTTCAAAGCTGGCGAGCAACCAAGGACTGGAGCCTGGAACTGGTCAGCATTGCCCATTATGTGGCTTTGTGAGGCTAAAGATTATTCTTCAACAATCCATGCTCGGTTGAATTGAACGAGTTCCCAGACTGATATATTTCCTCTTGCGGTGACAAACGTACGATGCGTCTGCAAGTATCCTTGATCGCCACGTCCTCTAGGCCGTTTACCGCCTTGCTATCCTCCTAATTTGGCCATAATTTGACCTGGACAGAATACAGGGGATCTTCTTGCGTCGTCTTAATGTGTATTCAGGTGCCGGACCATACCCTGCACAATGCATGCACCTAAGACGAGTGAGCGCAGACCTGTAGAGGTAGAATTTGACCAACCCAACAGACGTGAAGACGGTGTCGAGGTTGGTAGGTCTGGTGGCTCGTAGAGACGATCTTGTGGAGGCAATGATTGCTAGAGGCGCGATATTGTCCTCAGGCATATGATGATCGCCTAGTTGAGGCCATACTTGCGTAGTGTCCTTTGAGCCTCCTCCGCGTCCGCCACGCGCCATGGAGAATCGGCGCAGTAGGCCATCCTGTTCGATTTGCAGCGACCACGGAGAATCGTCCTAAGCCTCCATGGACAGCAGGGTGTGAAAGAGTGATGTTGCTTGTAGTTGATCCGTGGGTCGTATGATGTGTACGATGTACTAGGAGAGGCTACCGATCTGTAAAGCCAAATGGAGCTCAAGGGTCGATAATTCAATCGTCGGTGTGTGTGACAGCCATATCAAGAACCTCAAGTCTCCCTCTCCCTTTTGTTTCTGCCGAACAGAACTCTCCCAAAGCCTTAAAGGCGCCAGGCTCGACAAAGCCAACAACCTCCCACTCGTCCCCTTGGACGTCCTGGCTTTCGACCTGTTCGACAAACGATAAGATCCTATCTTTGACCGTGCCTTTGCCCTGCTCCCCCTCGGCGCCGCCATCGTCCGTACTGGCCGCCTTCGACTTGGGTGCCTGCTTCGCGATACTTGTTGGACATGTGATCCGTAGTCTCATTCTCGCTCGCATGACCGGGATGGGCTGCCATGCTATCAATGCGCGTATGGCTTCAAGCGCTTGCTGCTTGACCGATTTGGTCGTCACCACACCCGTCCACATGGGCATGTCGCTCTTTTTGCCTTTGGCATTTCCTCCGGTCGACTCATCCTCCTCGGTCACAGGCGTCTCCTGGCCACTTGCATCGCGGGATCTTGCTGCACTTCCTGAGCCTTTCTTGCCACCCTCTTCGATGTTCAATTTCCCCAGTTTATGACCCAGAGAATCCTGCGGCGGTGCATGCCCGCCCTGTTTGGAGAGCACATCCAAGCCCTTCTTGATCATGCCGGGAGTGTATACTCTTTTCGTCTGCGGGTCAACTACCCGTTGCGCAACTTCTTCCACAATCTCTCTTTCCATCCGGTCGAGCAACTCTTTCCTCTCATTTGCATTCACCTGGATCTCGCCCTTTTTCAAAATCTCTTCAATGATACTGTCCTTCCAGGACTTTTCGACATTCGTCTCATCACTCGCCGCCTTTCCTTTGCCCTTCTTGCCCCCTTTGCCACCGGATTTGCCTCCGTGCGACGATTCTTCGGATTGCGTGGGCATCGGCCATGCTTTCAACAATTCGGAATTCGGGGCAGTCTCGCCCTTTGATGCGTTGAGGAAAATCGTGGGGACTTGTAAGACATTGTCGAGGTCCGTCTCTGTGCCCTCTCGGTATTCTAGGAGCTTGTTTTTGTAACAGGCTAATTCGAACCGCTTTTTGCCCTTCTTGTATCTTACCAGCGAGACATTGGTCAACTTAATCTGGTTGGCGGGCTGCTGAATCATAGGCATTTTGAAGGTGTCGGAGTGGTTGCGCTAAATGGACGGATAGGCAATACACATGCTCGAGTTAAAGCAGAGACGAACGACAGGTTGCCCAAGTCTCCATAGGTCACACGATAAGTGAGACGGTGAATATCCAAGGTGCAACGTTGGTCATACTACTTCACCATACCAGTAGGTGAGTAATAAATAAATACATCACCGATCAAACCTGCGGTGGAGGCTTGAGGCGTGGAGAAAGATTTGAGCGCGCCGCAGTCTCTCCAATACCCGAAATCTATTACTTCGTCACCACCATCTGTCAATCTCTACATAGTACAACTTGCATATTGCACCAGGTATCACCGTCTGTTGCGTTTTCGACGGTCGAGACTACGGGCCCTAGCATGCAGGTGTCTCGGAACAATACCAGGTTGACTATAACCAGACATCTGCGATACAATAGCCAGGAGTGTCCCTCCTCCCTTCGACGCCATGTCGCCTCTTATTCGCAAGAGAGATTGTCTTATAACATTGTATTGCAACCAACCGTCTCTATCACACAGCGAAGCAATCCGGTAACGACACACACAGCAAGATTCAGCACTCAATCTAGACATGGCGCTCTGGACGAGTCCTCACAACCGCCTCAATCCCTCGAGTCCGCCGTTCTCTCCTCGTTGTCTAGTGCACAACACCGACCAGAAAAGACCCTCCCAGGACAGTCCGCCGTGCGAGATCATTTGAGAGCATGGAGTATTCAGAATGAGAAAAACAAAGCGGAGAGAGCCGCGGCAAACTTTGATGGTCCGCGCAGGTTGACTGCGTTGCCCAATTCCCTCTTCATCGAAGAGTCCCGCTTGACCGACGAAGCAACGGAAGAAGATGCTGAACTTGAGGAGTTCGAAGACTCGTTGGAAGGCCGCCAGTCGGTCAATCTGTATCCGGGAGACTTGATCTACCACCGTCCGCGTGGTGTCAAGTCCGGAGAGCAGTTGGCGATCTACATGGGCGAGGCAGGCGTACAGAATCAATTCTTTCTAGCCGATGGCCGATGGCTGGCGGAAACTACTAGGCGCACGACCAGCCCCATTGTCAGGGGATTCGCCACAGTGGAAGAGATGCGGCCCATTCAGAAACATCTGCCGGTGAAGCCTCTCGAAAGACAAGCTCGCGAAATGGAGATTGCATCAAGCTTCAGCTTTGCCGGGGATGTCCCTCATCGTGACTCTGCACGCTTGGTGCGCCGTCTGCGCGAATTCGAGGAGGAAATGCTGGCCTTTCGGCGGGATAATCTCCGCTCCCTCGACTATGTTCACGAACGCTTGTCGCATGAAGAGTACTACACTTGTCTCACCTTCGAGGAAGTTGTTCAGAAGCTGCTCAATGTCAAGTATACCGATTTGTCACCAGCGGCCAGGATGATCATCTTTTTGACGTTGAGAAACAGCGCGACGTCGATCCAGCTGGTGCCCACCAAAGTGAGGGAAGCCCCAATGTTTGTCTTCACGCCAAAAAAGCTGGTCAAGCGCTTCGAGGATGTGTGCGAGTGGGCGCGAGACTATCAGGAGTCTGCCGCTCTGGCAGCCCAGGGGAAGGACGTGACAAGAGCCCTCGAGCGCAACCCTTTGAGTTCTTTCATTGAGAAGGCACGGCGCTTGATTCTGAAAAGCCGTGCTCTGAGGTCTCCAACAACAACTGGCAGCTTGGGCCCGAGCTCAATCCAGCTGATTGAAAACGGCAAGATCGTCACCAAGGACACTGGCGAAAGGTTTTCCGAGACCGATAAGATGCTGCTGGAGTTTCTGTGGGATTGCTACATCCGCACTCCGCTCCCCGAATTTCGGACTCGGTATCATTCCATCGGTTCCCTTATTCTTCGGGCAGTTGGGGCATATCCGAAACTTCGCCTTGAGCGCAAGATCGGAAGTCTATTACTACAAGAGCTAGGGGTACTCCCTCCTTGGTCGGATCCTATGGACCACGACGTATCCATACAGGTTCCTGGGAGGAAGGGTGCACATGAGGTCGATCGGCTCTTTGCAGAGTCAGACAGGGTCTCTAAAGAGTTGGGACTGGAAGAGAACTGGGATCATACTCTGCTTGAAGATTCCATGGCTTCCTTGCGAGAAGATTTTGATCTCCCCGTATTCTGCGTGGATGAAGAGACCACCCTGATCAGGGATGACGGCTATTCCCTGGAGCAGAACCAGGCCATTCCAGGCACATATTGGATTCACTCGCATGTTGCGCATCCATCTGCCTTTATTACACCCGATCATATCTTTGCGAAGAGGGCACGCAGCATTGGTCAAACGTTGTATCATGAAGAGGTCCAACCCATGTTTCCCTGGGGGTTCTCGCATGCTGTCAGTCTCAAGGATAATTCTCCCGCGTTGACCATCAGCACCCTCATTTCCGAGGATGGCGAGGTCAAAGACATCAAGATTCGACCTACCATTCTCCGGAATGTCATCCCCCTATTACCGACGACCGTGGATAATCTACTGGGCAAATCTGTCAACGAACAAGCGTACATGGTCCTCGGCCCGCAAGCAGAGGATGCCCTGCCTTCCGACCGCAACGGAACGAGCCAGAACTTCGAGCATGCCCGAGAGCTTAAACCAACTATCCAGAAGCTCCACGAGCTGATGTTAGCCCGAAGTGAGGCGCGTCGAAGGGCAGTGCCTGAATACGCGAATTGGCTGATCACTCAGAACGAGACTGATGTCAAAACTTCGTTCGTTGAAGAATACTACCCAGAGCGCCTCTACCGCAGCTACCATTACCAAGGCGATCCGCTCATCAAGTGCGTTGCGCCTCGTGTGGTCGAGCCAATCCGACTCGGAGAGTGGGAGCATTCAGCAAACTTGACCACACTGGTAATGACGCTGGCGGCCGAATCAGCGGCAAAATGGTTTGCGGACCGGGGCATTCCCGCCTTTTTCAGCGGATCTCTGACCCAGCCTGGTTTCCCTTTGTCAAAGCTCAACACCATGGATGTGCAGGAGAACAAACGGCCTGCCCTGGGAACATATTCCTCGACTCCGATTCCGCATGTGTTTTTGAATACCAGCTCGTACTTGCGTGTCACGAGCCCGATCCGACGGTTTACAGACACACTTGCACACTGGCAGGTCGATGCATACCTACGAGCGGAAGCCGAAGGGCTCGTGGAGGCTGGAGGCAATGCAAGCCATCTGAGTCTACCATACACCAAAGAAATGGTGGACGAGTACATTGAGACGGATGCTGAAAAGCTACGCTCCCTTCTCTACAAGGTCATGAGGGCCCCCAAGACACGCTGGGCCCTCCGGGCACTATTCCGAGCCTTTCACTTCAAAGAGGCGGAGCTTCCTGAAGTGTGGGATCTCAAAGTGATCACGCTTCACGATGTCACCGCTACTACTCCTGAAGACAGTGGACTGCGGGGCCAACTTCTGCCGTTCCAATTGCCCACCAAACTTTTGGAATCTCCGGAAGGATGGGAAAAGAAGGCCCACCGCGAATCGTATCTGCCTGTAAAGATCGAGCTCGTCGACCTCGATGAGATGTGGGTGTCCTGTCGTGCCGTTGGCCCTCCCAGCGACACGTATAATTTCAAGGATCGCATCAGAATCGTCCCTAGGTCCGTAGCGGCGACGATGGAGGGTGCGTCGAAGAATGCTCGAGCCAACAGCTAGAAAGCTGCAGCATCGGATCGTAAAGCTTTGGCTTTGGCTCTCGAAGGTCTCGACTTTCAGCATCTCGAATATCAATGCATATATTTGCGTCGAGGAATGCTCGAGCCAACAACCAGAAAGATGCACAACTTCAGCATCGTAAAATTCTGCCTTTCGACGGCCTCGACTTTCGCCAGACGGCTCAACATCTCAAATATCAATGCATATAGTTTACACGATAGCACCGACGATGGGGGAAGCGTCAAAGAATGCTCAACCCAACAACCAGAAAGCTGCACCTTCAAACCCGTAAAGGTTTGGCTCTCGAGGGCCTCGACTTTCGCCAGACAATTCGAATATCAGCAATGCATATAGTTTACACAATACCACACGGCAGGGGACGACGGTAGCCGTGCGCAAGGTGCAGTTCGGCGTCGCCGTCGTCACGATCTGGCTTCAAGGGGTCTGGCCAACTCAACGCTCGTATTCGCCTGTTTCAAGATTGTTGGCCCGTGTCTGAGGTTTGAACCTTCACATCTGCACGCCGAGCCAGTGGTACTACTGAGTAGTGAACTTTACTTCAGGAACATACTATCCTATCCAGCCATCCTGTGACCACAACTTGAACCCTCTAAACCACTTCCAGTGTCAGGAACTGAGCGGAGAGTATTTCCTGGCGGCAATCTGCGGTCAACATGACCTAGATATCGTCCGCCCACCCGCTAAAGGCTTGAGTGTCGCTAAGGGAGGTTGGCCTGACGTTCTGTTGGCCTGCTGGCCCATCTCAGCGCCGCCCTAGTCGGGGGGATGTCGCTTCCGGTGACAAATACTCTGCATTTTGGCCAAAGTATGTTTGCCCCAATTTGCCGCTTGGCCTTATAAGTTAGACTTTTGACATGCTTGACAGGTCAGCGGTGGATGGCCTTCAGCTGGCCATGATGCCATAACGCGTAGGCTTCAGCGGACGAAGGCGAGCAGCAGGAGGCCACTCTTCTGGAGGATTCCTTGCATTACGGGGTGATCGCCGACAAATTTACTGTAGAGAGCCAAGGTCTCTTTTCCTTGGAAAGTATCTCAGCTTCTCAAGGGTCATCCGTTGCGAGCTGGCAGAAGAAGCCGAGTGGGGAGACGATCAGCGAAATCGTGCAAACAATCAGCTCGTAGAGGATCAGCTGGCGCAACCCGCCGGTAGCGAGACCGACTCCCTACGATGTTGCGACAACGACAAATACTACAGCAGCATTATTACAGACGCAGCGAGATTAGTTCTGGGGCTGGTCATGAATCACCATGAGATTCACTTTGGGCGGCCAACCCGACGAGGCTACCCAGTCACGGAGCAGGCCGCAAAACACTCAAAGCGATGTTCATCGAGATGTTCCTCGATTAGGACTGTTGCAGATATCCACCGCTCAAAGTTACCGTGGGAGGTTTACTTTGCAGTCGAACCAGTGTACAACTCCTGTCGGCCGCAGTGGCACCAGGTACGGCTCAGCCTTCCATCTGGAGCCCAAAGACTTGTCGTGGCCTTCACTGCTAGTTGACTACTGATCACAATTGTGTAGGATGACGTTACAAGGGTAATCCCGTCGCGTTGTACGTACATTGCGAGACGTCCAGTGGTTATCCCTTGGGGATCGAACGGGATGCCCAGTCAACGGTCTGGTTCGAAACACTGATGCGCCGACGTCCAGTAATCTCCCCTAAGGTTAGCGAGTGATAAAGTGAGGCGCAATCGTTAAGCTTAGCAGGACGGTGCTACTGGCAATAGCATTCGACGCCAATCCCTGGATGCCAGGTATGGCGGAGTCGGCAACCCTGGTGATAAGCCCCGTACGATTTTACACAATCTCAAACAACACAACTTAGGTGCTGAAAGCTTTCAAAAAGTCGGACATATCGCAACCAGGAACTCTTCAGACCAATGTCCGTCAGAGAAATAGATATATATCAACCCCTTCGGTTGTACCTGGGAAGCAACTGCCGACGAACCGCGAACCAGTGCCAGTGGCTGAGGGACGAGACAAGAACTCGCCTACTCACGAAGCATGATACAGCAAACTAAAGATATTAGATCGGGCCACAGCCGAGAGAGACAGGACGAGCCATGCCGATTAAGGCACAAGGTCTTTCTCCCCTCCCACACGGACCCGGTGACAGCCTGGGGGGCTTTAACTGAAGGCCTCTGCGTCGAAAGGACACACAGACATGTTTGAATTAAGGGTTCAGGCTAGGATCGCGCCTTTCGGTCCTCGCAACGGGTGAACGCTTTGTTGCTCCTCGAGCCCGTTTTTCACTCTCTTTTAAACTAATTTGCAACCTCATCTCAAATGTCCAAGGAGTGCCAGGACCTTGCTTGCAGGCTTGATCAGACCCTCACCTGCAAATGCAAGCCACAGACAACCGGCTCCCTGTCAGTTTCGCGGGACTCATCCTCCGGTTCAATAATGCGCACTTGGCCCCTCCGTAAACCCCTGGAGGCAGCTGACTGTGCGCGACTGGCTGCAGCAGAGCGTCCAATCGAGCCCCATGACCAGGGGCATTGCGGCGGTGAAGGATCATTGCTTTATACCCTGGTCTCATAGATCGCCCTAGAGCCCATAGTCCTGGCACCAACAACCAGATCTGGTCTTACGATCTCTCGTCTATCATCCCTGTCATTGACCTCTGCCGGGCAGGGGCCGGGACTCTCACCAGCAATTTCATATCCCGATGCCCAGCCATCCTAGCGATCAAACTTGTTTGCAGAGGATCGTTCACAGGCCCTGGTAGATCTCGGCCATTCGGCTCAAGCGATCGCATACTGTTTGCTGCCTTGCGCTCAGCTCTACAGATGGGCGGCCCTAAACAGCTGATCATGCAAACAACTCGTGGCTGAAAAGATGATCCTTGGAAAGCTCGTGGTATATGCACATACGCACGATGTGATCTGTCGGCCGCACGGCGTTTCCTGCAGAGTGCGAAATAACAACACATGCAATCCTAGTACAGCATGTCTGAGAACTGTATTCAGGTCTAACGTGTGCCCTGGACCCGGTCAAAGACGGAGGCTAAACGGTGGAAAGCACGGACACTTTTACGGTCCCGATTACTGGCTGGCGCAAGATGACCCCTTCCGATGCGACACGCTGGCAGGCTAAAGCTGCCTTCACTATATTTTATACAGTCAAAGATTCGGCTCAGCTTTCGCAAGGCTAAAGGTCGCCCTGGCCTTCATGTCATGGAAAGCTACAACAGTAGTCGAATCGACCGAGTAAGTGTGGACTCGATTGGCGTGACGGCTGGCTGCAGAAGTGGAGAGGTGAAGCTACACTGTTCTGTGCCTCTCGAAGAAGCAAGCCTCCCTTTCGGTCATCCTTCGCCAGGCAAAGCCTGCTCGAGTCGTCGTCTTCGAACAAATCGAGAGGGCGGGCCCCCCTTGATTGGTATGAGGCGACTCTCGATGCCAACACCAACGCCAACGCCAGTCAAACATCCCCACTTCATTACTCAACCGCCATGGCATTCTGGCTATTCACAGTTCGACAAAGCAACATTTCGTGCAGCTGAGGGTCCCCCGGCATCCTCGCCGTTATCCATTATTTGCAATTCCATATCACTAGCATCGTCGGCCCTTCCTGACGTGCCCGCAGCGCCGGAAACCCCCTTCGTGCCCGCACTTTGACGACTTTTATCGACGGCCTCGCATTATTCTTGTTGTCCTCAACCGTCTAATAACGCCTCCGAGATCGTGGTATATCGGGTGTGGCTTCTCCCCGGGTAGATGTCTGTCCCGTGCGCACATCTCTCTGGAACCAAACGTTTGGTGGCATCTTGTATCTTTTTGTATTCTCGGTCCAGTATATCGCTTTAGCCGACTGGAAACAATTCCAACGCCAGATCTCGTTGCATCTGCAAGCGATACACTACATCGTGTCTCTGTCCGACCGAATAAACCGAAACACAGATCTGCGCAGCCGAGTGAACTGAACCCTGCCCTCCACTAGGCGGGGAGGCAGTGGTTGCACAAACTATCATGGTGACACTTCAACACACCAATGTCAACACAAGGGCCGCCATCGCCTCAAGGCGGTGATTCTAATAAAGTTGCCAAAAGACGAGCCAACTCCTGTGTCCCCTGCCGTGTGAGCAAATCTCGGGTACGACAGTGCAACGCCCAGGAAGTAGGGGAGCGATGTCCACTGACTATTGGTGCAGTGCTCTGGTGGTATTCCTTGTTCAACATGTCAGAAAAAGCGAGACAAGCCTCGCTGCTGGTATCGCAATGTGGTCTCCAAGGATGATGAAGATAGCGAAGTGAGTAACTCTATGATGGTGATCTGGATGATGTCTTCTCATATACTGACCTGCATGGTGGCAGCCTAAGACCTCTCCTCTTGAACTTCAGAAGGAAGGATCACAAAGCACCCTTCAACAAGACACGGAGGACACCGACGACGAGGACATCTTCCCGTGGCCTCACAGGAAGTTCTTTGGCGCATTCTCCCTAGCACGATGCGTCGACAAGGTGATTTCACGCATTCCTCGCTTTCTGCTCGGGCCTGCTAATCGAGTCTTTAGTTCAAGAGTCTGTCAGCCACCGAAACACCTAGTGAGGACACGATCTCGTCAATACAGACGGTCGAAGTCTTTAACTGCAGGCTCAACGAAGAAGAGAAGCTGAGGATCCTCGACAAAGCGCTCCAGGCGTCTTCCCCTACCCGGACAAACCTTCGTTCGCTCCTGATCCCAGAGCCTGACCGTAGACTATCTGGACGTCTCCGTGGCCTCTACTACAGATTCCTCGAGGCGCATCAGCATCTTGATGCCGGGATGGTAGTGGAAGCATGGTGTGCCTTGGGAAGTCTGTTGCGCGATGCACAGACCTTGGGTTGTATGATTCGCCTGTCCTCCTTTCGTGTGCATACGAAGCTCGTGCTAACAGTTGTTAGTGGACGAAGATGATGGCTCCAGCATTAATACCGATAGACAGACGGATCGTGAGGCTGGCCGCCGGGTCTGGTGGCTTCTGATCGATTTCGACGCCAAGCTAAGTTTCATTCTCGGTCGGCGGCCGTTGATATCCCCTTCCCACGGCGTCCCCAGACCTACCGTGGATTGCCCAAGGAAGGAAGAGAGAGACCTTCTGCTCAATATCCTGGACTTTACACAGTACATGCAAGAGGTCCTCAACGATATTCTTCCCGAGAAGTTTCCGGGCAAAGCCGAACCAGAAGTCGACAAAGCAACACTAGAATCCCACTTGGCACGCCTACAGGAGTTGCACTCGAAGTTCTCCTATCTTCCCCAGAATGGGAAAACGGACCCTCCTCTGTGGGCCGCAATCGCGGAACACCAATATAAGATCCAGCTTTTCTTGATGGTACTCAATTCGCAGATTGTCATGTCAATGGCGCTGGGTCGAAGTTCAAGAAAATCCGAGAAATCCGAAGGACATACACCATCATCTACCTCCTCTTCCACAAAGTCGAAAAGACCTCAACCCCTCCGAAAGCACTCATCGAAGGGATACCTCGAAGAGATGTTTCAGGCTGTGCGCCGAATCACGAGTCTGTTCGAGTACATCAACGCTCTCGATTCCTCACCCACTCCACCTTGGCCGCGATGTTTTGGTGTTTATTGTGCCGCCTCATTGCTGGGTATTGCCCGGTTACGGCAGGATATTGATCACATTCAGACAGATATGGATCGCTTACAAGATATTCTCAAGTTCTTCCAAGGGTCGTTGAGAAGATCACCCAGATCCTCCATTGCCCAAGCTGCTGTGTTGTCATTGGGTGCCATTGTGGAAAGGGTGCTGAGACCGTTTGATCAGCAGCAGCCCAATGCTGCTGCAGATGGCACAGCCCAAACACAGGATGGGCTCAGCCAATCTTTCAACGATGAAAACACGCATACACCTCAGTCACGATCTTTCGCGAACCAAGCTCCCGTTGACCACTCCAACCCCATGCAACTACAACGACAACATCATCTCAAACGACCTCAAACATTCCAGTACGAGGATGAAGCCCGACCGGAGAAAAGACTGAGATACAGTGCGAGGCCTCCAAACTATGAGAATGCGCTGCATGGAAACCCGCAAGCCTGGGCACGTGACCAAGGACCACCACCTTATGCGCAACCCATGTCTTCCTTCAGTGAAATGTCGGCTGCTTCCTTCCACGATGCGTCCATGCAGCATAGTCTGGAGCAGGCGTCTTTCGCCCACAGCGCACCCACTTCGTTCAATGCAAGCGATCAGATGCAATATGCAGCCATGAGCTATTCGAGCGGACACCCGGACAATGGATCGCAGATGCACTCTTTCCCGTTCTGGATGCACCCTCCCATGTTGATTCATCCGCCAATGTATCATGCCGGATGGCAGGCCATGGATCCGTCCACCTGGATGGTGCCGGACACGAGTCAGCAGAGTTTCTATGGAGGACCACCCACAATGTCCGTCAATGAACCACGCCAGCACGACGGCAATATGCAATCATCGCAGTCCGCAAACATGAACAGTTTTGGTCAAGGTGGCCCGACCCGCGAGGACGGACGGCAAGCAGGTAATATGACGGTCCCCTTGGACAATGGCAGAAGAGCACCTGATGGTCAATTCTACACAACGTCATCCGGACAGTATCAACAACTCGATCACCCTGTCAGTTCTCCCCTCAAGGACGACGGATTGTCTCGCCAGGACAACGCATACGGCCCACCGCCGCCAATGGATCGACGACGCAGTGCTGCTGACATAAGATCTCAGCAGCAAAGCCATAACAATCCTTGGCCCATGGAAATGCGAACAGAGTACGCCAATCAACACCCCATAGGAGAGCAACAGCGAGACACACCACAGGGAGGTGACTCCCAGACAGCCTCTCGTGATGGTCTTCTCTCCCCCGTAAGTGAGACGGAATCAAAGTCGCGACGCAACTCTGGCACGCCCAGGCAAATAGCTCGCAAGGGCAGACCGCCACCGCCACCGCTACCACCTGCACCTCAACATGTCGATGCTAGCACTCCGCAGGGTGTGGATGCAGGAACCATGAACAATATGCGAGGACATTCCCTAGCTCAAGCCAACGACATGATGATGGCCGACGTCGCTTCAGGGGGCGGTGGAAAGGATCCTGGAGGTGATCAGCCGGATATGCCTCGGGAACAGCAGCAGCCTCCTATGTGGCAGAACCAACCACCACCACCACCACCACCACCACCACCACCACCAAATCATGGCCCGCCGGGCCATGCAGTAGATGCGAGACTTTACAGCATGGAGATGGCGGGCCACCCCATGCAATACGAGCAGCAGTACGAACAGCACCTTCCGCCCAGACCGGTGGTCACGACGGGCCCCTTCACGGGGAACACAAGCGGTCACCAGTGGTGGCCCAGGTGAGGTGTGAAGACATGTGTTCCCAATGCATTTTTTCTAACCAAAGATGTAAATATCTACGGTCCCGACCTTATGATTCCCCCTGCCGATTCAGGCTTTGTATACAACGAATATTGTACAAAATTGATCTTATTATATCGTCTCGATGGACAAGGACCTTACTATTGTGTTAGTACCCGTTGGTTCTATGCGGCGCCCACCTCCTGTTTACATTGCACTTCGAACGACATTCCACCAAAAGGCCAACTGTCCAATCAGAACAAATTGCGCCGTAGACCGGAACGGAATCGTTCTTCCGGCCGAGGCTAAAATCACGTGCTGGATGTTTTAGGCAAGTGTAAGCCTGACCCCCGCAGCAACACCGTCTGACAGAAAAAGTACCCCATCTGTTCGCCTGATGAAGTGTAAGTGGACTGGTCTGACGGACGTTAACCGGTATCCGAAACACGTATCCGACAGTATGCGATATCAGCAGCGCTCAACTCCTCTTGCTGGCGCGTGTCCTCGAACCCATTCATATCGAGACAGCTTGCTTCTCCTTCTCTTTTATTTGTAGACCTTTCTTTCCAGAGGTCGGGTCATGTAAATCTCCAAGATGTATCCGCCACTGGATTATCTTGAGCATCGCCGTGCCTGGTAAGGAGAAAGCTTTCTGTTTTCCAATGTCGTTGCTTTATCTATCACTCATATGCCTTGGCGGGGATGGCCTTGACTAACACAGTGATTGTTCCCTATTACCAGTGCGATCAAGCAACGGCAGCGCGATGCCCGCTTCGAATCTCTCCCCGAGACATACCGAGGCCCCTTGACATCGCAGCAACGATCGATCCTGAACGCTCCCATCGCATCTCTAGTCGAAGACGTGCACAACTCGGTTCTATCGCCCATCGACATCATCCGCACCTACGGCAAGACCGCAGCGATCGCTCAACAACGAACCAACTGCGTGACGGAAGTTCTTCTCCCGGAGGCGGAAGCATGGGCGAAGAACGAGAAGGATATGAACCTGAAAGGTCCACTGGCCGGTATTCCCGTATCACTGAAAGACAGCATTGTGGTCGGTGGATTCGACACATCAGTGGGCTACTCCAAAAACGTGTTCAAACCCTATCCGGAAGATGGGATCATGGTGAAACTGCTCAAGCGGGCCGGGGCGATTCCGCACGTCAAGACGGCCCTGCCGATTACTCTGTTGTCGTTCGAATCCGCCAACGATCTCTGGGGAGTATGTAAAAACCCGCATAACCCGAAATACTCGCCTGGCGGCAGCACGGGCGGCGAAGGCGCATTGTTGGCTCTGAACGGGTCTCGTATTGGAATTGGATCCGACGTGGCGGGATCGGTGCGTGCGCCCGCCGCATGGTCGGGAATCAATTCTCTGCGATGCAGTACTGGCCGCTGGCCCAAGATGGGCATGAACACATCCATGCCCGGGCAAGAGGGGATTCCGTCTGTGTTTTCGCCCATGGCTAGAACACTCGACGACCTCACGTATTTCACTAAGAGCTTCATTGGCATGAACCCCTGGGAAGTCGATTACACTGTCCACCCGATCCCCTGGCGACAGGACGTCTACGACTCCACGGCGAACAACAAAAAGCTGCGGATAGGGTTGATGTTGAGTGATGGCGTGTGTCGGCCTTCACCTGCCATCGCACGCACAGTCAAACTTACTGCCGACGCACTCCGCTCCGCCGGGCACGAGGTCGTCGATATCAATGTCTCCGATTTCCCAGAGACAGCGACGCCCGCGCTGGGGCTGCAAATCGCATCTGTGCTGTTGTGTGGCGACGGCGGCAAGACGTTCCGCTCCTTCTTCCGCACCGGCGAATCCAACGACCCCGGCGCCGCCCAGATCAATTTCTACATGTCCCTCCCCCGACCCATCAAGTACCTCTGGTACCTGTGGACGCGGTATGTGAAGCGTGATCCGCTATGGGCTTCGCTGCTACGGTACTTCCATCCGCTGTCCGCGGTCGAGAATTGGAAATGGGTTGCGAAACGTGAAGCGTTCCGCGCCACCTGGTTCGATTGGTGGGAACAACCCAAGCAACAGTTTGATTTCATCTTGTGTCCTGCCAACGCCACGCCGGCTTTGCCTCATCGTGCAATGCACGACGCTGTCTCCTCGTGCGGATATACTTTCTTGTGGAACTTGCTCGATTACTCGGCTGGCATTGTGCCCGTGTCCAAAGTCGATGCTGAGCTTGATAAACTCTCGCCGACGTTTAGACCTGTCAACGGTGTTGAAAAGGGTGCTTATAAGTTCTACAATGCCAGAGATATGGCGGGGCTGCCCACTGCCGTCCAGGTCGTCGGTCGACGACTCACGGAGGAAAAGGTCCTAGCGGCAATGAAGGTCGTCGAGGATTCGCTGCGTGAAAACGGGGTTGTTTACGAGCATGTCGATGTCGAGAGTCTGCCGGAGTTTGTTGCCCAGGAGGCGAATAAGCTGAAGACCAGCACGACGAGTGCAAGTACTTGAGCCCGTCAGTTAGTGGTCGGTCAAATCAACTACTTCGGCTAAAATACCTCGGTTGCAATGCCTAGCTGCCCTACCGTTCACCATGATAGGTCTTTTCTCTTGCTGGTGGTGCTGCTGCTGCTGCTGCTGGTGTAGGTGATTCTGGTAACGACGCTGCTACAAGAGCTCCCAGTCACGTTGCCATTATACTCTATCGTCACTCATACAGCAGCTCTGTACAACTGTAGATAGTCATTACAACTAAGGGATGAGATACTGTATGATCTACCCAAGGTCCGAGATTCTGCAGTTGCTTCCACACAGCAGCGTCTGAACCCACGAACCCCACTACACATCCAATCCGCACTGCAGGAGAGAGGAGGGGAACAGGGGTAATAACAATCATAACAACATGCATAGCCCTGTGTCCCATGAATTTGTGGGGTGATTCCGCCAGAAGACCTAAGCATCGTTCAAGTTGGAGGCATCCACATTGCGAGGGTTGGGTTAGAACCACACGAATGCTAGCTACTTCGACCTGATTGTTTCTCCTCCTCCTCCATGGTTGTCTCCATAATAATGTAATAGCATGGTCAGCTTCTAGACATCTGCGTCGTGCATGACCCTTGTCCAGCCTTGAGGCTGTCGCAGCCCGAGCAATGGGAAATGCACAGTCAGGGCATAACAATGCGCAAGTGCACGACGGCTCGCAAGGTATCGGTAGGTAAGTAAGCACCCGGGTGTATTGTGTACTGCATACGGTATACATACCTTAGAGCTGGCCGCTTCTATTGCCAAAGAGCGACCTAATAATACATACAAGACACTCGCAGAACTTTAAAAAGAAAACACGAACCCTCACTTTTCTTGCTCATCAACAACCTGACTTGCCCCTTGTAACCCTTGACGCCGGCGCTCACAACGTGCTCGATTACCAAAGTAATGTAATGTATATTTTCCCTTAGCCTTGCCAATACAACGCATAAAAAGGAAGAATGAAGAAAAGAACAGAGAAAACAGGTGTGCATGTTCTTCCGTCCATCCCACCAGCCCTTTCTTCCTTTATCTGTCTTTGCCCCGACCGGAGATTTTCTCCACGATCACTTCGCTGAAACAGTGTCGGCCCATCTCACTGCTGTAGATAGTGGGAATAATCTCCTCACATGAAGAGTAGGAAAGGCGGCAATTAATTGATCTCCGATCACAACAGACCAAGAACAGCCGGCCGGTTAGATTAAGTCCTCCGGCCCGCTCAGTGAGAATATATTGCGGGCACATTCTTTCGAAGCATTAGATCCAATCACGCCATATAGTAGTCGTAAACTTTCGTTAATGTACCCCAGGTTTAGGATGCCGGACCAGGCTTTCCATGGAATTCCGCGGTGCTGCCCTGATACTCGGCAGAATCGGGACTATAATGGATGTGATCACTGGCTCTGTGTTGCTGTACAAAGCCAACGTTCGAGGGCCGGTCATTGCGAATATCTGCTCCATGTGCAGCTCCCAATGCAGATGAAGCATTGCGAAGATGCTTGGTGTATGAGGTGTGCGGGCTCATGGGAGGGTTCTCGCCGCCCTCGCGCCCAATGCTTGAGGTTGTCGATTCTGCGCCCGTCGAATATCTTTTATCTCGGTTCATGGTTGTCTGCGTACTTGAGAAAGGAATACGGCTCGCACTCAAGCTCTGCGAATGTCCTTTATGTCCGGGCATGCTGACGGCGGGACCTGGCCCATACAGCTTCGCCCTTGCGCTTGCTCTCTCGCTCTGATCACCTGCTGATTGTCTTCGAGAACTCTTTCGAGGTAGGGCCGGGACGGCTGGAATGTCTTCCGCTGGTGGTGGGTGCTTGCGGGATTTCCGGGAAGCTTCGGACCCAATCCGACTTGGCAACTCGATTGCACCACCAGAATCTATATGAGGCAAAGAAGGCGGTTTCGAAGGGACGGGGCTGATTGAAGAGAGTTCGTCGTCTTCCGCGGACTCTGCGGCCGAATCATCGTCATAACCGTCTTGTTTCTGTGGCGGCGGCGAGGCAATTCGCAAGCTTGACCGGTCCGGCCGTCTTTCTTCTTGTTCAACCTGACCATCATCATCGCGATAAGGTTCCTCCGGGCGACTGTCTGGTACAGGGGTAGGCGGGAAAAGACCTGGCGGCGGAGCTCGGGCACTCCTGACGACTTCAAAGCCTTTGTTCTTTTCTTTGGTCTTGCCACCAAGGAGACCCCTGAACCAACCCCTTGCCGTGGATACCGGTCCAGTAGGATCGGCTGGCCCGGTTTTGAGCTTTCTGGTCCCGCTGGACAGAGCTGCTCCACGGACACCATAATAAAAATCAACTTCTCTCACCGCATAGTCGGTCTTGGTCCGAGTCAGATCGTTCGGGGGATCTTCAAAATCGTCGTTATTGACGCGCATGGGAGTTGACGAGCCCTCACCCCCACCGTCCTCTGCTGCGCCCTCGTTGAGCAAATTTCCCTTCGACTTCTCGCTTGCTAGCGACATGGCAGGATCGGTGGCAGAGAGAGGCTCCATCGTGTTCCGCCGTGGTGGCCGGTAGTACGGGTCTTTTGCTTCCACTTGCTTCTGCAGACCGACTATCCCTCCAAGGGATCCAGAGCCACTTAGTCTCCCGGTCAACTGCCTCGAGCCTCTGCTAGACCGGTCGGGGGTGGTTTGATCGGCAACACGGCCATCAATAGTCTGGCTCATCCTGCTAGAGTTCTGCCCGCCGTCCAGCAATGCGTTCGAAGTGGCAGACACACTCCGGGATCGGGTCTTGGCCATATTGAGTGGCTTTGGTTCAGTGTCCACAGCGGCAAGCATGGCAGCACCCGAGGACATACTGTGGCGAGGGTTCTGATCACGCCGCGGTAACCGGCGAGATAACTGCCTCATCCCGAACACCTTGTTCAAGCCACCTCTCGTAGCAACCCCGGTGACCTCGTCTCGCCCACCGGCTCCCGCAAGCCGAGCAATCACCTCGATCAAGGTTTGGATCGCATTGAGAAAGAACCCGAAAACAAGGGTGCAGGCATGGATGACAAGGATGGCATAACCAATCCAGCCCCTAGACGCAGACCCAACACCTAGAGAGGGCACAAACGCGATTGACAGAAGGATGGTGAACAAGCGAATGATCGAGAAACAGGTATGATAAATGTTCATCGAGGTAGCAGAGGGAAAGGGCCTGAAGGCGTTAATTGTCAAAATTAGGACGATCTCGCAAATGGCGAGCAGGACAAGCTGCGCGACTCCGGATGGTTGCACTGCACCGATTGCAATGCCTCGAAGAAAGTTGATAAGTAATGGCACTAGTGCAAAGGTGGCCGCATCGTCGCAATAGGTGTTATAGAGGGGCCCATACGCGAGGACAGTCATGAGATCGTCAAAAAGGAAGGACCGTGGTCTCGTCCGAATGAAGAGAAAGAGGAGTCGAACGGAAAATCCCAGGATTATCACAAGGCAAAGAGCCGCTAGTGCAACTGAATATGCTGGCCCACGCCCTGCAATCAGCAGCTGATAGAATGACAGGCTAGTCAATGGCAGGAGGAAGAAGTTGAACACAAGCCGCAGGACATTACCGATAGTAAAGGGGAAATTCTTAGAGCGAAGGTCTTCTGCTGGCTCGTTTGCAATCTGTCGGTATAGCCAGCGCGCTGCAAATCCTAGTTGGGTGAGAATCGTGACGCCTGCCACAATCGCCACGAGCCAGACCATCATGTCAGCCCACATGTCGCGGTCCGAGGTCATGCCCACCAATTGACTCATACGGTCGAGTCCATATTTGGTGTTGTTGCGAATTTCGTATACACCGTCGACCAAGCTTTGCGTGCCGTTGCCGCCAGTCACAAGGCTTTCGTTGAACATGAGAGAGGACCATGACACTCGGCTCACCGCCGGTCGGTAGAAGCCAGGATAATTCAGCGTCAGGGCGCCGGTAAGCACAACGAATTGAATGTATTGCAGACAATCGCCGAAGCCTGGTGTGACTAGACGCAGTAGATCTTCGTCCCGGCCAAAATTGCTACTCCAGTTGAAGAGATCACCTGAACCCCAAGGACTTAGGATGGCGGCGGCAATGGTGGCGATGCCAACGACGATAAGAACCGCCAGGGGCAAATACCGTAACATGCCCTTCAAATAACCACCCAGGTCGGGCGTAATGGTGGCACTCACGCAGCTGTAATATTGGCCGCTCTGATCGCCCGACTGAACTCTCAATGTAGCCTGGAGTGAGGCGAAGGCGTAAGTTGAAAACATATCATGGGCAACGGAGAAAGCAGGCAGCCGGTCCAGTTCGCTCGAGTTGACGTAGAAGGCTGGTGCCAAAGGACAGCTACCTTGAACGACTGATTCGCAGAATCTTGACGGCTCTGCATTCCACGGGGTGTAACTTAGAAAATTGACCTCGCTGAAAAGAGTGGTATATTTGTTGTTCGATTCACTGAGATCCGGGATCTTTCCGAAAGTGCTGTTGGGATCGCTCCAAGAAGGATCATCCGGGGGAGGATAAGGCTCCGCGGTTGCTTTTCCAGTGACATTTCCATAGACGGTAACGTTGAGGTTGTGCCTGGATGAGGAAGTGTTGAAAACAGCTGACACGTTGAGAGGAACGAATTGGAGGAGGCGGGGTCGGGAATTGACAATACTATCATCGAGACAATTCTCAAATTCGACATAGGCGCCCTCTGCACATGTGAACAGCAGTGCCAGGATAACGCCGATGATAGTCCGAGTCGACGGAGCCCACGTTGAGGGTCCGAGACGAGCATTGGGACCGTCTTTCCTCCTGCTGTTCAAAGCCGGCTTCCGTTCCCATCCTCCATGGGGACAAATCATGGTCACTGGCGTGATGTCTTTCTCCGTCCTTCTCGGCCGCTATCGTTGTCTCAATACTCTGACATCTTGACTCCCAAGGCCAGATAACGCTAGCAGGGCGGGGGTTCAGGCTTTGGCTCGATGTTCGGGTTAATGGAGGATCGAATTTGATGCCAACTAAGGTGTCTGTGGACCAGATGAGGCAGATAGAGTGGCGTTACCACCAGACGCCTGCGTGCGCAACGACAGTAACCGCAACGAAGGTGAATTCGAAGGCTTCTACCAGAGCGAACGTGACAACATCGAGTGGAGGAAGTAGAGGGCGTACAGGGTTAAGAAGAGTAGGACGTCGCGGAAGTCGAATACAGGCGGACGGGGCCAGTAGATCGTCCCAGGTATAATGTTCGACTGTCTCGAATGGCTACGCCGACCGAATGCTTCGACAACAGAACGTGAAACCGGAACGAATTAAGAGGCGAAACGGTCAATCGTCATATGAAACGTAAAGCGAAGGATTTGGACGCTGTAAGGAAGTTTGGGATGGTCGAACAAAAAGAGAGACGAGAAGATGAGAGCCGACGACGACGACACTGGCAGAACAGGGCTGGACGGGAGAGACGTGCTGTCAGTATGGAGAAGGTGAACTCTAGCGGATGGAGCCTGAGGCGCAGGGAAGCCTTGAACTGACTCCAGAGTCCAGCGGCGGCCAGTGTGTGAAAAGACGAAGGAAAAGGCCAGTGCCAGTGCCAGGCCCCCGTGTCCTCTACCAGTGCCATCCTGCTGTTTCTGCTGGTTGTGGCACGCTATCCACTTTAAAGGCCTTCAGGTCAAATTTGATTGGATTGGCGGAGCTTTAACAAGGCGCTAACCAATACAGGAAAGATACCTTCGTCTACGCGTGGCGATCTGCCGGTGACTTGGACGACTAAGCACAAGAATCTTGCCTGTCAACCGTGATGCGACGCTAGTACTAGAATACTCTAGGACGTTGCTATTTCAAGTCCGTTTGGCTCTGCAGAACTTGAACCTCCTGAAGTCAACACACTTCGAAAGTTACGGTATCATTTATACCTACGATGTGCTCACTCACTGCAGGTTTGTTCCTGGGATTCGAGCAGAGCAACAGAGGTAGGGAACATGGGCAGTCCAAGTTGCCAACGTCCATATATAGGCAAGGGTCAATTCTCGCTTACAACTTTCAACATTGGAATCTCAGCAATCAACCTGCCTTGGACTCCAATCGGACTACTAGCCTTGTCGTCCCACCAGCTACATCATATTGTGTCACTTTTGCTAGCCGAAATGCCGGCAAGGATGTGGCATTGTTTCACCCATGTGCATGAACTTCAAGTTACATTTTCACCGCGTAAATATATCTCCCTACTATGTATATCTATCAAGCATCTCCTCATCGGGGGATATTCAATTCAGGTACACTATGTGGTCGTTGTATGAAGCGAGAGCAAGAGAGCAAGTCTTGTTATGCTCCACTACCTGGATATCCCAGTCACTCGCCCTCCTGAACCTGGCCGAATAAGACCAGCTCCTTGGTCAATGTCCCAGTCAGTGCTTTGGAAGGCTCTCAACATCTTATTGCCATCTGCTACCACAGGATCCTGCACATCTCAGCAGCCACTCACCGATGTTGTGAGCTTCAAAGCAATGTCGCTTAAAGGGTTGCAGGTCGCTCCTAACAAAAGTTGAAGTAATAGAAATGCGATTTATTTTACGTACCTAGGTACTAGTGCTGCTACTACTACAGTAGTGGTAGATCTGTATGACCGACTTACTAGCATATCGAGTAATTACTGAAAGTCGAGACAGTGATATTACTTGGTACCTTGCCCTGATATGCACAGAACCAGTCTCCGTACACTTTGAACGTTGGGGAAGCCACTTTCCCGCTGAGCGTCACTAAAAAGAGCGGAGACCGGAACTTTTCTACTAGTAGTCTGGGCCGTCAATAATGGTGACTTGCCCTATTAGTGAAACCGGTCTCGACTGATACAGTATCAGTAGGTATCCAGTTCTCGACTAACCGAAGCCAACATGGACATGCTAACCGAGCCACGCCTTCACTGAAACATGTTAGAGAGGTCTCGACAGCAAGGCAGTTCTTCTTCATGTGCCCATTTAGTGACATTTGATGGCATCCAAGTTCGCCCCTCCTTGCAATCGCCTGACGGCCGTCACTGATTGGCAATGGACGCATAGACATCTCTCAGACGCGGTGGCAATAATACAGTCATTACACTTCCACCGATAAAACCGACTTTAGCCTTCCATGTGCCGGAACCGTTGCGGCGATCCATCTCGCCGATGTTGATATCTATCAATGTTGAAGCACTGTCTGTGGCATTGAACCTTCTCACAACCACATGTTCCCTTCTGTTATCATGTAGACACCTCTTCCGCCGCCCCGAGTTTTTGCGAAATTACCCAGCCTCGTTGCTGCACCTGGTGCCCGGCACGTGTGATGGTCTCTAAGTCCGTTGCCTTCACGTGCCCAACCTTTGACGCTCACCGCGCCAACTCTACGAGATCCTGTTGTCCGCTTGGGTGCCGATAGCCTTGTTCTCATCACAGTCTGGCGCGGCCATGTCTTACGCAGATTCAACAAGCTCACAGAGTAGCTTGGAAACCGACTCTGAGACACCTCTCCGTCACTCTCCGCCTCTTCATCCTGAGTTACACCCATCAAGACGTCCATTTCTGAATGCCTCGCTACAGCGACCGCTACCGGAATTGCCTCGATGGGACTCCTCGGGATCCAATAGCCACAGGCCGGCAGCATTTCTGCAAGATCGCCCTCTCCCTGTCCCGACATCTCCCCAGACTCCCGAAGAGCGCAGACAAAGCCTGATCGCTCTAGATCGCAAGAGACGATTGACAAATACCACATACGATGAAGGCAGGATGAGGTCAAATAGTGGTGGCTACTACGACAGAAGGTCAAATCTGGAAGCCGGCTTTCGGGTTGCTGGGCCTTCTTCCCCTTCGCCCAGGCCTCATGCATTGTCCGACGTCACCAGGCCGTTGCCCGAAATCATCGACCTCACCGGGTCTTCTCCACCTACACAACCTCGGACGCCTCCTCGAGAAAGGAGACGAAGCGGAGGCCTCTCTGGAAGTGCAAGACAATATGTCGTACCGCGATGGCAGCCGGATTCTGAAGTCAGCGAGTGCCCCATTTGCAAGCGACCCTTTACCTGGATGTTTAGACGGCATCACTGTAGAAAGTGTGGTCGGGTTGTGTGCAATGACTGCTCCCCCCATAGGATCACGATTCCTCGACAATTCATCGTGCGTCCACCTGGAGCGGATGTCCTTGTTTCACCAGAAATCTTGCCTACTCGCCACACCGGTACGGTGGACCTGACTGCGGAAGACAATGACGAGGATCCATACGAAGCCTCACCAACTCCAGGAAGCTATGCGGGATCACAGCTGGAGGGCGGTGAAAAAGTGCGTCTTTGTAATCCCTGCGTGCCGGATCCGCAGCCTGACTTTCCACCAAACCAAACCCACTTCGGCAATGCAACTACTCCTCAAGCAGTGACCCCTTGGCGGGATCCTGCAGGAAGACCTAATTTCAACGAGCGTCTATCAAACGACGATATAGTCGGTTCTGGGGGAGTTGTCAACGGCTCATTAACGAGACCTGCAGGGGTAAGTGCTCGTCCCGCCCCCATTCCCTACTCGCGAAACAGCGTGCTCATTCTGTTTGTTTGATATTCAGGGCAGTTTCCCTCGCTCGAGTGCGTTTGGGCAGAATCATAATGACCAGACGTACGGCCGAGACAGTGGCCTGTCTTGGTTTGGCTCATACCGGGAACAACCATCGCCAACAGGCCGTCGTTTACCTCGCCCACCTACTTCAGATGCCGGTCGAGGCTTTTCCCGCCCTCTTAGTGTAAGCACCAACTCCGCCAGACTATTTCTTGTATTAACCGGTCTAGGATAATCCGCTGCGAGACGGCCGATACAATAGCACCATGACCCGCCCTTCCGATCCCGACAGTCGCCAGCCTCGACATGAGCCTTCAGGCTCTCCAGCCTCAAGGTACCCTTATCTGGGAAACGACCGAGTCTCTGCCCGGGTTCTTCCCAGCGTATTCGAGGGGACGGCTGCTTCGCGTCCTCCACGACTTGATGAGAACGACTTTTGTCCTATTTGCAGGCGTATCCTTCCTCCCAAAGGGCCGAATGGTGATGAGAGAGATCGAGAAATGCACATCATGGAGTGTATAAGTGCGAGGGACCCTTCATATCGTGCTCAGACCGAGACTGGGGAGCCTTCGCAGGCGAGGATTCATATGCTTCCTTTTACTGCCACGGAAAAGGATTGTGTTGGTCAAGACGGGAGTGCACAGGAATGTTCGATATGCATGGTGGAATACAACGTGGGCGACGAATTAGCCCGGTTGGAGTGTCTGTGCAAGTTCCACAAGGAGTGCATTGTGGAATGGCTTGGTCACAAAGCAGAATGCCCGGTGCATAAAGTGATTACATGATCTGTACGACGATATGAGCGATGCGACGACTAGCATAGTGATAGCCATGCATGACAGGTTGGGAAAGCCATGGATAAAACGGATAAGGAGCACGGAGGATAGGTTGGTTTTGATATTTCACCCCAGGGTTGCAGACGACGATGTCCCCTTCTCTTGCGGAGTATATCGGGCGTTGGAGTTTTGCTTGGTTGCTGAGCTTGAACATCTGAACTGATGCAACACAATACCTTTTCCGGTCATGTTCGTTGCTGGACATTGGAGCAGAGGATGTCTGGCCACAGGCAAGAGTGGAAGTGACGGTACCGAGACAGTACAGCGTACCTAGTACATTCAAGTTGTGTCAGACCGTGCCAATATCATGCCACTAGCACTACTTAACAATGAGTTTCGTCCCGCCGGCGCCTTGCTATACCGCTTATAGCTTAGGAACCTGGTAGTAGTGGCTGCTATCTTTCTTTAGCTTGTTCTAACTGGTTCCCGCTCTAACTTGAACGTTGTATGCAGTGATCTGTGCTCCAGACTGTAGACTTAGCATGAAGCGTTAAAAGACTCCCCGCGTTCTTGTTATTATTCCTGTTCAAGTTTCCATCATCGTACGGTGCCATGGAGAGGCAATAATGACCTGCGCCAGGGCTTAGGAGCAGCACTGCGACCGATGCTGTTTATCGACACGATGTTCACGTCTGTGCCTCCGCCGGCTGCTGGAAGATCCAAGTAGATCGCATCGCATCGACCCTGCCAGCCCCGGTCGGCGCGCGGACATCGCAGACGGCGACTTCTAACCACCGCCCTCCCGACGCTCACCGTTCGCATTCACGTCCACCACGACTTATCCACCACAATCATGGCCAACGCTCTTGAACCTTTCACCCACATTGATCCAGCCCTGCGAGTTTCTACCTTAAGCAGTCCCACAAAGCCGCGTGATCCCCAGCTGGCCCAAAATGGCGCTGCTGCCTATTCTCCCCTCCAACCGTCTCCGAACACATCATATCAAAGTATCCAAACACCCAACTATTATCCAAACAACCCGCAGAACCAGGAAAGCCCAGATGACCAGAGTCCATCCGCGAACCCGGCCGACCCGAATGACCTGAAGAGACCGCGCGCCTGTGAAGCTTGTCGACAGTTGAAGGTTAAGTGCGAGCTGGACGAGAACAGCCCTACCGGTTCCTGCAAAAGATGCGCCAAAGCCAATAGGCAGTGTATTGTTACAGCCCCCAGCAGGAAAAGACAGAAGAAGACGGACAGCCGCGTAGCCGAATTGGAAAAGAAAATCGACGCTCTGACTGCTACTTTAGCCTCACGAGGAGGAGGAGGAGGTGGCCCTGATGCAGACTTCACGGCCGACACAACCATAGCGCATCAGCCCCATGCAGTGCGTCCGGGGCCGTATGGCGGCCAGTGGCCTGGGCTACCACCACCCCCTCCGCCGCCGCCCCAACTGGGCCTTCAGTCGCCGCAGAACATGCATCAAGGTGTCAAGAGGAAGTCTACAGGCAACTACGACTATGTCGGAGGAGACCTGCACAAATCCTCAGAGCCTCTCTTCAGATCTCCTGCGCCCGTTCCTCCCTATCCGCCGATCCAAGCAGAGACTTCGAGGCCGAAATCAAGTTTTGACAATGAGGCTTCGGCTGATCCTGTAGAGCGCGGTCTCGTGGACGTCGTCACGGCCAGGAAATGCTTCGAGCGTTACATGGCAGAGATGTGTGAGCATCTACCAATGGTCGTATTTGCGCCCGGCACGACTGCTGAGCAGGTTCGCAAGACCAAACCTGTCTTATTCTTGGCTGTGCTTGCTGTGGCGTCTGGCACCATCCGACCGGACCTCCAGCAAAGACTAATCACGGAAATTACGAGGACGCTGGCGGATCGGCTCATCAACCGAGGGGAGAAGTCGCTGGAGCTCGTCCAGACACTTCAGGTGACAACATGCTTTTATCAGCCTCCAGAGAAGTACGAGGAGTTGAATTTCAACCAACTTATTCATATCGCCGCTGTTATGGCCCTAGACCTCGGGATGGGCAAACGAACCAAGCCTGGTGGTGGTCCTTCGTGGCGACCATATCCGGAGAACAAGAGACCTTTAACAGAACCCAACAGTGCCGAGACGCGGCGAGCCTGGCTGGGCTGTTACTTTATGTGCTCAAAGTGAGTTAGGTAGTTTTTCTGTTTCGCTGGCTGGCACTAACATGTTGGCAGTTCCTCTATGTCCCTGCGACGGCCATTGTTGATCCGGTGGAGTCCCTACGCCGAAGAGTGTATAGAGATCCTCAACTCGTCTCCCGATGCACTTCCTTCAGACAAATGGTTCTGCCATCTGGTCCGGGCGCAGCACATAGCAGAAGAAGTCGGCTTGGAGTTTTCCATGGACGACCCGGCTTCTCTTCTCTCCCTGACTGATCCCAAGACACAATACCATCTGAAGGCATTCGAGCGTCAGTTAGCCGAATGGCATGATGCAGCCACACCCGAAATCCTGAAGAAGCCGGTAATTCAGCATACCGAAGGCATTATAAATCTGTACATGCACGAAATTGCAATGCACCACAATCATAATGTGGATGATTTTCGGCCTCCTTTCAATGCGACACCTATTGAGGGTCCCCCGGATCCTGACAATGTGACTCCAGCTCACATTGAGGCTCTGACGACTTGTATCCACGCTGCACATGCCGCCTTCGATGCATTCTTGACCATGGATACCAAGATGGTCCGAGCTCTGCCAACGCTGTTCTTTGTCAGAAATGCCTATGCAGCGGTTGCTTTGATCAAGATGTACACGGCAGTATCAGCTAAGGGCTCGAAATTTGCGTCCATCTTCAAAACCCAAGATTTGAAAGTCGAGTACTATCTCGATCGGCTGATTGAAGTCCTCACCAAGGCTGCCGAAGGAGGCGTTAGTAGGGTCGCCCACAAATTCAGCCTCATCTTCACCATGCTGAAGAGTTGGCATATGAAACGCACTGAGCCTGCCAATCATGGCAGCAATCCTGTTTCCAGACAACGCACGCCCGCCAGTAGAAACAACATTTTGCCGACGTATAAATCCTTTCCTCCTCAGCAAGATCCGAGTGGTCTTGGCTGGCACGTACAGAACCGAACTGCCTTGGAGCCTGGCGTTCAAGCGCATCAACAACAACACCAGCAGCAGCATCCACAGCAGCAGCAACAACAACAACAACAACCAAGGAGTGGCCTCCAGATGCTCTCAGAAGCTGCAATGGGTCCTGGACCGCCACCGTCGTCTGTGATGACCCAACCACAACAATGGATTCAGCCCATGAATCCACCTCAGATGTTGCCTGGCATTGCAGATATGACGATGCACGAACAGAATATGATGCCTTACGGTATAGCTGGCCAAGATTTGGGTCCTATGGATTTTACCTCGGACGAACTTATGGCATACGGATTTGGCGATGAGTTTCTAGCCATGAATTTCGGGTTCGAACAGGGTAACTGGCCGATATGACTGATATGCACTTACGTTTTTTGCTCCGCTACCAAATTATGCGTGGAAGGATTGTGATTGTGTCTACTTGCGGTTCAGCAGACCTGGTTTCTCCTTTATGTATCTTTACACGAGCTGCGGAAAGTCGGTCTCGGGCGCTTGTTCACGAACTGTATGTTGATGGTGGCCAGCACGACGTTCTCGCGCGGCAAAGGTCTTTATCATTTGACATTACGAAAGCTCAACGTTGATGTCGTTACGCGTGCAAATTGCACAGTGTGGCCAATCGTTCAAGTCGAATGTGTCTGGATCATTGCTGTCAAGACCGTTCAATATAGTCCCAACTTAATGATTTTTGCAGCAGGCGAGTCTCTTTTACCCTTGGACTTTTCTTTCCTCCCTTGGATTTGTAATCTGAAAGCTTAGCGTGAGCATTGGTCGCTGAGCAGTGGATTGCCGTCGAATGCAGCCCGACAATGGACCAGGAGAAAGAATGTGGGATCCCCGACAGTCATGCGCCACAGGTTTTCGGCAGTTGACATTCATATCGATTGGCAGGTCTAGCAAGCAACGCTTCGACTCACGGCAAGAGATTGATGAAACTACCGAACGCGCAGTCGGTGTCACTTGTCGATTGTCGAGCAACTAGTTAGTGTTTGATGGGAACGAACCAGCGCACTCACTAACTCCCACATTTTTTCCCCATGTTCTCTCCAAACGAGGAGGTGTGTATACCGGGGTTTCTAGACGCAGACGCATAGGTATCTATCTACCACTATACCCAAGTCGGGTATGGTCCAGTCCTTCTCCATTATATCTTGTTACTGGTATTCCCCGGGGATAATACCCTCGGGCGCATGGGGAAGAAGAAGATGAAGATGATCTGATGTCGGAAATCTGTCTATTTCACCATTGACGGAGACTTTCGAGGGTCTTTCACAGGCAGTATCCGTCGAGGAACGCAAGGACCTTTTTCCATTCCATCTTCCAGGCTACCTATATACGAGGTATAGGCTTTGGTACAGTGCAACATGGTCGCCGCTCCTATATCCGCCAACCCTCTCCAACTCGACGTGAAAAGTCACCTCAAATGTCTGGCGATTTGTGTTGTTGCGACATTGTCGACCTTTCAATATGGTCTGGACTATGCCCTTGTGGGAGGGTTCCTGTCGATGCCCGGGTTTCTCGAAGTGTTTGGATACCATTCCGACAAGTTGGGCAAATGGAACATTGATCCGACTGTCCAACAACTCATTTCGTCGCTCATGACCATTGGCACATTTGTTTCTTCGTTGATGGTCGGTCCGTTCAGCGCCCGGTTTGGGAGATTGCATGGACTGTGGGCCGCCACTGTGCTCAACTTTGTGGCGACGAGTGTGCAGATTGGCACGACGAGTAAGGCGGCGTTGTATGTTGCGCGGCTTATCCTTGGTGAGATCGTCTCGTCCCCTCTGTTATTCGGGGTCGTTTCTGCTCCGCTTGTCGCTCATGGTTCGCTCCGCTTGTCTGCTCAGCTGTTCGCTGACATGTTCACTTCTCAGGCATTTCTGTCGGCTGGTTCCTCACTTTCGCCCAGCTGTACATCCATGAAGTCTCACCCGCTCATCTCCGCGGCATCGTCTTTGCCGTGTATCAAAGCATGCTCTCGATCGGATCCATTGTGGGCGCAAGCATCGACTTCGGCACTCATTCCATGCACGGCCGAAAAGCGTATCAAATCCCCCTGGCGATTTTTTATGTTGCACCCGCAGTGCAAGCTGTGCTATTGTACCTTTTTGCGCCCGAGTCGCCTCGCTGGCTGATGGTGCAGCGGAAGGAAGAACAAGCTGAAATGTCGCTACGCAGACTTCGCAATTCAAAAATCGACGAACGCGAGTTCCAGGCCGAGTTGAATGAGATCCGTCAATCGACTCGTGAACAGCTGGAACAGAATAAAAAGGCGTTGTTCTTGGAGATGTGGCGTGGGACGAATCTGAGGAGGACATTGTTGTCGATTGCGGTTGTGTGTTTTCATTCAGCTAATGGGTTCGTATTTGCTCCCGTTTCTCCGTTTGAAATTTGTGGAGATTCGGCGGAGGTCAAGTGTTCTTCTCTAAACCATTTGGCTGACTCTGGACCATCATCAGTTCGAGCTGGGTCAACATTTACACGACGTATTTTCTGCAGATCGCCGGCGTGCATAACCCGTTTGCTTATTCGATCTTGGTCACTTGTACTGGATTGATCGGGGTGCTTGTCAGCTTCTGCTTCGTCCGTCTGATCGATCGGCGGACCGTGATGTTGGTGGGGATTTCCGCCTGTGGACTCTGTCAGCTCGCTCCGGCGATAGCGTGGAGCGTGAACCCGGCGAGCAGGGCCACTGCAAATGTGGTCGTGGGCTTCATTGCGCTGTTTACTTTCTTTTATGTGGCTTATGGTATGTTGATGGATTTGTCTTCCCCAGAACTAGCTTCGCAACTCGATGGTGTCTGCGGCATGTTGTTAACAAGTACCCGTCACTAATATTGTGTGTTCCTTCTAGCACCGTACGCATGGCTCCTCGGCGGCGAATACGTCAACAACCAACTCCGCGCATTCACATTCGGTCTCGCGACGGCCCTGAATTTCCTGGGAAACTGGTTAGGGACGTTCACCGCGCCGTACTTCATCAACCCGGCCAAACTCGGCTGGGGTCCGAAATACGGCTATATCTGGTTCGGATCGAATATGATTCTTGTCATTTTCACGTGGTTCTTTCTGCCGGAGACTAGAGATCGGACACTGGAAGAAATCCATGAGATGTTCGAGGCGAGGTTGCCTGCGCGGAAATTCAAGGGGTATGTTTGTACTGGGGTGGTAAGCTATGCTGAGGAAGCGATGCACGGCAAAAAGGGTGATTTTGAGGTTACGACTACTACTGCTACTACTTCGGCAAAGGCAGCCGGGAATGGTGACGAGAAGAGTCATTCGGGGCATGCGGCGTATGTTGAGGATGTGAGTGAGGTGGATTTGGAGAAATGAGGGTAGAATGATGATCGAGATAAGCCACGACCGGGCATGAAGTTGGGTTGCATGGGCAGCAGGGGAGGGCTTCACGATGCCTCAGGGCTGCTGGGTATCTCCAGTCCGGATCTTACAGGGAGAATCAATACGTTTGTCCATCATCGTACTAGAAGCCTGAGATTGTGCCTACCTCCTGGGTAGTTATAACTAGCTACGCATTGAAGCTCCGTCGGAACAAGGCTGAACCCACTAAAGGAGAAGCGGGCGGCGGACAAAGACGGGGCTCCTTAGGCAGTAGAGTCGACTCCTTATTGGCCGTGTTATTGTCGTTGTCCCCCAACTTCAACGTCAAGCATCTCCGCACATTTCTTTATCTCTTCCACTCTTGCGTTCACTCTCTGTTCGGCAGATGTCTCAAGGGCCCATGAATCGGCAGTCATGGGCATGCTGTCTACCAAGAGGCGGGCGCAGGTTGGCATCTCCAACTTGAACTGTACGACCTGCCTTTACCGGTATACTTACTGCCTAACACCGTAGGCATGTACCTAGGTACGGTGCCATGGATCTAGCTACAGTCCCAGCTGTCGGGGAACGTGCCGACAGCCGCAACACAGGGCCTGAAGAACAAAGACTTCGCGATTCCATCGATCTGCCGACCGTCTGCTCCACGGACTGATCGCCAGCAGGGAAATGTGACAGCAGAGTCAGAGCATTGGCAAAGCAACAGTGCCACGATTTTATTGCGGTCGGTACCGGTACAAGAATATTCCCCACACAATGCACAAAACAGTCTATCCCACATTGTCTGGGGTAAAGTGTGTACTACTGCTAGTACATTGGGTCCAAGATCTGCTGCCACTTCTTGCCTTTGGATGTCGACTACCTACCTTAGTAACCTTTGCTTCCTCGACACTCAGGCTCGCCGGTGAGGGTCCAGGGAGAGGGTGTAGGAAGCCCCACGTCGGATATCATGGGGTCCTTGAAGCCAACGGACCACATGTGAGCAGGAGAAAGAAAGACTCAATGCCGAGTCGCTTGGAGGATCACGATCGGTCTCACGCTTCACTCTTGGGATCAATTTAAGCCGAGCAGTCGTGAGTTTGCCATCTCAATCTATTAGGACTTTAAAAGGGCTTTGTTACTGTCCATAAGACATCGTTCTGTGTCCGGGCCGAGTGCTAAACTGGAACGAGTGTTTTGCTTCCAAGGTCAAACTTCCAAAGGGAGGACGCTTTAGGGACACCCACCTACCTGCCGTACTTGGCCGGTTGGCGATCAAGCCGTGACAGGCGACGTTTAACGGGGCATCGAGCATCAGAAACGTCTCTGTTGACCTGTTCAGGATCACCAATTGTCTACTAGACAACGATTACTCTACACAGCGGAATTCTCGAGATCTACTCGGGGATCCCTCATTTCGTTATAACTTCCAGCCTTCGTCGCCAACAAGGCCGTATATAGACATCATTTGCCCACGACCAAACAGCAATCTAGGAGCGCCAACTTCAAGCGTCTTTCCAGAATCACAATTCCACAATGGGCTCACTTCCCACCGCCACCAGCCTGCGTCGCCAGCCGCTCAAGAACTCCGGTTCCATCGACCACCTCGAGTATGTCGACGTCACACCCATCATCGGCCGCGAGTACCCGACCGCAAAGCTGAAGGATATGCTACACGCACCCAATGCTGAAGATCAGATTCGGGACCTCGCAATCACCATCTGCGAGCGTGGAGTCGTCTTCTTCCGCGCTCCACAGGATGATCTGACGGTCGCCGAACAGAAGACGATTACCGACTTGTTGGGCAAGTTGACGGGCCGTCCCGAGGATCATGGTTTGCATGTGCATCCGTTATACAGGGATCCGAACAATATCCCGATGGCGGATGGGACGACGGATGAGAACATGTAAGTTTTGTCTTCTCAATGGGGATCTAGCATTCCTTGGGTTCCTCTTCCTTACATCTACGATCGGCTTGTGGAAGACATTACAAAGTCCATATGAGCACATTCACCACTGGGAGCATGTCACAGAGATATATGTCTGCAAAGCCGTTCCCCGCCCTTCTTCTCGCCGCTGTGCTTGGAGCAGCCTACGTCGGCTATACTCTACTATTCTTGCTTGAGGACAGGCCTCTTGCCAGTTTCGAGTTGTTTCGGCCGGTTGAAGAACTTGTCGCTTTTCAGAACGAAGTGCTGGGATCATGACGCACGTTTACTGATATTTTGCTTTTCTGCTGCAGATACGTTATCAACTCGGAGGCCATGAAGAAACTGTACAAGACGATGAAGAACCGACCGGACGGCTTGAACGAGCCCAGAGACTTGGGTCGAGAATGGCACAGTGACTGTACGTTTTCAGCTCAGTACCCTTTTGTTCCTCACTTCTCTGCTTTGAAGCACAGATGCATGTGTATCGGCGATTGTTGATCGTCTATCTACCGTGTACATCTCTCCACTCTCGAATTTCCACTTGACCTTCTCCTCCATTTACACCTGTGGCCGGAACCAGCTACATACCCTGTCTCTTCTTGTATCCGCCTCCATCACATTTCTATCCCCTCTCTTTCCCTTCTCCCGTCTCTCTGTTCCGTCCACCTGCCCTATATCAAAAAATACCACCCACCCAAAGAACCTCACTAGACATCCAATCTTCTCGATAGGCCTCTTCGAAGAATGTCCCGCCGACTTCAGCTTCCTCCGCATGCAAGACACACCTCCCTCCGGCGGCGACACATTATGGGTATCCGGATATGAACTGTAAGTACAGAACACACACATTTCCCATTTCCCACACATTCTCCCCATCCATCTTCTAACCCTCTTTTGTTTCTGATCCAGCTACGACCGCCTCTCCCCACCATTCAAAGCCTTTCTCGAGTCCCTCACCGCGACATGCGCCCAACCCGTGTTCCGCTCGGCCTCTGAAGCCGGCGGCTACGAACTCATGTCCCCGCGCGGCTCCCCCCTGAACGTCGGCGACAAATTCTCCCCGATCCATCCCGTCATCCGCACCCACCCCGTGACAGGATGGAAATCGCTCTTCGCGGGAGTCGGATTGCACGTCACGCGCATCAACGACGTCTATTCGTACGAAGACCAAATGATTCGTGAATACGTCTTGAGACTGATTACTCGCAACCACGACTGTGTTGCACGTATGCATTGGACGAGACAGGCCTGTGCGATTTGGAGCAATGCGTGTACTTTGCATGCTGCTACTGTAAGTATTGACACTTGAGTGACTGGTACGCTTGACGTGATTTATGGACTGTCTAACGACTTTTTATTAGCCCGACACCCATCTCGTCAGCGGCAATCGAGTCGGCGTCCGCGCATCCGGCGTCGGCGAGAAACCGTACCTTGATCCCGCGTCGACGGGCAGGAGAGAGGCGCTTGGGTTGCCGAGGGTTTGATACAAAGGGACCGAGAGAGAGAGAGGGAGGGGGCAGAGGAGGAAGAGGTCACTGTGTCATTTTTATGTCGGTGGCCCCTCCCTGGAAGATTCTGTGTTTTTGGATCAATCAGCCTTGCAAGCCTGGTTTCCCATTCGGGGTTGGTTGGATTGAGTATCCCATTTCTGCCCAGCTCTTGCTTTTTATACCAGTCATTGTATGCAGCAGGATCAGCGCTCTAATCCCATCGAGAAAGATAACTTGCCGTTTCTCTTGCCTAGCTGGTAACTTTGAGTCTCGTTATACGTTACAGTATGCACATGGTACCTACTACTATTGTGTTTGCAGACTCCTTCCCACAACCTAGGTATGTTATCACTTTGTTAGGTATTCAAACGCATCTTGGACGCTTGTGCCTTAGTTTCTACTTTGATAGTTGCTCAACCAACTAGATTCGTCGAATACCAGTTCCGGGTACCTACCTGCCAGTGAGATACCTAGGTATGGTTCAGCACAGAGCACACAGCAAACGTGATCAGTCATCGTCTCTCCTGAGCTTGGCAGCCTTGTCTGTCAGTGCGTGCAGTGGACCCGATTGAATCCTCCGGGTCTTGCCGGAGAAAATAATCGAAAGGCCGTATTTATGCATATAGACAGCGCCGCGCCTGTGTTGGAGCTGAAAAAAAATGCAATTGAAATGCGGATCTGAACAAGTCTTTCAACAACTTTTATCACAGGACCATTTTCTCAAGCACGCACGTCTCACAGCTCGTTTCATGTCCCCTCTTGCGCCTAGAACTCCATAACCGTTATTGTCAATACCATGTTCACCTTCTCCATCACCACTGACATTCAATCTCGTCCGAATCTCTCTTCGACTGCCTTTGCAGATAGCCAGGTTGGCCACCACAAGCGCTAGTGTTCTGCTTGAACAGCACCGTCTCCATTCCCCTCATCAGCTGCAACATCTATCTTGGGGACCCGTGCCTGTTGGACAGCCTTGCCGTTGGTGTCAGGAAGCTTGGCCTCGTGGGCCTTATTGTCCTTTGTCTCGGCAAGCTTGGCTGCATGAGCATTATTGCCATTGACCTGTTTGGTGCCTTTGCCTGGAGCCCCTGCATCGTCCTTTACTGCAACTACATCACCATTCTTGATAGTGACCATAGCGCCATTGTTTACAGCATCGACGAGCCCGTTGTCGTGCTGGACATGGGCGGCTGCATTTGCTTTCGAAGCTTGTCGACGACCTTTCCAGTATGGTCTCTTCTTGCCCTTGGATCGACGTTCGCGTGTGGATCGGGTGACCCCATCAGGAGGAGTATTCTCTTTCTCAGATGTGGTGCCATTGCTGATCCCCTTTCCCTCATCCTCATGACTTGTATCCGAGGTTACTGCAATCGTGATTGGACTGGTGGAAGAGTGGCCTGAAGTATCCTTCCCTGCGCCTTTCTCCTTGACGTTGCCGTTAGGTTCCTCTCGGTTTGCTCGCGATATCTCCTCGCTGCCTCGCGTGGCCTTTCGTTCAGGGGTTTGCCCGCCATTGGTACCATTGCGGGAGCTACGTGCAGCTCGACGATCTCTCTTAGCCTGATTGAGAGCACGGCGTGGCGAAAGCTCACTCTCTCCTCTCATGTAGGCAACAGCACGCACGATGGTGTCTTTGGCCTACATCACCGAAGCGGTCAGTCATGTTGGGCCAAAGCATTGTTCGTATTACTTACAATGTATTCGGCATTCATGATTTGAATCAGACTTCCGGTGAAAGCTGCCAAGTCCATGACCTCTTCATGAGTGAGCCCAGTCTTCCCGTTGTGGATTGAGCGGATCCTGGTCATCATGGCACGAATCTCCTTCTCAGTAGAGGCATCGAATTTGGGAATGCTGTAGACTGGGCCCTCGGCCGGGGTCGTGGCATTCATGGCAGGAGGCGTGCTTGTTCCATTTTCCGGGGCTGCTGTCTCAACTGGGGCAGGGGAATCAGCCTGCTTGTTGTCGCGAGAAAGGCGAGTGTCTTCGGCGTTTGATATGGTCTTCAGTGTGTTCCCAGAGTCAGTCTGCTCAGAGGTGGCAACAGCCTTGGTAGAGTGGTCATCGGGCATGGTGGAGGCTTGTTCAGGCATGACTCGATTGCAGTCTTACAATAGAATGGGAGAATAGGGAGGTTGAAGCTTTGAGTCGTTCTGTAAAGCAGCCTTCGTATGGTTTTGAGATTAGATGAAGGAGACAGAACAGTGTGATATGAAGGAAAGGTGAGCATGGACGGCTACAGGCACAGGGAGTCCGCTCCAAGTTAAAGTTTGGTGCCTGGACAGTTTGCTGCCAGGAAGACAAAGAAGGCAAGCACATACCCGCAACAAGGCAAGCGAAGGCAGTTTGGTCAGAGAGGATCACCGCCGCAGCAGCACGTAACAGACCGCAGGCGCAGGCGCAGGCACACAAGAGAGTCAGGAAGAGGGCGCACTTTGACTGAGCTGATTGCTTTGGAAGGATGCATCTACACCTCAACCGAACACCTCCGACCCTGCCGTTGGCCACTGGCAGAATCAGACAACCACCTACTGCTCGCCTTTCCGTGGCCTTGTCTCTCACACTTACTTTGCAAACGGAGCATCAAGACAACCTCAACAGTACTTCGATCGACCATATGGTAGGCAAGTGGGCTCTCAAGATCGCATTTCTAGTCATCGAGACTTGCCTGATGGAGCGTTTGGCTCTTCCAACTCGACTCCACAAAATCTCACATCCATCCTCGAACGCTCTTCCTCATGACATACAGTCCCGTAGACACTGCACCACTGCAGTCCATAATGCAGCCCTGGTGATCAGGTCTGGAGGGACACGAGATGGGGCGAAATCATCGTCTGGCTCCCTGGGGCCAGCGCTTTGAGTGGACAGCACGTAATCGGCAAACCTGCTGCTAGTAGAGGGACACCCGCCAAATGGCCGACAATTTGCCATACAATAATCAATAACGGACGTGGGGTGCTCGTCTCCTACCTCAGGTCTGACCCCAGCATGGCAAGTAAATAGCAAGATACTCATAACAATCGTCCCTCTTGATATCGCTTCTCATCCGCCATGGCTAGCCTTCTCAAGAAACCGTTCAAGCTCGCGCTGATACAGCTCGCATCAGGTAAGTGGTGAGTGCTATTTCTCGAACGCCGCCCTGCAGATATACTGATGCGCAATCAGGTGGTGACAAAGCGGCAAACCTGGCCCATGCTCGGACAAAGGTTGTCGAAGCAGCAAAAGCCGGTGCCTCCTTGATTGTACTTCCCGAATGTTTTAACTCTCCGTACGGCTGCCAATACTTCCCGAAATATGCCGAGACTGTCCTTCCTTCCCCGCCGTCCAAAGAGAAGTCACCGTCGTGGCATATGTTATCCTCTGTCGCGGCAGAGACAAAGACATACCTAGTGGGTGGGAGTATCCCAGAGTTTGTACCAGAAACCAAAGAATACTTCAACACCTCATTGGTATTTGGACCCACGGGCCAACTTTTGGCATCCCATCGTAAGGTACACCTGTTCGATATCGACATACCGGGGAAAATCAAATTCAAAGAAAGTGATGTGCTGTCTCCGGGTAACAAGGTGACGATAATTGATCTGCCAGAGTATGGTAAGATTGGGCTTGCGATTTGCTACGATGTCCGCTTCCCAGAACTCGCAATGATTGCCGCGAGGAAAGGGGCTTTCATGTTTGTCTATCCTGGGGCTTTCAACACTACGACTGGTCCCATGCATTGGTCTCTTCAGGCTCGTGCCAGAGCCATGGATAACCAGATCTACGTGGCCATGTGCAGCCCTGCCCGGGACACCGAAGCAACATATCATGCCTACGGCCACTCTATGATTGTCAACCCGAATGCCGAAGTCTTGGCCGAGGCGGAGGAGCATGAAGATATCGTCTATGCCGAGATTGATGGTGCCAAGATCGAGGAGACTAGAAAAGGCATTCCCATCTACACTCAGAGGAGGTTTGACGTCTATCCTGACGTGAGTGCTGGAAAAGTGCGATATGAGGAGTGAAGCCTGGAACGTGCCGTGGGAACTCCCAATGGATAGCCTTATGGCTAGTCGGCAACTGTCACTCTTCGAGCTCGGAACGAGGAGTGCGGTAGGCGGTATATCCGGCGGATGCATCATGCATACTGCGTAGTAGAAGAGCACGATGGAGCTGATGCAACACCAGCCACCAATCGCCACCTCAACCCTGCTCAATATGGACTCCAAAGTCTACTCCTTTAATAGATGACGATTACTGAAGATGTGTACTAATGTGCAGTGTACTATGTTACAAGCCTGGAAGCTGTACGTTGTACTTGAACATTGTAAACTGAACCCGCTTTTTAGGTGGCTCCAACGGTGGCTCACAAGCGCGGGGAGATTAGAATCACGATCACGTGAGCAAGTCTTGGCATAATTTTCCATTTGTGGTTAGCCCACACTTTCAGAAAGTTCCGCCCCGGCTGCGCCCAAATTCAAGTTCCTTGCTCGATTTCAATCCGCAGCCGACCTTTCTCTCTCGACGTCCACCAACTCGCCGGTTATCCCAGAACTCCGTTCAGTCCATTTGCTCGACTCACATGTAAGTGCTATCTTGGGCTCTACAGCCTTCCCGAAGTACTAGTTTCAGGCTCTTGTCGCAAAGATCAACCACTAATCAACCGCGTGCGCATTGCAGAACCGCCAAAATGGTCAAAGACAACCCCAAGACGCAGCCCAAGAAGACGACGGCTTCCAAGAAGTCGCGCTCTGCCATCTCCGACGTCGTCGCCCGCGAGTACACCATCCACCTGCACAAGCGAGTATGTTCCTATTTACCCTGAGCTCGAAGACTGGAGGGGACCCTCTCCCCTCGCCTGTCTTTCTCTCCCAACCATCCACAAATTCCATGAGAAGAAGAGGTGGACAATCTTCAAGAAAATCAGTTTTATGAAGTCCACCCGAATGGCTTGTCTTGGAAAAAAAGAAACATCACCTCCCTCGCGTCTGTATCGATCATCAAGCATTTTGGACGGAAGACTGATTTATACACTTTTTCTATAAAGGTTCATGGCGTCAGCTTCAAGAAGCGAGCGCCGCGTGCGATCAAGGAAATCCGCAAATTTGCCACTTTGGCCATGGTACGTTCTTCCATCTCTACACCGCGTCGTCCATCTTGACGGTTGCGGTTGGGTTCATTGGCACTTGTGATTGTTAATTTACTAATCATATTTTCTACTGTACAGGGCACCAGCGACGTCCGCCTCGACCCGCAACTGAACAAGAAGGTCTGGGAATCCGGCATCAAGGGTGTTCCCTTCCGTCTGCGTGTGCGCATCAGCCGCAAGCGTAACGACGAGGAGGGTGCCAAGGAGAAGTTGTACAGCTACGTCCAGGCCGTCAACGTCAAGGAGAAGGAGGCCAAGGGTCTGCAGACCGTCGTTGTCGAGGACTCATAGACAACTCCACTCCCATGATCTACTCCCCAGTTCGATCCAGCGATCAGTTCAGGGGTTGCTAAGACGTCCGTCCCTTGTTTTGTGGTACGACAATGACGATACGACAAGACAAGGATGGGTGATCCGTCAGAATGGAGTTGGGATTAGTGGTTGTGATGTGGCGTGGCATGGCATGGCGGATGTTGTGTCATGCCGCTGGTGCGAACGGAAAGCGTGGGCCGTCACCTGGAGTACTTTCAAGGTTGCGGTCCACAACTCCTGGCCCTTTGGCCTGTGAGAAGATGGAGTTCTCTTTTTCCCCAGGAACTCTTGCAAGGCGGTTGTGGGCAAATCCATAGGTGGAGAGGGCGACGACAGAATCAGAGCCGACGCCCCATCGGCAATGCAGTGGCTGGTCTCAAAAGAGCCATCCGATTCTTGTGTTACCATGATCAGATTGCCCTGGGAGACCAAAAAAAACTCAATCAGTGATGGAGCCCCGCAAAAATGAAAATCTTTCATGCACACACAGCTATGTTGAATCTTCTTTCCCTGTGTTCTTTCATTGTCGTTCTCTGTCTAGTAAAAGTCTCCGTATTGCTTTAATCGTTACATGTTGGCCATTGATTTGATTGCAGAGGCGGATGGTAATACTAGTACTGCCTCAATCTTCCAGCCAGATCTTGCGCATCAATAAATCTGTTGGATGGAAGATATCCAAAGAATGGCAATTGAACGCTTCAAGTTCCGAAGAGTCGACTCGAAATCCACGAATTTCACGCAAAGGGCACGCAATACTACAGAATCAAGAACTTTCTTCATTCAAAGCCCTTTACGGGCGCTAATTTATCAACACAATGCCATCTGAATGAAGTACAATGAATTCCTGCCGCCCAAGAAAGGCTGAGCAGGTACAACCCACGACAGTGTATGTACGGCTTGTTCTGGTTCCAATCTCAAGCCACTGCAGAAGCACCGGGGCCACATACTCTCTGATCACGCATACCTCCACCATAGAACATCTGCAATTCTTGACCATTTTGAAGATTGTGTGATGTCCGGAGCAATGATTGTTTCGGCTAGTGTAGCCCATAGTCTCTGCGAGGGAATGAAAACCGAGGCTGGCAGGATCTCGATGGCAACGTCAAGCAATAAAGCGACGGCGCCAGAGTTCACCACCACTGACCCCCATCCAATTCTCTTTGAAACATGGCATCTCAACCCCACACCCAACCATCACTAGGATCCATCACAACTGTTCGTTGATATTTTCAGAGTAAGGGCAGTCTCAGTCAGACACGAGGCCGAGGTGTGATAAGGCAGCTCGACTGGCACTCTTGCGAGTACCAGGAGACAGAATCCTCATCATACCTCAACCCCCGGACATCAGTACTTCCCTCGAACCCGTGGGTGCGAATTGAAGCGTAAAACAGGCAGATCGACCGACTCTTGTGAGTCGGGAGCACAGTCCTTTTCGCTTCGGTCCAAACGGAGCTGCAGCAGCGAGGTGGTGTCTTAGAGAGCTTGTCACATTGAGTATCATGACCACCTTGTCCAAATACAGCGCAGGGGTATGTAGCAACCAACACTTCCGGCGATCTCGATGATTGAAGCCAGCCCTTGTCAGGCGCACTATACACGGCGAGGGAAGTTGTCAACCAAGTAGGGTGCCGATCGTGAACCAGATGGAGGTTCATCCAACGGTCAGATGCTGTAAACTTGGCGATTTGACAAAGCAACAATTTGCATGCGGATGAAACCCATCCATGGTGTTCTTCTTCTTACACAGAAACAGCAAATTTTTGCTCCTTAAATAAACAAACACGAGTGCATCCCAATTCTGCTTATGTAGACACAAAATGGGAAAGTGTCTCAAGCACTCGCACTCTTGTTGTCTTCCATCAACTTTGCTAGTTCGGAAGCCATATCTGGGGTCTTGACCTTCAATACCCAGCGGACGAGGTTACCCTTGTAGAAAAGGGGTCCCTTGACAGCACCGCTCTTGCTGGTAGACGCATTCTCGTAAGCGACGCCGTCAACAAGATGAGAATTGATGAGGATGTTTGCGTTGGGTTCTACACGGAAAACAATACGAGTCTTCCCTGTCTCCTTATGCTTTAGGAGCCGTATCTGACCGACACCCATGGAGTTCCAATCATTAGGGTTGAGTTTGGTTCCCTGGGCCATTTCTTTGGTCACGAACATTACGGCTTTTGAGCGCCCTTCCCAAAGACATGACTCGTTCTCTTCTCCTGCTCGGGACTCCATCAATGATGCTTGAGGGTCTTCAGGCGTCTCATCAGTCTCGTTGGTGGCAACGGATTCATTGTCTGTCACACCAGGAGAGGTAGCGCGCGAAGACACGGCAGAGCTACCGGCCGAACCGCCCCCAAGGTGTGAAATGGCTCCAAGAAAGCCCGGCGCAGGCGTAGAGGAGTTTGGTACGCCGAATTGGAAGCCAACTTGATTGGAAGTCTCCGTGTTCTTTGCCGTAGTCGATGGAGTACCAAACAGTGAGCCGAAAGGCTTTGGGGTTGACGAGTCGTTGTCTCTCGGTGATGCGGAGGTGAACTTGAATGTCGGACCATTCGAACTATTGTTGCCACTCCCAAACGAGATAGGTGCGCCTTCTTTCCAAGTGTTATCAGTCCCAGCAGGAGAAGTGAGAATTGACTTGGCCAGATTGTTGTTTTTGTCCGCATTGCTAGGCGTGCTGGGTCGGGAACCGAAAAGGCCCTCTCCGGGAACAGGGCCTCCTTTAGTCACACCTCCAGCAAATATTGAAGCACCTGGTGTCTGTGCAGCCGTCGTGGTAGCTGGAGTGGGGGTGAAATTGAATGTGGAGGCTGGCTTATATCCAGACTTAGCGGCCCCTGTGGCTGGAGTGATGGGTGAGAAAGTAGGAGCTTCGGGCGTGGATTTGCCAATATGAGATCCCCACACAGCTGGGGGAAACGAAGAGTTCTTCGCCGATTGAAAAATTGGAGGGGTGGACCCGGTGCCCGATCCTTCCTCATTGCTGGCTTGCCTGTCTGGATTGGGCTCTATCCGATCGAACAAGCTTTTGCCTGCATTTGTTCGTCCAGCAGATCGATCCAAGGCCTTTTGTAAATCATTGTAATCATCTTCCTCTCCGTCCTTATCGTCCGAGGAAGCTTGATTTGCTTGATAACCATAAGGATATTCTTCGGCTGCATCGTCGCTGCTTTCAGATTTGTCCTCCTCGTCCTGATCGGCTTCATCCTTAGTGTAGCCGCTGGACTCCCCTTCACCATCTTCGTCCTCTCTCTCGGTATCATCCTTACTGAAACCGCCGGACTGGTTGCGATAACGGTCCTCCCTGTCGCTTTCATCCTTACTGAAATCGCCAGGTTGGTTGCGATCGCTGTCCTGACTGTCGCTTTCATCCTTACTGAAACCGCCAGATCGGTTGCGATAACTGTCCTTATCTTTTTCGTTCTGAGACTGCTCACCGCTTGTCCCGGTAGAGCTTAGAGCAGCAAACGGGTTTGCATCTTTTTGGTTCTGAGACTGCTCACCGCGGGGGCCGGTAGAACTGAGAGCAGCAAAAGGGTTGTGGAAAGGTGCCATGGCAGGTAAGCCGGAGAAGCCAGGTCTGCTAAACGCTGGCTTCTGGGCAACAACGGGGCCCGAGATTCCGAATTTGTTTGCCGGCTTAGGAGTTGCAGTGCCGGCGGACACCGACGCGGAAGGCGTAGACGCAGAGGTCGACGACTTTTCAGATGCAGATGCAGAGCCAGAGGCAATCTTGGGAGTAAACCCACCCTTCGCAACGGATTCGAATTTGGCTCTCTTTGCCCGCATCTCCTCCTCGGCTTGTTTGCGAAATGTTTCCTCATCATCTTCGTCAGAATCAAAATCCTCTGCTTTTCGTTTCTCTATCAGGTTCTTCTCAAATTTCTCCGCGTTCTCCTTGGCCTTGGCTCCGAATGCACTCATGAAATTAGTGCCCCCCGCACCAAACTTTGGAACTTCAAAAACAGGCTTCTTTGGAGGAGACTTTGTGGGCGTAGTCGAAGGAGCCGCAGTACTAGGCTGAGGACCAGAAGTTATCTGAGAGAAGGGGTTGTTGTCTTGGGGAGCTGGCTCCGGGCGGCTTACACTGGAGCTCGGACCTTTTTCGGGAATTATCTCGTTGAGCCGCGCCGTAGCTCGCGATGAGTTTGAGTCATTGGGTGCCTGGTCAGAATTTGGCTGCTGGGGAGTGAAACCAGTTCCGAAAATAGAAGATGATTTGGACTGGGTCGTGGTCGTCTGTGGACCATTATCTGAACGTGTTCGTTTATTTGACGGAGGTCGCTCATCATCAGCATCAATGCGGTCACCTTTGCGCTTTGTGCCTGCCAGATTTCGTGTGTAGAGTCCCAAGGACGCGCCAATGCTGTCACGGGCTGCAACATAGTGACGGATAATGTTATCGAAGTCGTAAGAGCGCGGGTCTAAAGTTGCCAGCTTTTGTTGTAACCCAGCATTCAGAGAATGGAGACGGTAGTTTCGATCGTACTCGCGGTAGCGTTCGGCATCCAGGTGACTAGGAATAAACGGGGGTGCCTTCGTGTACACAGGTGTCTTCGAAGGCTCTGAGGTGGAGGGCGGCATGTCATTCTTGAGTGAAGGTCTCGAAGACGACGATGAAAGTTCGGCTCCGGAAGACCTATTGCCCACATCTGCAGCAGATTTGGGGGTTGCCGAGAACAAGCTGGAAGCAGTACCTTGCGCTGGTTTTTCCGAGTGACCTGGCGTGGATTCTTCACGCTGAACGGGCCCTTTTCCAGCATCCGTAGCATTCGCGGGCTTACCAAACAGTTTTCCGGCTCCTCCACTCTCACCTGTGCTATTATTCTTCGCGGGCGAGAAAAGGCCGCCGCTAGATACAGGCGTGCTTGTCGCGGAAAAGCCGAATGTTGGTTTTGTGACAGGACTGGCAGCCTCCTTGGATTTGTCACTTCCGTTGCTGGTTTCGGAAGCCCCCTGCTTGGATCCAAAGGAGAACACACTGGAAGACTTCGGCTCGCTCGACTTAGATTCTGCAGTGCTGGCAGGTCCTGCGGGAGGTGCACCCGTTGCGCCAAAAGTAAATGAACCTTTTGATACGGACGTGCCTTCGGCCTCGGTAGATTGTGCTGCTTGCGGCATCTGACTTGTGCCGAAGCTGAAGGCTGGCTTCGGTGTTGCGGAGGGTTTTTCTGTGTCTGCCGACCCTGAAGTGCTCGATGGCTGTGCTGAGGCGCCGAACGAGAAGCTTGACTTCGAGGACGAAGAAGGCTCTGTCGCTTTGTTGGCACTGGGTGATCCTGAAGGTTGGCTGGGCGCACCAAAATTGAAGCTTGGCTTGGAAACCGGCGCAATCGGCGGCGTACCTGCGCCCGCAAATAGTGAAGCAAAAGGATTCGCTGATGCCTGCGCAGCCGGCTCCGAAGACGAAGTCGTAGACTTTTCTGGAGAGGCGCTTTGTTCCTGAATACTAGCTTCCGGTTGCGACGTGTTTGTGGACGTGCCAAACAAAGGAGGCGCTGATTTACTCTCATCGCTCTTTGCTGCGCCACCTGAACCACCAAAAAGACTGCTCTGGGTCGACGTGGTTTGACTCTGGCCGAAAGAGACAGGAGCGGCGGGCGCGGCTCCGAAGCCTGCGGTTGGGGTCTGACCACCACTCATGTTGCCAGAACCGAACAGGTTGCTGCTAGCAGAGCTTTGACCAAAAGTGAATTTCGGTTGCTCGCCCGATGGCTGAGTCTCGGTCACTTGCCCACCTCCGAAGGATGGCATAGGACTTTGGGGGACTGATGTGCTCTGACCAAAAGTGAAGCTGGGCGCAGAGGTCGGCGCAGCAGCATTGTTGTTTGTCTGACCGAATGTGAACGAAGATGCCGGGCTTTGTGGGGTGGATGCGCCCTGACCAAAGCCACCAAAAGAAGGTTGAGATTGTGCGGGTTGACCAAATGGGTTGCTCGGAGGTTGCGAATCTTCTGGCTTGGATATACGCCCAAACAAGCCTCCGCCGCCCGAGCCTGCAGTATTGTTTGCACTCTGGTTCGCCCCAAAAGCGAAAGATCCGTTTGGTTGCTGTTGCGCTGCCTGTCCAAAAGTGAAGCTTGGACCCGTATTGCTATTCATATTATTTGAACCAAATGCGTTGCCGAACGCTGCCTTCTTTTGAGGCGACTCCATAGAGACGTCTTGCCCTGCATTCATTGAAAAACTGGAGCCGTTTATCGATGAAAAAGGATTAGGGGTTGTCGTTGGCACGCCAAAGTTGAAGGTGCTCGACTGCGGGGGTTGGAAGTTGAAGCCACCGTTGGCGTCAGAGGAAGGATTTTGAGTGCTTGAGCCGAAGTTGATGCCTGCGTTCAGGCCGGGAAATGTTTGTTGCGGGATGCCGTTTCCGAAAGTAGTCGTGCTACCACCGCCAAGCGAGGAGTTATGTGAAGATCGGTTGGCATTAAGCCTGCCTTTAGGTGTCGCAATCCTGCAGACCAATCAGTATCATCCTTCCGGCGCGAGCAGGACAAAATCAAGCAAATAATTTTACAATGAGAGATGGCAATGGGGATAGCTCCGGACTCAATCACGGAGCCAGGAATCGACCCTAAGATTGTTCATTCCAGGAGGGCAACAACAATAACAACGCAGACGCGCCAATGAAGCAACAGAATCGACCAAGGCGGTGTACTCACTTCCTCCTCGCGAGCTGCGCTGCTGTAGACATTGCGGGCTTCTCTTCGCCAGAATTGGCGTTGGCTATTGACCCGTGTTCCTTGGTGATGTATTCGTCGGCGCCACGTTTTGGCATGTCACTGGCGGCCGAAGGACGGCCGGGGGACAGAGGTAAGGAGGGTCAGGACTTGGTGAGGATGTACCATCGAGACGGGGACTTCGGCGGGAGGGTAGGTGTCGATACCGGCGTGTTTGAACAGAGGGCGCCGAAGAGCTGCAATGATGATGTTCAAGTTCGCTCAGCGCTGTTGTGACCCGGGCTCCTTCGACGCCCAAAAAGATTCGAGTCTAACAAGCTCGGCTTGGCGACGGTCAGATCACGTGCTGGCGACACTACTACTACTGTACTGCGACTGGCAGCCAGAGAATCTATGTCTTCTGTCTGTGATCACCCTCTCCTCGATTTACTAGTAATTTTGAGCTTCAACTTTTTCGTGGGAGAGAACAAGGTTGATTCTACAGACTTGTTTTGCGACACGCAGTCTAGATTGATGGGAATATGTTGACAGTTATAGTGAGTGAATAGGCCGGTGGGAATATTATTCTATTACTACAGTACCACTGGCACCACTGCCTTCACATTCACTTCACTTCACTACCTGCAGCCGGCGAGGCAGTGTCAGGGACCGGCACTGTCGCTCGACTACAAGTCTGAGCTCACGCTCATACAAGCCTTGACTATTCTATACCCAGCGACCATTGTCCTGCATCATTTAGTGTGTTGAGGGAACGCAGATGGCAACAGATCCCCTGTGGTGGTTACGTGGCACTGCTGGGATCAAGCTTCTTATAACTTCAAGAGTTGCCTATATAAGCTCGTGGTTTGAAGCCAAGGGCTATATCAGCCGTTTCTTGAGCAGCGGCGTCGATGCAGACGCCTGCGCCGTACTGTCTTTGCTTCATTTGGCTGCCTGAACAGGGCAGCACTTGCTCCAGGCAACAAAGGTAGGTGAAGATTGTCGCTACTACTGCATATCCTCATAGGTAATAATTGTAAAACAGAGAGAGAGTACAAAAAAGGGCCAACTTTAATCCTGTTATTGGAAGGGAGGCAACGTAAGAGTCCCTACCTAGGTAAGGTATTCCTGTTTGACATGACGTCCAGGCACCTCCGCTTATACAGAATTGGACCAGAAAGTAATCAAAGCACCGGTTACAGCTGTAGCTTGTACCATTGGCCATGTAACGCGGCTGAAGTGGTTCGAGACGCAGAGCCGATGCGGTGTTGCATGATCAACGTCATGGGTAGACAACAGAGAGACCTGGGGGAGATGCTGTGCTACCTGAACAAGAGGGTTGGCGTATTCTTCGGAGGATTATGAAGGACCCTGTGATGGCTTCAGCTGTACCTCCATATCACCAGCTTGGGGTAGCAAACATGCCTCACAAGTTGACAACGCTTGTACGAAAGCGGCTGCACACATATCGGAACGGCGATGGCTGTCTCACTTGTTGCATGAGAACGTAGTCCCTCATTGCTCGGATGAGTGGCCCTGTTGTCACGTAATCATCATGATTGGACAGCTTGATATGCCCCGTACCCCGACTGCTGGAGCCCGACGCCTCAGAGAGGGTATAGTCAGCAATACGGATCTGATCAGTTGTGGATGGTGGTCATGGTGACATGAGCGGTCAAGGCCAGCGTTGCTGTTACAGAATGATGCACGGGTACAACGTTGGTGTAGTTTGAGTCTTTGAGGCACGCGGGTTTACCTTGGCGACTGCCATACAAGGGTACCTACCTAGGTACCTGGGTAGGTATCTATTCTGCAAGTATGGATCGAGCCAGCCATTTTTTCTCCTACACCCTGGATATGCATGGCTCCCGACCTCACATTCGACCCGGTACTGGGAGCCGTTGTTACCTGGGTATCGAATAATGTTTGCCTATGGTGTTGCAGAAGCAGGCTGTGGAGGCTGAACAGCCGTGCCAGGCCAGGGATGAGCTTTGTTTAGAATTTGAAGGGCAAAGCCTCGCTATAGGCCAGCTGTTGGCTAGCCCGAACCAGCTTGCGCTCTCCCGCAAACGAGGGTGCTAGTTTCTCCCCCAGCCTACAACATCGCCGGCTGCTGACCGAATAATGGCGCAGCGAGGCTGGAAACTGATACTAGTACGGTAGTAGCCACCTGGTAGGGAGGGATGTCGTTCCGCCCAGCCTGAGCGTCCCAATGTTCCCGCCTCCCAAAAATAACCCTGTTAGCCTGACATAAGCCTGATGTTAGCGCCCTGTTAGCTTTTGAGTTTCGCCATTCGGCCGCTGCGAGACGAGCATGGGCTGACATTAGCATGCGCCATGCCCGGCGCGGTTAGCTCGGCACATTATCAGCCCACCGCACTAAGCCTCCTACGACAAAACAACCACAACCACCATCCATCTGATTGTGGCTTCGACTTCAGTTTCCCATCTTCGATAGTTCCCACCCTCCGCTCACCCACTGCATCCTTCATGCATCCCGCCTTGCAACCTCGTACTTACGGCTGGATGCGTCGGCAAGAAATAAGGTAGCAGGTAACAGTAATCCTGGGTACTGGCTCCATCCAGACGAGCCTGCGATTTGTATTTATTCAGGTGGTTGTTCCTCTCTTGCGTTTCCCAGTTGTCCAGTTGTTTTCCATCCCATCGATCCATCTGTCTCTCTCCCAGGCTCACAGACCGAGTGACTGGGACTCTTAGTTGGTCCCTTCATAAGCTACACAACTACAGCAAATACCCGCGTTGACCCTTCAGCCTCTCCTCACCATGCTTTCCTCTCTTGTGTCTGTGCTTGCAGCCACTGCCCTTCTCTCCTCCTCTCTCGTCTCAGCCGCACCCCAGAATCTGCGCCATGCCCGGTCAGCAGAGGCCAACCCCGGCTCCGGCTGGGGATATCAAACATGCAACTCAGAGACGATCCGAACACGAGTAGACTTCAACAGCATGGCACCAGCCGAGCGCAAAGCATACACCGACGCAGTCAAATGCCTGATGGGCAAGCCATCACAGCTTGACCCAGCACAATACCCTGCCGCCATCAACCGATACATGGACTATGCAGTGATCCACGTCAACCGCACACAGTACGTGCACTTGGACGCCTTCTTCCTGACGTGGCACCGCTACTTCCTCTGGCTGTACGAATCAGACCTTCGACAAAACTGTGGATATCAAGGCGCATTCCCGTACTGGGACTTCGCTGCGACTGCGTCCGACCCACACGCATTCCCAATCTTCGATGGATCCGAGTACTCTATGTCCGGCGACGGACTGTATGACAACACAGGTCCCATCACGCTTGGTGCGAACCTGACCATCCCGCACGGCACGGGCGGCGGCTGCGTGACGACGGGTCCTTTCGCCAACATGATTGCCCCGATCAAGTTCATCGACCCCAGCAATCTCACCACGGGCACTTTGCCTCCCGATGCGTTTGCGTACAACGAGATCTGCCTGCAGCGCGACCTCAACGCCTACGTGTCACAAACATACACCAACCAAGCCGAGCTGACGGCCGCCGCGCACGCCAGCAACGCTTCTGAGTTTGAGTTCCTCCTCAACGGCATCATCGGCAGTTCCAGCTTGGGCATCCATTCCGGCGCCCACTTCTCCATCGGCGGCCAGATGAACAGCATCCATGTCTCCGCCCAGGATCCCATCTGGTACCCCTTGCACACCATGATCGATAGGGTCTACACAAGCTGGCAGACCAACTACCCCGAACTCGCGGACCAGCTCGACGGCAGCACAGGCACCGCCCTCAATATACCACCCAGCCCTGTCGTCACTCTCGACACCGTTGAACCTGACTGGGGATACTTCCAACTCAACCCCATCCAGGTCAAGGAATTGATCAGCACTACTGCCGGCCCCTTCTGCTACCAGTATGACTCGATCATTTCCTGAAGACATCACGCACGCATTGCTTGATCAGATCCAACATTAACTCCATGGCTTGTCATGTTGACTGGCACTGTTTTTTATGAATTGACACAACGCATGTCTGTATGAAAGCCATATTGTACATAGAGGCGCGGGGCATGATTGATCCTTTTCGCCGCCAGCCCGACGCAAAGGACAAAAGGGACGAAAAGGTGATGGATGGCACTGGTGAGACCACAGCACGCAACACATACCTTAATGATTAAATGGGCGGATGGAATGAATGGACAAACAAAGGGGAAAACTCAATTGAGCGTCATTTTTACCTCGACTTTTGCTTTCTCTACTTTCCAAAGCTCAGTTGACCGCTAGCTACTCTAATGCATCAAATAAGACATTGTCCCTTGAAATAAAATGCATCTCTCTTCCGTCAATCCCAAAGCCCTAGCCTCTTGCCCGACTTTTTCCAACACCGCTGCTGCTGCGCCAACGCCACCGACCAGCAATTTTTCGTGTACTACCTAAGTCTCCATCCATATCATCAACGTTCATACAGACCAAGGAGATTCTAAGCAGTACTCGGTAAGCAGCTTTTTAGTGCCTCTTCAACCGAAACTGACTCATCCACCTCCTCTCGTCCGCCTGCCTTTCGAGCGCCTGCCGCATGGTCTTCGAGTAGATCTCCGCGCGCTCGCGCTCCTCACGTTCAGCGGTATCCTCGCCCTCCTCCAACTCCCTGATGAGTTCTTCATGGTCGGCGAACTGCGGATTCGTGCTGACGATGCCGATGCGCTCGCCCGTCCAGACCAACAGATCGGCATCGCCGCGACGGCCGCGCTCCGAGTCCGGGACGTTGAGCGGGATGATTTTGCGCGCAACTTGGTCGCCATTGATGGAGCCACCGGTAGGGCTGGTCTGGAAATTGTTGATGTTCCATTTGCGCACGAGGCTGCGGCCGTCGCGCTCGACCCACTTCAAGCCACCTTCGGAGTCGGAAAAGACAATCTTGGTCCCGTGCGATGCCACAGACAGTAGTTTGGATTTGGCTGCCTCTTGTCGGTTTTTGTAGCTGAACAGCGACGATGAGTCCTCCTTGGACTCGGAATTGTAGTCCATTGGAAAGTCGGGTTCTCCTTCTTCTCCTTCGGACGATGATGTGGAAGAAAAGGTGCCGTTGGCGTTGCTGTTAGTATTATTGCCTTTGCTATGAGGTAGTGAATATAGTTCGAGAGATCCGCGGCCTCGGTACTCGCCGCATGCAACCAGCGTCGAAGTCGCTCCGCTTCCAGGCCCAGCTCCAGCTGGCGGGTAAGGGATCGAGGTCAATGCCGAAAGGCTACCGCCGGAGTGGATGACGTATTGGAGACGAGGGAAGTAGCGTCGGTCGTAGGATAAAATGCTGGGAAACCGGCCGGCAATGAGGATCTCATTGTCCGAATGGTGTAGGATCGATAACGGTCCGGGTTCGACTTTGGCGTAGGCCATCCAATGATGGCTTGCAGACCGGTATGGGTCACGCGAAGTTGTATCTGAGATTCCGTTCGGCCTCGGTCTGGGATAGGTCGGTGGGAGGGGATGGGGATTCCGGGAATGTGAGAAGTCTGGAAGAATGGCTGTCGAACGGCCTGGGACTTCATCCACGCGTTCACGCAAGGACTCGCTGGAAAGGGCAGTGCTCGGAATTCGAGGGTCGAGGATATGGAGACTCCATTGCGTGCCTATTGTCAGAGGTAAGTCCGGCGACGTTGATTGAGACAATGCCGTTATCGGGTACTTGTACTTGACACTTGAGACGACCTTGAGGATGCTGAGGTCGACCTCATTGAGGATATTCCCGACTGCGACAAATGCCTTTTGCTGCGCCGGGAAAGTGCTTACGCAGTCGACAACTAGCGATTCATCTGGTTGCACAGCATCGGCGAACAACGTCGATGGCTTGCTTCGGCCGAGTTCGCGAAATCGCCTCCTCCCCAACGAGTCCTTACTGAGGTCCCAGATGCAGATGCTCGAGTCTTCCAGGTACCCCACGGCCTGATTAGACCCGTCTAGAGAAGCAATGCCTCTGATTTCCAAGTCTTTCAAGGACGGGCACATCAGCCAATGGGTGTTCAAAGGCGCGTGTCTGCCTTTGTATTCCGAGTACCAGTCGACTTGTTCGTTTTTGCCAGACAGGTCCCATTGATTGACCGCGCGGGCCCTCTGGCTCTCTCGAAATGATTGTTCCGAGGCATTGGTGTGCCTGGAAGGAGACTGCCGTCGCCCAGGTTGATCTGAAATAGTCAGACTTTGCAATGCATTTGTTATCATGTTCAAGGTACCGGCATTACGTCTTATCGAGGCACTTGGAGATTTCTCGAAGCATTTGTATCTCCACAGAGGATTTGCGCGGGCGGTTTTGGCCAGAGCCACGCATGTCCGCTGCAGGGATACCAATTCTTCGGGCTCAAGGTAGTCGAGGATATCAATCAAGATCTCCTCCGGGAGTCTTTCCATGACCTTGTTATCTCGTCAATCTCCCACAGAGGAAAGAGGAAGTCAGTGATAAGGAGGAATATAGAAAACAGGCACTGCCGAGGTATAGCAGGGATCGCGTCAGGGCTAAATAGAGAACGATTTGGAAAAGGACAAGAGGGAAGATTGTAGGGCTAGGAGTCACTCTAGCGCCGTGTCATCAAGAAGACTGAACAATGTACAACGCTCAATGTGCGAATAGATCCATTGACCCAAATGTCCTTGTTTAGATAAGCTGATACAGTGTATAATGCTGTGATGGGAACACTTCGCATAAATAAAATGGGATCCATGGATGTTAAAGCACAGAATCCGATGGAACGCCTGGAGCCGAGAGGCTGAAGTTCCCCCGCGTTGACCGCTTTGGTACTAGCGGCCCAGTGCTAGTACCGGACGGCATTAGCGGCCTGCTATTGTCTCAATACGGTGCTTCGGCTGAAAAGCTTCTACAATGGCCGGATTCGAAATTAACGTCGGTGGGGGTTGTTGAAGGTTCTCGAATCGCTCAATTCGGTATAGCGCCGATTACAGTACGGTATCTCCAACTACCTACTACAACGTACAACGTACAACAACTACACTACTACTACTACTGCTACTACTACTACTACTACTACTACTACAATAACAACAACAACAACAACAAGAACAACTGCAACTACTACAACTGCAACTACTACAATGGAGTGCGAGCCAAACGCACGTACGCCAGCGCAAGTGCAACAGCCTTGTACTCCGCAGCCAGCGTACGTACAACTACCAATACTGCCTCGTACTCAGTACTGTCAGACGAGTACGGATACGCCAACGCAAGTACAACAGCCTTGTACTCAGTGCAGTCAGACGAGTACGAGTACAGATACGCCAGCGCAAGTGCCTAGTATACCAAAACGCCAGTGTCTCACACGAGATGATCGACTTCGAATACTCGCACTACGAGAATATGCTAAGTAGACCTACTCGCAGATCGCTAAGCACCTTAACGTTACTGAACGTGCAGTACGATATACTTGTACGACTACTAAACGTCCTACACCATAGTATAAGCGCGCCGGAAGACCTACTACGTTAATAAAAGAGGAGATCGACAGACTAGAGGCCTTTATTTTAGAATCGTAAGAGACGCGCCGTATGAAATACCGTGATGTTGCGCGCGCAGTCTTTCCTGAAAGAAAAATCAGTACTACTACGATACGGCACGCTCTTTAGTCTCGTGGCTACTACCGCTATATCGTAATACGTAAGCCGTATATAAATAAAAAGCAACGTAAGGCGCGCCTTAAATAGGCCTATCGTTACGTTAGTTAGACGCGTGAGCAGTGGTATACTATTCTCTAGAGCGACGAGACGTGGGTAAAAGCTGGCACGCACCGTAAAGTCTATATTACTCGTAAGGCTGGCGAGGAACTCGAGGAGACGTGCCTTCTACTACGGCGCGCGAGAGCGCCCGCGTGGCTCTTCTGGGCCTGTTTTAACGGCAGAACGAAGGGCCCTTATCTCTTCTAGGAGAAGGAATAGGGGATAATTAACGCCGAGAGCTATTTAGAGAGAATAGTGCTACTTATCGACGGCTAGTTGCGCTCGAATCTACACCTATAGTTTATGTAGGATAACGCTCCTACGCACTCCGCGAGACGTACGCGTGCCGAATTCCTCGAGCGTCGAATATATATTATTTGGTGGCCCGCGAACTCGCTAGACTTGAATCCAATTAAGACTGTATGGAGGTGGATTAAGAGTTGGCTATAGGAGCACTATCCTGATCCGTTCGCGAGTTATAATCAACTCCGTGATCGTATACTCGAGGCGTGGTAAGCGTTACCTGAGTCAGTACTCGAGGAGATTATAGACTTAATGCCATAGCGCTGTCAAGACGTGATTAACGCTCGTGGTGGCCTAACACGCTGGTAGTTGTGTACGTAGTAGTACGTTATATAGATATATCGATAGCAAATGCAAGAGGTGTAAAATACGTACAGTCGCTAGTGCGAAATTGGCAAGGCTGTAAAAAAAGGAGCGCTATACGATTTCAAGTATAGTGCGCTCCACAGCCCCACGGACGTTAATTTCGAATCCGGCCGTTGTACTATGACGAACACTGCATTGCACGTGAAGGAAGGCTTCTGCTGCGGTGTTAGTGGTTGAACCACCCATACTACAACATCGTAGACAGTACAGCATCTCTATTCCGCTCCTGCCACCTTGACACCACACTTGCTGTCGTGCAGTCTGTGTCGCGACTTCCCTTTCCGCAGTGATTGCCTCGATGGCTTCCCGCAGTTCAACGGCCAAACGAGGCCCAAGTGTTTTGGTGAGTTTCTTCACCACCGTCAATCATAACGTCTCGTCGCAGCCATGACTGATATTGAACTCGAACAGGTCTCTGACCCTCGCGAAGGGAGAGTTGTGGGTGGCAGAAAGCAGCCCTCTCGCTTCATCACTGTCGACAATGTCCTCCAATATGCGTCCGACATTCCTTCCATGCAAAAGAGGCAACCTCAACGGCCACGAGCATTCCGCAGCAGCTCCGGCAAGCCTCTGGATCCTAGGTTGACTGGCCGGTATGTGGGGCCTCATATTCCGTCTCGGTCAACAAAAACGTCCGAGAAGTTGGTTCTCTTGCCAGAAGCCGTTGAGGAAGAAGAAGAAAAGGAGGGCTTCCTCTCGGATGCGGATAAAGGCCCACCGCGGGACGGCGAAGATTATCGCAAGGCGGGAAGAGAAGGAGTCAAGAGTTATGCAGAAAGATTGCCCAAGTCAAGGCGCACAGAAAATGAGCTTCCAAGGGTAACCGCCTACTGCACTGCGCAAGCATATAAATTACAATCTGCTGCAACGTTCGTGCGACAACGGCACGGCGGCCGCGCCAAACTATACGATGACTGCTTGTATTGCGCATACCACCTTCCTTTGCTTCCAGGAAATGATGGGTATCGGATCCGAAGCAGCCCACCCGTGCAAAGCGCCCGCGGTGGTACCATGTTGGACGAGGACATCGAGCGTAGTGAACGGAGAGACTACCAAGAACCATATGATGCCGAGGAGGAAGAACAGCACTCAGTCAGGGGCAGCTATACAGGGGATGACCAACCAAGTGATATGCACCGCGAGAATGAGGAGCCGGAACGAACGCGGAGACACAGCTATCCTCCTCAAAAGTCAAAAATCCCTGGAACGGGTGTGCCGGTGGATGCCTACCGCTATGCTGAAATGTTCATCTTCAGCTATGGAGTGGTCGTGTTCTGGAATTTTACCGAAAGACAGGAGAAGGATGTCTTGGCCGACTTCGCTTTTGCGACAATCATTGACCCGGAAACTCATGCGGTATCCCCTGTACAGATCATCACTAATCCTCTGGATGAGGAGGACTTTGAAACTGAAGAATTCCACTTTGAGTACAACAACGAGATATCTCGTCCACGAGTATACAACGACATGATCACGCTGCGGAGTGGCGATCATATGATCAAACTGGCCATCAGCCACGCGATTGCGCAGAGCACGAAGCTGAGCTTCTTTGAAGAGACGATGGCGGCCCAAATGGAAGCAGCAAAAGATGTTCCGGGGCGCCTGGCAAAAACTGGCGAGCTTGGATTGAAGCGTGAGGAAGTAATCAAGCTGCTGGGCGGCCTTTTCAAAAGTCGGGTCGAGGTCAATTTATGTGAGTTACCTTGCCTTCGTCGTCGACAACCTGTGGCTGACTCTGAGTGTTTTTCTAGCATCGAATGTGCTTGATGTGCCCAACCTCATCTGGGACAGCGAGCCGACCCTACATCCGCTATACAATGCTGTGCGTGAGTATTTGGAGATCAAGCCGCGGATTCAGGTTCTCAACGAAAGATGTCGGGTATTCCTCGACTTGGCCGAAGTGTTGTCGGACTATATCTCCGACGACAAAATGTCCAGGATCACGTGGATCATCATTGTCTTGATTGGAATATCGATCTTGGTGACTTGTTCCGAGGTCTTTGTACGCTTTGGAATTCTGACCACGAAGAAAGGACAAGCGGTCTTACAGCAGGGGTTATCTGGCAGTACTGAGCTCTAGCGCTTTGTTTGTTGACAGTGTGAGGGCGACCACATTGCGTGGGCACCTGTTTTAACTCCGTCTAGCACGGTGTGGAGGAGTTCTTCAATAATACGATAACAATGGAATGTCTCGACTGTTTGACTTATTATCCTGAGTAGATACCTAGATAGAGGCGTATCTTTATCATGCACACCCAGTGCCGATACAGGGATGCGCTTCTACAGAAGTGCTTATACGCTCACAGCTGAGTATCGCACGCAGGTGGTCTTTCTGACCTTCTGCCTTAGGTACTGCATCCTTATCCGCTACTCTCCCGGTCGAGCCGGAATATGGTCTTTTACATCCCACCAACGAGATAATATACATATCCTCTTATCTTGTACATACCCAAGTAGGTTGCTTGTGCACTACTCGGCACGGGGTAAGGGTGGCTAGTAGTGCAGACGGAGACGACCGACGCGCGTGAACGAAAGCAGGGGTAATTCGGCTCCTCCGCAACTTGAAGTAGGGCCCCCATGTGAGCATAGCGGCCGCTATGTTGCATTGAAGATGGAGGCGAGCCTTGCAGACATGGTGGTTTCTCTTCCTTATCTACTTGGCGAGACGCCTAGCAGCAGGCGGAGGAGTAGCATGTGAGGAAGTTCGAGATATCGGTCGAGATAGACGGGGAAAGCTAGGGTCTCATATGGCTTGATGGCAACAAGCGTCGAGCATGGCCGAATAAGAACCCAGTTTCGAATCGAAGGAAGCTTGAAAGGATGATGGTAGGTGTCGGGCTGTCCGTTCAGAGGGCCAGTAATCAATGCCGAACATTTAGCAGCGTTGCAACGGACGAGGTCCACCAGGGCCGCCAGATCGCTGGAATGGAGCACAATGGCTGGTACCAACGCCACCACACGATCCAAACGGGATGGAAGACGAAGGGCGACGACGAGTCGAATCGCAGTTGGATGGCAGTTCTTGTGTTGTGAATGGTGGGATTCGGGGACCCGGCGCCACTGGTTTGGCTGCTCGACCATTATTCTTTCTGCGCTTCGTCGTCAGTCCACAGTAGTTTGCACAGTAGCATCGACGAGATCAACGATCACACTTATCGAATCTGCCACTCACACATACGCATCCTGCTCCCAGTCCCCTGCTGTCATCCCCCCAGGATCCATCGCAAGCTCGGTCACGGCCAGACGCACACACTACTACCCTCTCAAATACACCCTGGAACCTGTCGTATATAGAATCTCTTATTCCCTTCCCCTCCACCATGTCGCCGTGGTTGCTCACCCTTGTCGCCTTCGTGCCCGTTCTTTTGGTGGCATTGTCCTTCCTCCGCTCCACCGTCCTGTCCAAGTACCTTGACGATAGTACCCAGAGGAGGCGGGAATAATGAGCCGGTCGCCTTCTCCGTTGGGCACCAAGCCGGACGGCTTCGAGACCGAGAACCGTAGACACTCGATTGACGCCCCTGCCGAGGAGGGTTTCCATAGGCAAACTCATCACGACCTGCCCGACCATGGTCACAATGCCTCACCACAGAGGGGCGTCGACCCGAATCCCGATCTTGCTCTGCACTATTCCCACGAACACCAGCACAAGCATCTCCACCATGGCCGCCCTTCGCTTTCGGGTCGCCATGATGAAGTCCTGTACGCTGAAGGAACGACAGTCGACGACCGGCACACTCTTAACAAACAAGACCCTCCTCAAGACTACATCAAGCACCAGCTCCGGCCGTCGCATGCGGATGAAAAGGACTTCGTGACCATGGATGCTGAAAAGGGTGCAGTTGACCCGGGTCGCATTGAGACAAACGTATCAGAAGAGGAAGGCAAGCGACACCGTCTGCCGCGGATGTACTCGAAATACAAGATTTTTGTGCATCTTTTCATTTGGCTCGTGTTCACAGGGTAAGTCATCTGCCCGGCGTGCCCACGCTGCTGGTATATTTGCAGGGCTCTTGTTTTAATGCCTTTTTCCAGATGGTGGATTGCCGGCCTAGTGCTACACCGTCACGATCTGGGCTGGTTGAAGCCGTTTCTGCTATGGCTGGCCATCACTCTACGCCTGATTTTCTTCTGGGCCCCGATCACCATCGTCACCAAGCCTATGCACTTTGTGTGGAACAACACTGGAGTGAGGGTCTATAACATGATTCCAGGCAAGTTACGAACGCCTCTGGCGGCTCTTGTGACCATCGCTGTTATGTTGGTCGGCTCTTTTGTCTCCAAGGAGTCGGCAGACAACACTCGCGGCAATCGGGCGATTTCTCTGCTTGGCCTGGCCATAATGATTGCTCTGCTCTGGATTACTTCTCGCGACCGCCGAAGAATCCAATGGCATACAGTCATTGGAGGCATGTTGACCCAGTTCGTCATCGCCGTCTTCGTGCTCCGGACGCAGGCCGGTTATGACATCTTCAATTTCATCTCCGAGCTGGCTCGTGACTTGCTAGGCTTTGCTGACCAGGGCACATCGTTCTTGACCGCCGAATCCGTCGTCAATCTCGGCTGGTTCTTGACCGGAGTGGTACCTCCGATTATCTTCTTCGTGGCCCTTGTCCAGTTGTTGTACTACCTTGGCATTCTCCAGTGGTTCATTGGGAAGTTTGCCGTCTTCTTCTTCTGGAGTTTGCGGGTTTCTGGTGCAGAGGCAGTGGTGGCCGCGGCATCCCCTTTCATCGGCCAGGGTGAATCCGCCATGTTGATCCGGCCGTTCGTGCCACATTTGACTCTGGCGGAAATCCACCAAGTCATGACCTCTGGGTTTGCCACTATTGCCGGCTCTGTCTTGGTGGCATATATTGGACTTGGTCTGAACCCGCAGGCGCTGGTGTCTTCCTGCATCATGTCTATTCCGGCGTCATTGGCCGTGTCCAAGATGAGATATCCCGAGACCGAGGAGACGATTACTTCTGGCCGTGTTGTTGTTCCAGATGACGACGAGCATAAGGCTACTAATGCTCTGCATGCGTTTGCAAACGGTGCGTGGCTCGGTATCAAGATCGCCGGCATGATCATCGCTACCTTGCTATGCATTATTGCTTTGATCGGCTTGATCAATGGCCTTTTGGGATGGTGGGGAAGGTGAGTCAAAGGACAATATGGGACACCTTTGAATTTACGACTGACTTTGGTTGTTGAAGATATCTCGACATCACCCAAGACGGCAAGCCTTACCTCACGCTGCAACTCCTTTTGGGGTACATCTGTTATCCCGTGGCATTCCTGTTGGGCGTGCCCAGAGCCGATCTCCTCCGAGTGGGCCAACTCATCGGCATCAAGGTCATTGCCAACGAATTCGTCGCCTACAATTCGCTTACCTCGGAGCAACAATATATCGACATGAGTCCTCGATCCAGATTGATTGCCACATATGCTCTTTGCGGTAAGATTCCTTTTCTTCTTTTTCTGTTCCATTCATCTCACTGATGTTTTTCTGTCTGTACAGGCTTTGGCAATTTCGGATCGCTCGGCACCCAAATCGGCGTCTTGTCTCAAATCTCGCCCTCGCGCTCCGGTGATGTCTCGCGTGTAGCTCTGTCTGCGTTGTTCTCCGGCGTGCTCTCCACGCTCACTTCTGCTTCCATTGCCGGTCTCCTGATCACCGATCAAGCGACGCTTGCCCAGCAGACTTGAGTGATTTGTGGTTGTTGTGTTGATCCTGCAATATGGGCTGCACAGACAAATGTACACAGTGTATATGGGCATGGCATGCGAGGAACAGTGCGAAGGTGAGGATGAAGTAGCTGCAGTGCATCTCCAATGAATATATCTCCGTATCCCGGTCTCTGTCTCTGTTATATGCCGTATACCCGTAGAAACCAAATACTTTTCCGTTGTGTGTAGAACGTATTGAGTGTATGTCCCGGTCCCGACTTGAGTCCGGGGCACAGAACAGCGACTCGTTACTGTTTTGATCAATTGAGTCCATGACCGCTCAAATAAGGTAGATAGATTGGATGAACCGATCAACATGTAGAGTATAAATCACACAAGTACCGTGCTGTAGCTGTAGACTGTTCTGGCTGCTAGCTGAATACTACAGTCCGGATTCTTGATTTGTTTTAGGGATTCTCATTTCCTCATATGATTTGGAAGTAGTTGAAGGTAGTCCGTAGATGCTGCTTGCAGTTTAATGTAAGATAAGATAACTCTCCATCATGTAAGGTCGTGAGGGACTTGACATCAATTCATCCATCCCATCAATCCTCGGCTGCCCATTAAGCATTAAGGTAGGTATAGCCAATGCCGGGGCCGGTGCTCCGGATGCCATCGCGCTCAGTGCACCAGAACTTAAGTATCTTCCTGCTCTTGACGTTGTCGCTTTCTTTTCTCTAGTTGTGGCCTCTCCTTCTCGTCGCGTCGCCGTTGCCGTTGCCGTTGGCACTGCACACAACCATGACCGTCCCTCAAACAAGCAATCATTGACTCCATCAAATCGGCGTGATCCCTGGCAAGCCGGACCCTTTCTGAATCCTGATCCAAAGGAATTATCATCCCAGAACTCCATCTCAATCACCACCATTACCACCACTAGCAGTGTGAGGCGCTGTCGTATCCCTCGTCCCATAGCTCGTCTGATCATGACCATTCCCCACCACGATTGATGCGGCTGCCTCTTTCGCATGATGCTCCTGCTCCCCAGCACCAATAACAGCAGAAGTAAGCCTAGCAATCTTCGCCTTTTCCTTCTCCTTTTCAATCGTCCCCATCTCACCCATCCCGTACCACGCAACCGTAGCAATACCCAGCAGACCCGCAAGAATGCTAAACGTCATAGCGACGATTCCCTTGGTCGTAAACCCGTCGGGCAGCGGAGCATGTGGCGCCGGAGCTTCAGAGACGTCAAGTAAATTCTCAGTGAGTCCTGCCGCGTTGCCGGCGACAAGATATGGAGGATCGTTGGCGGCACATGCGGCCCAGTGGTTGGCGGGGATTTTGTCGGCGAGTTGGTGTTGAAGCGTTAGAGGACTCTCGACAAACGTCATGATCAATCCAGATTCAATATGCCATTCAATATGACAGTGGAACAACCACACCCCCGGATTGTTGGCCTTGAAGCGCATCACCACATGGCCGTTCGGTCGGACCAAAATAGTGTCGCGCCGCATAGGAACACGAGGCAGATCGACGGTGCCGTTTAACACGAGCGCCGAGTCGTAGTCGCCCGCTTCGTCTTCGCTGCGAACAATGGTTTGGAATACGTGCCCGTGGAAATGGAATGGATGTTTGCCCGAGTCTTGGTTGTTGAGGACGATTTCGACGGTTTGGTTATGGCTCAGAACGTAGGAGTGCGTGTTGGGGCCGTAGATTGAAGGGTGGGCGGCTAGGTCGCCGGTTGTTAGGGCCGTGTAGAGACTTGGGACTTTGGGCGGGACGTAGGTGATGCCGCTGAAGAAGGCGTAGTTCTGAACGAAGTAAACTGTTAGTCTATGCTTCGTGCACACACCACCCAGATCAAAAATACTTCAAATGGAAAAAGTCAATCAAAATGTATATGGTTTCTTACCTTGCCATCGCCCAAATTGTCCATGACCACATCGAGCTGAACCACCAGGTCTGGATCCTCATACAATTCTTCGCCGTCAGTTGGTACCAGCCCAAAATCGTCAAAGGGTTCAAAGGTTTCAATCTCCTTTGGTGTCGGCAGGGGTTTCGAGTCATCATAAACCAAGTAAGATGTAACGTTCGGATTTAGGCCCTTGGGGATCGCGTCGAATAGATCTTGGTCCATGGATCCCACGATGGCAAAGTTGCTGTCGGTTTCGTTCTTGGTGGTCAACAGCACACCATACCTCTGAGCCGACGTCACGTAGAGCATGCTCGCCTCGGTCGGTTCAGTGTAGATTCCATCGACTTCAATGATGCGGAAAGTATGGCCTTCAATCCAAAAGTACTGCGCAGCAAAGGCTCCCATGTTGACAATGCGCAGGAAATATGTCTTGCCGGGTTCAACGGCGATTGTGTCATTCTGCTTATCATTCATCAATGCCGCTTGAGGGACTGTTTGTGGCCTCTATGTTAGCTCAAATACCAGATGGATGGCATATCAAGTGCTTTGAGAATCGGAAGTGGCGGCCTCCTCAGGTACACGAAAAAGACTTACCTGGCTCGGCTCCTGTGGGATTGGTCACGCTCATGAACTTTTTGATCAGACCGGGCATTTGGTCATGATACCAGTCGGAAAGAGTCAAGACCAGTTCCTCGTCGTAAAGATCGGCATATGGATTCTTCGGGTCGTGAACAATGAGCGGACCCCGTAGTCCATCTGGATATTGCCCATTGACATGCGAATGGTACCAGTATGTGCCCGGTTGGGTTATCTATCTCGAGTCAGCTTGGAGAAATTCAATAGTGGAATAAAGGTTCTGTCGTACATTGAAGTCATATTGGAAGGTGAATCCAGGAGGAATCGGACATTGAGTAACACCCCCAACACCATCCATATGGTTTGTACCAATTTGGTAGAGACCGTGGAAATGGAGCGAAGTGGTCTGGTTCCCGAGATCGTTTTTCACGTTGATAATGATCCTGTCTCCCACGTCGGCTTCAATTCGTGGGATGGGCCATTGCCCGTTGATGCCAATGGTCGGTCTGAGGAACTGTCCATCGGGATTTGTGATAAGCCAGCCAACAGTGAAATTGTATTCACGAATTGCGGCGCTTGCAGATGAAAGCAGGAGGGAGAGGGTCAAGAACAGGAAGGACAACGCCATGCCGTCAAAGACGCGACAGGAGAATGTAAGGATGCTGCACAGGTAGTCGAAGGGAAAAAGAACCGCTGTCTTCGACTTTGGCGAAGGGATCAGATAAGATGGGAGAGAAACGAAGAAGATATGTACGGGTACAGCATAATGTCGGTTCCATTGTCAGACCTCATCATTGATTGCTTCTGCTGACACCACATATGGAATCCTTCACGAGGACTCTCCGACCCTGCTCCGATGTGGAAAGCGAAGGTTGTCCCCATGGTCTGGCCATCTGATTAGATTATCACACAACTTTCCTACCTTGCACTAGTCTCAGGGGGCGGACAGCCTCGAAGGAAGCCATCGAGACTATAGCGTGGTCATGTCCATGCATTTTTGAGAGTCTTTGGGCGAGCGGAAGGGACAATCCTGACGCCACATGATATTTCGCGATGTCACAAACACTTGCTCCCGGGAAAACCCTGTCGGGAGTGGTTCAACACTTGACAGTGAGGCTTGAGGGAGCCCAACGCCAAGGAATCAGAGGAACTGGAACCGCCGCTCAGGCCCACAGCTACGTCGAGACAGGAAAACTGAAAACAGACCCTTCCGCTGGCGGGATTTCTTAAGCGACAGAACTCTGCGGAGATGCCGCCAAAATGCTTGGCCGAAGCGTGGTTTTCTCTGTGGAGTGTCGTTGAAGCGCTGGGGCTAGCTACAACTGGCGTTCAAGCAGAGCTTTCTCCTGGGCAAGGCAGCAGGAACACACTTGGTGTGGTGTGACCAGCAATCGAGAGTGACAAGACCCGACCATGGCGGAGGGTGGATCAACGCTGGCCAAGAGTCCGTCGCGGGCCAAGTCTCTCAGGGCTGGTCAGATCAGATAAGACATGTTGTCAATCAGACCATCTTGTCTAATCGGATCTAGCCTCAACAATGAAGATGATCAACTATCGAGCTCGCTTGTGAAGCGCTCTGATCGGTTGGGCTCAGACCATACCTCACCCAACAGCTGCTGCAGGGCATGAAGGCTTTCTAAATCTCCGCGGCGACAGGAGCACCTACTGAACTTCTGTGTAGTCTGTATATTATTATACCGCAGATATTTCGGGATCCAAGGGGCTGCTCGACCCACAAATCGTTACAAGCTGAGAAGCTTTCTGGTGCCGGACAACACCAAACACCAAGCATTGAGGACCGCCCCTCAAGCACTGTTCTATTTGCAGGCATCCTCTTAGCTAAAGCCAAGAGCGGCCGAAAGGTCCTAGTGTGGGATTTGGCGAGAAGAGTCGAAAATACCCGACCTGATGGATGCTGATTGCTCTATTTTCTGGCCTTCGACTCGTCCAGGCTTCAGGGAGAGTCGAGACGCTGAATCACTTCAGTCAAAAGATCCCCGACAGGGCAAAGGTGACTCCTGTGACCCGCCTCCCCGGACCCCATCATCTGAGCCTTACCTGGAACGAAAAGTCTAGCGTTTGAGGTGGCACCTCGAAGCGAACTCAATGCCACACGCGGGCGACGGATTTTTCTTTTTTCTCAGTTCAAGCCTTGACACTTGTCGCCATCACCACTCTGGATTGCCATGTCTAGACAGCGATATCGGCGTTGGTGGACTGACCACGAAAATGATGTTGTCTCTTGCCGTGGAGAGGTTTGTTCTGCCGACGGATTCCCGTCTAAATCCTGAAGAAGAATGTCCTGTTCTGTTGCTTCTCGGCCAAACACGACCCACCCATGTTCATAGTAGCTTCTCAAGGCTGGCCATATTATAACATCTTATCTGATGGGACGGACGCCCGCTGTCTTCTTGCTTTCTTCACAGTACTCAAGAGGTATATCCAAGGGCGAGCAAAGCAGGGTACTCACCAAGCCCGGAACAAGGGCCTTCTTTTAGTGACTTCACGTCTGCTACCGCGCTCACAAATCACCATGGTCAACGTCTTCGCTGTTCCAGTCTTCTTTATCGTATTCAGGGAGACCCTTGAGACGAGCATTGTTGTCTCTGTCTTGCTCTCCTTCCTGAAACAACAACTCGGTCCAGACCGAGACAGAAATGTTTACAAAAAACTTCGCAATCAGGTATGTTTGTAACGGTGATCGCTATCCACCACAGGCTAACCTGTTTTTTGTCCAGATTTGGTATGGAACATTTATCGGGTTCTTTATATGCCTGATCGTGGGTTGTGGTCTCATTGGCGCCTTTTACGGCATCGGCAAAGACAGCTGGGGCCCCGCCGAGTACATCTGGGAAGGCGTCTTTGCTCTCGTCGCGGCTTTGATCATTGCTGCCATGGGTGCTGCGCTTTTGCGTGTCTCCAAGATGCAGGCCAAATGGCGGCTCAAGCTCGCCAAAGCATTGGAGGCCACGGACAACAAGAACGCCAGACTCGGCAACCGGTTCAAATTGTGGGCGGAAAAGTATGCCATGTTTCTGCTGCCCTTCATCACCATTCTTCGTGAAGGCCTCGAAGCAATTGTATTCGTGGGCGGAGTGAGCCTGGGCCTGCCTGCCAGCTCGATCCCGTTAGCCACGGTCTGTGGCCTCGCTGCTGGCTGCGCGGTTGGGTTCATCATCTACAAGGGCGGCAACATGGCTCCTCTGCAGGTTTTCTTGATCGTGAGCACGTGTTTCCTTTACCTGGTGGCTGCCGGTCTCTTCTCCCGGGGTGTGTGGTATCTCGAAGCCGATGCTTGGAACAAGGCCACAGGTGGCGATGCTGCCGAGAACGGCTCCGGACCGGGCTCATACGACATTCGAAACAGTGTTTGGCATGTGAACTGCTGCAATCCCGAACTGAACGGTGGTGGTGGCTGGGGTATCTTCAATGCTCTGTTTGGTTGGCAAAACAGTGCCACATATGGCAGTGTTATCAGCTACAACATCTTTTGGCTTGCCGTCATTGTCGGCTTCCTCTTGTTGAGGTTCAAAGAGTCAAGGGGTCATTATCCTTTCATGAAGGCCAAAGCAACCGATCCCATCATCGAAGACAGGAAACACAGTGACGATGCCACCAGCAGTGCCAGTGTTCCTCCTGCAACCGAAAAGCACACTCACCGAGCAAAGGAGATCTCTAGTGATGCTTAGTCCTGTCGCTCACAGCTATGAGCTCGACTCAAGCTCCAAAGAAACGATGCCTTGGTGATATTGAAGGTTTGAGTGAGGTCGAGGTTCTCACCAGTTGCATCAGACAAACTGACTGGGATGCGTCCACAAGGAGAGAAAAGCCGGCTGTATAGAGAACCCGGCCGATGGAAACGCAGAATGTGGCGAGGCATGAACGAGTTATGTCTAATAGTTGAATAGTCAGCAGCAGACTCTTACACTATCCCATCTATACCCAACTGCCTTTCGCAGTATCGTGCACTATTTTTTTGATTGCAGGCAGTGATTGATCGCTCTGAAGACGTTGAACTGCCGGTGAGTGGCAGAGAAACTGCTGTCTGCTCCCACTTCCACGCGACGCCGCAAACCCGCGACGACTTTCGTGTAGAAGTCGTGCATAAACTCGGGTCTATGTGGTAATGATCATATTCCTAAGTGAGATGGACGGCCTGCGGTACAGAATTGATTGAATTGCTTTTATTGCTTATCGAATATGCGATGCAAAAACTGGGTAACCTGTGGATGCAACGAAGAACAGACGCGAAGAAATCCTCCCACTGCACAATCAGCTGCGACGCATTCATCTGGAATCATTCCGACCACATGCTTTGCACTTAAAACAACATGAACAAATCCTCTTCTCCTCCCGACCTTTATGGGCCGGACAACCGAGAATCGAATCGAAAAGAAGCACCCGCTTTTGTCTTGCCATCCATCTCAAAGTCGACTTATCCAGCATGTCACGCTACTTACAGTGCACTGCAGCCCACCCGCCCTGCCATTGCAGTCACCATAAAGCGGTAATTCTGTCATTGTTTTGTTTTGTGCACATAAAAAGGAGCAATAGCCTCCCTTTAGAAGTCGAATCCAGCGTAGGTTGCAACAAAGGTGAGGTTGTGGGTGGATGTGCAGGGGCTCCTGTGGTTAGTAAGCAAGGGGAGAGGGGGATGTAATGAGGGATTCCGGACACAACCCTGGGGCAGGAAGGTGGATAGGGAGTCGGGAAAAACTACACTCGTGACCTAGATAATTAGTTTCGACGGTTGGTTAGTAGAAGATGTTGTGATGGTCGTGTCGATGGTCATCAGTCGTTTCGAATGAAAGCCGGTCGAGCAAGTGTCTGCGGGTCAGCGAGGATCGCTGCGAAGGATGCAGCCGCACGACCAATAGCTCATCAGCTCAAGAAGGTCGGCGTCGTTTCGGTTCGGGTGTGTCCAAGTCGAGCAGATCGAGCTCATCGTCATCTTCTACTTTTCGCTTGGCCGGGTTTGCCTTGGACGGAGTGACAGGAGGACTGTGAGCCTCAAGAGTACCAGCCGGGGACGTTGCACGATGACCATTGGACACTGGCATAGTTCCACCATCTACCGTATGGGAAGCATCATCGGTAGCCAGGTGCGGCTCTTTGGTGACTTCGAAAGTGGATGGTTGAACATCCTCGCGGGACATGACGCCGTCATCAGTCACGACTTGGTCTGTCGCTTCTTGATGGAAGATCTCTTCGTCGCCGTAAGCGTCAAAATCTTCTGCGTTTGCTTCATCGGCACCCTTATCATGCTCGAATAGATCCTCGGCTTCTTCATCGGGGTCTTCAAAAGTCTGTTGCGCACCCAGTTCGGCTTCATCGCCAACAACGACAGTGGTGTCCACCTCGGCGACCTCAGCTTCGACGGTGTGTGAACTATTCGTCTCCTGCTCGTGGGGGTCCAGATGATCCGGGTCTTGAGGGTGGACTTCCTGACCGCCAGGACTGGCCTCGTGGCGATGAGCTTGTTCTTCTGTTGGTGCCTCTTCATCCTGGTCCTGCTCAGTCCCTCGCTGGTGGGATTCTTCGGGCAGATCACCCAGTTCAACAGGATCATGTGGGAACTCTTCCGACACGCTAGCATTGATGGCTTCGCCTGTGGCTTCAGCTGCGGTCCCTTCTAGGTCACCACGTTCTTCTGTCGCTGCACCATTACCGGACTGATGGTCAACCTCCGGCTCAGTCGTGACTGCTTGCGTAACTGAGCCATCCTCATCGCCCTGATCTGCGCCAGGTACTTCCTGGTGGCCGTAGTCTTCCTGTTCATCCTTGTAGTCTGTTGCTTCCGTACTCTCGCCTTCGGGTTCAGGAGTGTCAACATGGTCTGCGACGACTTCGGAAAATGTCCTACCCTCTTGAGACGAAGAAACAAGATAGGCATACTGGGACGCCAAGCTCACGCGACTGCTCAAGTAACAGTACAATGGACGGATCTCCTGACCAACATCATTGCGACAGAGCTGCAAATACACGTCCAGAATCTGCGCCAGAGTGATCTGGGAGGCATACTTGGAATCCTCACAGATATGGAGACCTAAAGATGTGATGTCGAGAACAAGCTCGTCATGGTGGTCCAGTGTGCCTGTGAGGAGTTCACGACAGGCTGCAAGAAGCTTATCCAATGGCTCAAAGGCGAGTGACGAGTCAGCCAGGAAGTACATCGAAGAGTCATCTCCGATCATAGGAGGAAACAAGGACATCTCTTCCTCCAAGTACACCAACGTCACAGGATGCACGGCGCGACTGGTGGTTTCTTGTGTTTCAGTGGAGCCGTGAGCCTTGTCATGATGCTGCTGCGTCTCTGGAATTGGGTTGTTCTCAACTTGCGCAGAAACGGTCTGAGGATTTGCCGCTAACTCGGCGTTTTCTTCAACGTGGCGGCTGTCATGCTGTTCGCCAGAGGTGTCATCAACCTGTGCCTCTGCGGAGACTTCGGCAGAATTGCTAGCGACGTTGTCCTCGGTTTGTTTGTCTTGCTCAAGAGAGCTGTTACCAATATCGTGTGCTTCGCTAGGGGCCTCGGCCTCACCAGGGTTCTCAGCAGCATCATGATGGGCGTTTGCTGAGTCTTGCTCGGCATTATCAAAATTCCCCGAAACATCTGGTGCTGTTTCGGCGGCCGGTTGGTTAGTAGCTAGATCGTCCTGATTCTGCTTGTCAGGCTCTTCTTCAACATCATCAAAGATGACTTCCTCTTCCACCTCGTGAAACTCTTGTGCTTCATGCTGAGCCGTAGTCTCCACCGCCTCTTCTACCTGCTCAGCCACAAGGTCGATATCTTCTTCCTCCTCGTAAAGAATATCCTCATCTTCATCAACTCGAGCTTCTTCGGGGAACGCATCCATGTTGAAATCTTCATCGCGGTTGTCGCCTCCGAGTGTGGGATCTTCATCATCAATCATGTCGTCATCAGGAAGAGGTGCCTGGTTCTCATCTTGCATAAGATCACTGGCAGCTTCTCCTTGCTCTACTGCGTCGTCAACCATGTCATCGTGCAAAGATTCTATGATGGAAGGCTCGTGAACGGAGTCCAGGTCGACGTCGAGGTCGTCAGCTTGACGAAAGGGCGATGATGCTACATCCATCTTGTCATCAAGATGGGAAGGGTCCAGATCCTGGAATGTGAACGACGGGATTGCGGTCATTGCTGGTTAACATGCGAAAGCGAAGGTGCTTCGTGCCTGCATAGACTGATTGCCGTGCTTGCGCTTCCCAACTTCTCCTCGTTGCAGCGGGCGTGTTGCTGAATTTTGAACGGCGCAGTTCGAGTGTAATGGACACTATGGCAGAGGGAAGTGGTTAAAGAATGAGAAAGCTGGGATAGCAAGGGCTCGCAAACGAAGGCGGAGGCGAGGCGCAGGCTGCGGAGGTTACAGGCCTTTTAAGGAAAACAAATCCTATCGTATGCGGGTGGTTGGATATCTGGGCACTTCCTTTGTGGAGGGATAGCATTAACAGTGTGCGCAGTGGAAGAGAAGGTGACAGAGTGTGACTGCTGAAGTGTGAGGACCTCACGTTGGGCTCCCGCTGAACTGAACTGAATGTGATGAATCGAACTTGGAACGTTCAGGTTCTACCACGCGCATAAAAGGGTTGTTGCCAAGCCTGCGCAGGCTAACATGTGACACAACGGTGACGCAGGCAAACAACAAACGCAACTTCTTTCTCACTACTACGCAGCATTTGTACATAGCCACCTTTTTACTCCAATCCTTTCCCAGTGCAATTGCTTCATGAGCGTGCCACAAAGATTATGAAAGGCCGAGTGAACCAGATGAATACCTAGGTAGGCTATGGTAGTACATCAAACATAAAGTACGGTTCCGTACTACGACGTAGAGGTCTGGACGCAGGTGCATGGCAGCACTAAAGCCTTTGTGGTTAGATGGGAACAGCGCGCTCTGAAGCGGCGTCATTGTCGGCCAATTGGGGTAATACTCTACATTGGCATTTTGGACATCGCACTCGCTGTCCTCTCCACCACCACCACCACCACCACCACCACCACCACCACCACCACTACTAGTCCTACGACGCCGACTGCTCCTCAACATCGACACAAACACAGACTTGGTTGTCCGGGAATTAACGTGCACACCTTTGTCCTCCGTCCGCCGACACAATGGTATTGAAATCCTCTGTTCTATATGCTCAGGGCACTATCTCACTAACTTGTAACAGGTCATTCTCGCGGCCTCCGTGTGCACCAGGGGCGGCAAGCCCCTACTATCACGACAGTTCCGAGAGATCCAGAAGTCTCGGGTAGAAGGATTGTTGGCATCTTTCCCGAAACTCGCCGACTCATCGACGCAACACACGACAGTGGAGCAAGAGAACGTCCGCTTCGTATACCAACCGCTTGACGAACTGTACCTAGTCCTGATCACGAACAAGAACTCCAACATCCTCCAAGACATAGACAGCCTACACTTATTCGGACAGGTAGTGACATCAATCTGCAAGAGAGTGGACGAGCGGGAAATCCTACGCAATGCGTTCGAACTGCTCAGCGCGTTTGACGAGCTGGTGACCATGGGATACCGAGAGAACCTGTCGCTCAGCCAGATCAAGACATTTTTGGAAATGGAGTCGCACGAGGAACGGATCCAAGAAATCATTGCGCGGAACAAGGAACTCGAGGCCTCGGAGGAGCGCAAACGCAAAGCCAAACAACTGGAACTACAACGAAAAGAAGCCGCACGCTCGGCCGCGTACGGACGAGGCGTGGCACCCAAGATGCCCACCCAGGCCACATACACACCTCCCGTGCGACCGGAATCAAGCTACGACACATACGAGGCGGAAAAGAACAAGATCTCGAACAAATTCTCGGCATCCCGTCCAACAAAGGGAATGCAACTGGGCAAGAAGTCAAAGACATCCAACGCGTTTGCCAAAGTGCAGCAAGAGCTGGGTCCCGAAGCGGCCGCCCTCGAAGACCAACATCACACCATCTCCTCTCCCGCCGCCCATCACACCGACCTCCCAGACCGCACAGCAGCCCGCCACTCGACAGAAACTACACACGCGCCTCCCATCCTGATCACACTAGCCGAGACGCTGAGCGCAAAGCTGACTCGCGAAGGAGCACTCAAATCATTCGAAGTGAAAGGCGACCTGCAACTCAAGATCAGCGACGCCTCGCTAACAAAACTGGCTTTATCCGTGCACGCTGTCGAGGGGCCCCTAAAAGCGCAGTTCCGCACCCACCCCAACGTCGACAAGAACCTGTTCACGTCCCAAAAGGTCATCCAGCTGAAAGACACGACCAAGAAATTCCCTACCAACAACAGCATCGGCGTCCTGCGCTGGCGTGCCACCGCTCCCGCAGATACACCGGACGTCCTGCCCATCACGTTTACCGCTTGGGTCAACAAGTCTGACGACAGCTATACCACCATCACCATCGAGTACGAACTGACAAACCCGGATTTGACCCTGAGGGACGTTGCCGTCACCATCCCGTACTCGTCCTCCGAGCCCGGCGTGTCGTCGTTTGATGCCATGTACCAGGTCACCGGCGACTCGCTCGAGTGGACTATTGGGACTATCGACGCCGACAACGCCACCGGCAGCTTCGAGTTTGAGTCCCAGGCCGACGACGAGGCCGAGTTCTTCCCCATGTCTGTTAGTTTTGAGATGAGCAGACCTTTTGTCGATGTCGACGTCTCTGGCGCCCGTCTGCTCGAAATCGACGAGGAGGTCGACTTTGAAAAGGTCGTCAAGGCCACTGCTGACGGTTTTGTCATTGAGTAAATTGGAGTCAGATAGACTGAGAAGAGACGCAGTTTGACAGGAACAACAAACTGCTCTTGCCTTCTTCGGGCCCTAAGAACATGCTACTACTGTTTCCAATGCTTTCCTCAAACACCAGTCTAGTTTCCTCCCTCATGTTTGATCTGCGGCAAACTCGATAGATGTACTGTAGCCACGGATTCGGACGAACAGCTAGACACCCCGGCGTTTGGAACCAAGGATCGATGATATTGCCTTTTCATGATTGACCACCGGTCAGGAATCCTTTGTTTACGTTTATTTGATCATCATATTCGTCGACGTGGTTTATCTATGTATGTACTCAATACGTAGGCAGACAGGATAGTGTGCGTCTATCCTGGTCATATGTCGTGTTCCACAACTTGTGGAGTGGTAGTGGTTCAACATCCGCTACAGACCCCCGGGCCCTCCGAAGTCCTGCTCGTGTTTGTGTTCGTGTAAAAAGTGATCTAACATGCGTGTTTTGGCCGTGCATCCCCATATCCAGCCCCATAACGACATGCCAGAAGGCATGCATTTCCCGCCGTGTGCGACAAAAAGGGGAGAAGGGGAAACAGGCGAGCCAAGTCCGCTTGTAGGGAATGTAGAGAAGTCCAGTCGTGCGGTTTCGGGAAGAGAACACTTTAGGTCGGAGTTAGGGTGCCATGGCGAGCGCCACAGATAGAGGGTATCGTATGGAGGTCGCCACTGCATCAATCTCGGTGGAAGACCTCCATCATGATGGCCAGATACCATTGTCGACCAGGCGGAAGAAGTCCCATTCAGGCGCATTTTCGGTCTTGAAGTTCCAAAAGATCCAGCCCTGGATCTTTGACTCGAACACATTGATTTGAGCACGAATGTAGTTCGTCGTTGCCGTCCTTAGGTCACTGCTCCACTGGTCGATGGAATCGATGTTGGCGCAGGAGCCCACGTAGGAAGATCCAGGATAGGATCCGTCGTACCGGGACCCAAGTCCACGGCCATTGATGGCAGGAGCACAGTCAGTCATGGCGGCGGACCATTCTCCACATATGACGAACTTGTCGAAACCTTGAGCCCATTCATTGGCATGAGAGTAGACGTAGTCGACATGTTGCTGCCAGGACATTGCGACAAACTCGTTGGTGAAGGCTTGGTATTCGTGGTGGTCAACAATCGCTCCGGAGATGCCTTGGCCGGTCAAGAACCCGTTCCATTGAGAAGGATCGGCGAAGCCATCGTGAAAAATGACTGGAATAGGCCCGGCGCCTCGGACTATGTTGAAACCTGATTGGTAGTATCCTTGCGTGGCTGATCTTCCGCCTGGAAGACCTGCCATATAAGGTTCGTTCAACAACTCAATGCCCACAACCACATCCGCAAACTCGGAAGTCCCGTACTTCTGCGCCATCTGCGAAATCACGTTGAGCGTGGCCTGGATAGAATCTCCAGTGGTCCAGCCAGGGGTTGAAGTACGCTGTCCAGAATTGTCGTAGCCATTTTGCGAGAGCGGTGCGCCTGTAGAAGCAATGTCAGCTCATCGTCCTGATCGACTCACTGATGAGCCGTGAGAGATTCTCTCTCACTTACCATGAAGGTCGATCCAGACCTTTAAGCCAGTCTGACGAGCCCAGCCGATGGCTGCATCAAGGTAGTCGGCGGCACCTTGAATGTACGGGTCTTGCTCATACTTCTGGAATGCCCAATACCCAATGGGTATCCGGACCAGGTTCAGGCCGTTGGCAGCAATCTTCTGGAAGTCGCCCAAGGTCACCCAGCTATCCCAGTGACTCCGCAACACCTCCTCGGCGTTAGGAACCTGCTGACAGAGAGTATATTCGTCGACGATATTGCCGCCGAGCTGGTTAAATATGGATGGTGTAATCCAAGGTTCCAGCACCAGCCAGCCTCCAATATTGACACCGCGCACTGGCGTTGACCCGTAAGAAAACTGTCGTTTATCCAGCGGCGACCTGGGTAGGTTAGTCACTTTGTCAGTTCTCCAGAATATTGTCTTGCATGACTCACGCCGAGACAGTAAAGGCTGCCAGAGCAGAAAGAATGAGGTTTCCGGCCCTCATGATTGAGTAGTATCAAGTGCCAGGAGGATCAACAAATTGGTAGACCACCGTAACCTCAATTTACCTGGGCACTAGCTGCCCAAAAGACTGGACGTGACACGCTGTTGGTAGACCCGAGAGCAAACACTTCTTGCCGGGCCGGCGATACCTTTATGCTGTGTAAGGCGAGATGACCCTGACAGCAACGACGACTCCCTCGCCTCAAGGCGATTGGTTCAGGAAGGAAGCACTTGACCTGGCGTGAGGGGAAATCAAACGGTCACCTGGTATAGAGAGAAAGAGACAAGGAATGGAATGGATCGAGGTAGCAACAGACCTGGTACTATAGGCTTCCATGGTGTCGATCCAGGTATAACACACGGTGGATATATGGCACCATGCGGATTGAGGACTACCATCCGACCAACGGAAGAATGCGAACCCGGTATAGATTGGCAAACATCTTGCATCGTACCATTCTTCTTCACGTAACCCAAGAAGAAGCTTGGATAGATGGTGATGGCTGCATCAAGGCTAGTACAACATAAGGTAGACAAAAGGTCAGGTCGCCAACGCCCGCGGATGATGGAACTTGAAGTGAGCATGCTGGAGCCCAGGATCGCCAATGGGTGGAATTGGCAGGTGGGTACATGGTTAGTCCCATACCAGCAGGATCGCGCGCCCGTTCGGTTGGAAGAGAGGACAAGCAGCACGGCCGGTGGAGCAGAGAACAGACCCAAGCCGCGCAAGTGGCCGTTTGACGGCCTGGAGGCCCGTGGCATCAAAGGCAGCGAAGAGAGGATTCGGCCCGGAAGACATGTTTCGGCGACAGCTGGCCTGGCTGGACCCGGCAGGAAGCGCAAGCAACATGGGTTCGGTTCTGTCTATCTGCCTGGCTGTCTAATGGCCTAGGCAGGCTGCTGTGCTGGTGCTGAGTTGGCAAGGAAATCAGCTGGAATACGGGCGGAGCGGAATGACGTGAAACAGGGCAACTGAGCCAAATGGCAGGTGTGGAGAGAGAGTCAAGGGCCAGCAATCACTGGAGACAATGCATCGAGAGCCAGGGGAGTGACACTGGGGGTGGTAGTGGTGGTAGTAGTAGTGGTAGTAGTGGTAGCAGTGAGCAGGCAGATAGACCGATATTCACTACTGCCCAGGTGCTGATCTGGTTTCTGGTACCTAAGAGATATCCGGGTACCAGGTGTCTAGCGGGTAGTATTGTGGTTAGAATGAAGGAGCATGTTAGGTAGCAGTATAGTAGCTACCTACTAGTAGGTAGGTGTAGTAGTGTAGTTGAGGATGTACAATGTCGTAGTCAGTGATTACTACAACGTCGAAGTAGCGCAGCGCAGTCTTGGTGGCGGCATCTTCAACACTGCACTGCAGACTGCACCTTGACTCGCATCATTCCAGTGATCATCATCACCATCTCCATCTCTGCCGTCGATGTCGATGTCTGCAGCAACTGTAATGTCGGTTGCTGTCGATCCTTTCTCCTCCATTTGCCATTCGTGCGCAGGCCCAAGTCGGCTGACCAGCAGGACACTGCTCTTCGATCCTCGAGTCGTGTACCGGCAAACGCCACATCAATCAGATGATGGATACTACTATACTGCTACCATGGTAGACGCTGCTCGCATGGCAGGGAGTCACACCGCCTGACAACTCATATGCTCTCCTCACTTCTCCTCTGTCCTGCCAGTGCACGCCTTTCGCAGACCCTACGATTTCTGGATCACAATCAGTACCGCAAGTCTGAAGCGATGAGACATCCTGAAAATCCCCCCTACCGAACCTGCTTCGCTTGTGCATACCTAGACCATGGCAGTTGTTCGGCTGCCAGATGCTGACTGCGAACAGCAAACCATCCCTCCCCATTCTTGCTTCCAGATCGTCCCTTGCATGCCAATTCAAGCATTGACTTGACCGGCACTTTAGCCTTTTCCAGGACAACAGTTGCATAGTTCCCGGCTACACACGGCCCCAGTCCACCCACAGCTGCCAGGTGGGCCCACGGCCGCCCTGCTGATACTGTAGCTGTCCCAACCTCTTTTGGGAGGTGGCTTCCACCTCTTGGAAGAAGCGCGGAAGAAGCTCAAGCCATGCCGAGGCACGGACGATTACAACGCTTCGAAGTGGTACTTTGAGCCTCATGTGGAAGAGAAGGCCTGCATGTGCAATTCAGCACGGAGGACGGATGTTCAAACTACGAATAGCTAATAGTACTAAGTACATTGCCCATCGCGGAGCACAATCCATATTTCTATGCATGTGTAGAATGCACCCATGCCGGAGCTATACCGGCCCCTTCATGGCAAGGCAGCCTGCTGGCTCTGGTCTCAAAAGATTGGACCACACGTTGCCGTTCCTTGCAAGGTACCATGAAAGGCCAGCACATAGAGACCCTAGCACCTCTTACGGCCGGCCGACGCTGATTCTATCTACTCGAAACCCCCCGTTTTGTTTCAGAGTACTTCGGTAATACTCTGTCGCCGAATGATAGAGTTCTGCATCTGATCACGCGAGATGCGATAGTAATATCCGGTGAATTCGGCGCAGTCCATCTGGCGCAAAAAGTCCTCGTCGTGTGTGATGATGATTAGCTGGAAATTCGCTTGCTGCTGTCGGTACTTGATGATATCGCGGAGCGAATGTGCCAGGCTTTCAATATTCTCCCGGTCCAGGTTGGTCGTCGGCTCGTCCAGTGCAATCAAACCGCAATTCGCGCTGAAACACTCGGCCAGTGCCAGTCGGATGATGATACTGGCCAGCACCTTCTGTCCCGCGCTGCATCGGCCTCGCATGTCCATCTCAGCTCCTCTCTTGACCATCACCACCCGGTAGTTGTACGATCGATTGCCCCGTCCAGATTCATTGTCGGCTCGGATCATGATGGTATCAACGTCGGTGCCTTTGTATGTCTTCCGCCATAGTTCCTCGATGATGCTGTTGATCTCCTCCATCTTGAGACTGTGGTATTTCATGATCGCCTTATCCAAGGCCCCACCATATCGGCCCAAGTCTTCCACAGCTGCCTTGGTGGCCTCTACTTTGATATGTGCTTCTTTGTATCGTATCGCAGCATCCGACAGGTCTGTCTTGTAATCCTGGAGAAGCTCGACGAGTTGGGCGTCTTTGGACTTCATCTCTCCCATGACACCGGCCTGCAACGCACTGAGCTTGTTGTGTTCGTGAGTCCATTTTTCTGATTCCTTCTGGAACCTGTCTCGGTCTGCCTCCGCATTCTTGCTCTCGAGTTCCTCGATCTCTATCCTCAGCTGCGCAAGCGCTCTGGTCTCCTGGCGATATCGCAGATTGTCCGAATATCGACGTCGCGTAGCCTCACTGTCCCGAATCTGATCATTGATCTTGTTGATGTCTCGAGTCAATTGCGATTGTTGTCCTTGCATCCGCTCCAGTTCTCGCTCCAGATGGGCGAGTTCTCGATTAATGCGTGCAAGCTGGTTTGGGCCGTCCCGGTCCACATAGGAGCGCACCTGGTCATTCAAGATATCAAGTCCACTGACACTTTCACTGAGCTTGGACTGTTCGTAAGACATTTCCTGCTCCTTTGCGGATGCTCGTTGGTCAACGTCCTCGTACTTGGCCTTAGCAGTTGCGATTTCCGGATCCAGCTTCTCAATATCCTGGTCGAGCTTTTCCAACGTGGCTCTTTGTTTTTGGTTCAGAGCACGAAATTCTTCCACCCGGGCGGCAAGTGAAGCCTTCTTCTCCAGCTGAAAGCCAACGTTGCTCAGCTCACCCTTTAGATCACGAAGCTCGAGTTCCATGGTAGATAAGGTAACCCGAGACTGCTCTTGCTCTGTTCGAAGCCGATTGATTAAATTTTGTGTTGCCCTAACCTTTTCAGCAACGGCGTTGAGTTCTTCTCGTATGTCTTCCAATGTACGCCCGCCAGCACGCTGGGATTGTTTCGCGGAATATTCCTCGATCTGGGCGTTCAAAGATTTGATGTCAGCGTCGTATTTGGCGATGGATGCCACCGTTCGGCCAATGGACTCCAGTTCACGCTTCGCATGCTGACGTTGCTCAACAATCTTGTCATGCTTCTCGATCTTGGCAAGCAAAGCCTCCTTCTCTCCGCTCAATGTGGACAGATCTTTCTCGGCTGCGGGGATTTCAGTCTTGACAAGCTTCTTGAAGGTTTCATTCACAATTCCCAGGTCAAGCAGGCGTCTGTACTCAGCTTCAGCCTCTTTTGAAGTCGTGCTTTCCGCCTGCGCCAGAGTCTTCTCCACCAATCCTTCGATGCGCTTCTTCATCTTCTCCAAAGCTGGATCATTGGGACCCTTAAAAGTCCGCGCACAGGTTCGACATGCCGGCTTCTCACTCTTGAGGGTCTCTAGAACCTTTAGGTAGTAGTCATGAAGACCCGCAAATTGACCACTGTCCTCACGTGCGTATTCGGCATCAGCTTGTGCCTGCTGCAGAGCTTCCTCGTATCCTTCTGGGCCGTCTTGGACGACCTGGCGAATTTCCTTATCGCATTTGCCTGCTTCGGCCTTCTTGCGTGCGAGGTCGTCTCGAATTGTCTTCTGCCTGAATTGCAGCTGGTCCAACTCTCTACCCACCGAGTCTCTTTCCCTCTCGGCCGAGGCCGCCTCACCGGCGGCACTGCCTAGCGCCCCCTGGTAAACCTTTTCCACTGTTGTAGGAGTCCAGTCCTCTCCGAGCACCTTGTTGATACGTTCGCTGTGAGCATTCAACAATGTTCCCAGACTTCGCTGGCGTTCCTTCAGCTCTTGTTTCAAGTGTGCTAGTCTAGCCAGTTCTTCGGCCTGCTTGGTTGCATGGACTATTTCATCGTTCAGGCGCGAGCTCAGATCCTCATAAGAGCGGAGCTCTGCGCTCGCTTCTTGAAGCTTTTTGTCCCAACCACTGGCTTCTGCAGCCTGTCTCGCCTGGCGTATCTTTGCATTAAGGTGGTCAATTCGTGACTCAACAACAGCTCTGCTGCCCTCGTCTACCTCGATCTTGTCAGCTCGTCTCTGAAAGTCAGCTGCTTCTCTGTCATTGATATCCATCTGTTTTCTTGTGCTGACTTTATTGTCTTGCAAGGCGGCCTTTCGTTCAGTCAACCTGTTGACGAGGGTTTGGGCTTCACGCCGTTCAGCAGTGTGCTCAAGCTTGATACGATCAAGCGCGGTGCGTTGATCTTTGAGCATCTTCTTGATTCGGAACAGGAACTCCTCGACCTGGCTTTCGTCGCTGAGATCATCATAGCCCCGAATTTGATGTTTCGCAGCCACCTCTCTGACCATCTCCTTTCGTCTGACAAGCTGCCTTTCGTGCTCCTCCTGCTCTTGCTCGTATTTACCTTTTAATTGGACTTTCCGCTCGCGCTCTTTTCCAAGCTCTTTGATCCGGTCCTGAAGCTCAATGTACTCTTCTTGTCTTCTGCGCATCTCGTCCCTCAATTCTTGTTGTTTTGTTTGAAATTCATCGAGGGTTTCCTGTAGCCAATCATCCGGCTCGCTGACTTCCTCGAGATGAAGTTTGAGACTGTCGATGGTGCTTTGTCGGCCCTGGGCCTCGATCCGTTTCCCTTCCAACGACCCGAGAATCCTAGCGTAGTCCTCCCCCTTCCTCCAAGCGTCCTCAGCGAGTCTCCGAGCGTTCTTGATTTTCTCTTCCAGTTCTTCCACTTTTGCCCGCATCGACTCCACTTCTTCCTGGAGGCGGGACATAGTCCTCTGAACTTTGACGGCTCGATCCTTGTCTGTCTTCGCATGAGCCTCCATGATTTTGTACTTTCCCAGTTCCTCATTGTGTTTCTTGCGGATCTGCTTGATATTGTCAATTGCCTTGGTATATTTCTGCGCCTCGAAAATCTCATCGAACTTCTTTTTGAGCGTGGAAGGATCGCTCAAAGGCCAGAAACTTTCGTCCTGATGGCAGAAGATGACGTTGTCAAGGATCGCAGCCGACACCCCAAGAGCCTGGGGTATGCGAATATCAAGTTCAGCCACACGAGATGAGATGACAGACTTCTCGCCATGCCTGCTAATGTTCAACGAGTTTTCCAGAGACTTGAGAGAACGACTATTCTTCTTGACAGTCAACTCTAGGCGTCGGGCGACGACAAGTGGATCGCCCTCCGCAGATTTGAAGGATACTCGCACCAGGGCCCGGACCATCTTGTCATTGCCCAGCTTGGGATCGTGCACAAACGCGCCGCCGACCTTGGTATTAGGAGGCTGTATTCCGGTAAAGGCAAATTTGAGGCATTCAATGATGGTAGTTTTACCGGACCCGTTTTGGCCTACAATAAGAGTCAAGGGCGTCTCAAATCTGAGTCTTTCGGGATGCCCTTCGGCAAAAGAGCGAATGCCTTGAATCTCCATAGAGTGGAGACGAGACATGTTTGCGAACTTGAAGCAAGAGACGACAGACGAAGAGTGGCAGGTTCAAGGTCGCGGAATAGGACACGTTGGTGGCGCCCGACCGTGTCATCAACATTGGTTAGAGGGTAGGTACACCCAGAAGTCCCACGAAGACAGTGTCTGCCTGTTGATCTCAGGCTGTAAGTCAGTTCCTCTATTCCAGACATTCATCGCGTGCAGTGGCAGTGGTGGAAGGTGATGAAAGGCGACGGATGCCCTGCACGTGACAAAAAGCACGTGATCAGGGCGCGGCTGCCTGGCACTATTCCATAAAACACTTAGTGGCAAGCGCGCAGTCACGTGTGTGCTAGCGTGGGTAGCAGCTTGGCCAAAACTGCGATCGCAACTCGAAATCTTGATCTGGACACGAAATTGTGATCTTTGAATCCCCGGCAGCTGAGCGTCCTAACAACTCCTTCTCTCCACCCATCGACTACTATGTGAAGTCGCCAAACCACATTTCAGCGAAACAGCAGCGAGCACCACTCCGCCGCCGGTAATATTTTCCGAGAGCTATAGCCCCTGTGGCCCTGTCTCATCTTCGATTTTGCAGACCCTGCGCCGGCCTCCCCACACTTCAAGTTGCCTGGAGGACTGTGATTGTCCGCCCACGGTGCAGGTGTGCCCCCTTGGGTCTTAGCCCTTGCTGGGTTTCCAGCTCATGGCCGAGTTGGACTGCACAGGATAGGACCCACTGACGTGTTGGTACAGTAGTCGCTGCCTGCCATGGGGAGTTACCAGCCTGACCCTACCGCCGTCATGGGCGCTGCCTTTGACTACCAGCAAGGCATGCTAGACCCAGCGCTGGTCAGCAATGGCGCCGATATGACACTTTTTCCCGATGGCTTGTCCCTCGACCTGTGTGCGATTCCACCCACAACTTTCGATGAGTTGAACTTGGTTCCACACAATCTGGCCGGAGAAAACTCTGGCAAGATCGACTCGCCTGACAATAACATGCCCGCCAACAACGCCGGTGCAGGGCCTCTACCAGCTGGCCTAGCGGTACCAAGCGCCCATAATGCCGGTAGTACCCTGACCGAATTCACAAAGAGACGCAACTGGTCCCAGCGGGTCATCGAAGAGCTCAAAGATCTCATGTATATTTTAACCCCGGATGGCCGGCTTATGTACGTCTCGCCCTCGGTAAAGACTCTTACAGGCTACGACGCGGCTGAAGTCGTGGGGAAGTCTATATCGGATTTTCTGCATCCCGATGATTCCAACTTGTTCATTCAAGAATTCAACGAAAGCATTGCAACTGGAAACACTTTACGCCTCTTCCACCGATTTCGTACAGCCGAGCAGAAATTTCGAATATTCGAATGTCATGGCCACCCTCATCTCACCCACGAAGTTGGGCAGTCAGAGTTCCCGGGCTTTCCTGTCAGCCCTGCTGGAATCTGTCGAGGCTTTTTCATGATGGCAAGACCGTATCCGACCAGGAATTCGGAGCTTCTGGACTCTTTTCTTGAACACAAAATAGAAAATGTCCGACTTCAGGCTCGGATTGCCGCCTTGAAGCGGGAAGAAGCCGATGAGGCTGATGCTCCGCAAGAGCACTACCACAAACAAGCAGCCACCGCCAGCTCCCGGACACCGTCTATCTCTGCAGACATGACGCCGGCATCGCCATCTGTAACTTCCAAGCAGGATTTATTGGATTATAATAGCATGCCGCCACCCGCCAAGCCTACAGTCTCAAATATTGCTCTTACCAGGGAGGCTCTTGACGAAGCACAGGCATTTGCTCGGCCTGACAGCATCCGGGACAAGATGGCGAGATATGAAGGCTCGTCTCATGTTGACTCCATCGAGATGATGACCGGGCTACGGTACCGCGAGGGTGAGAGATCGCACGGCATATCAACTGGAGGCACTTCACCTGCTCTTATCCGCGGCGATGCGGGAATCCAAATTCCTCTCGAAAAGGCCGAGTCACGTTATTCCTACTCTGACAAAAGACAGAAGAAAGTCAAGAGCGCCGACGAATACGTCTGTACAGATTGTGGCACTCTCGACAGCCCTGAATGGCGTAAAGGTCCCAACGGACCGAAAACTCTTTGCAATGCCTGCGGTTTGCGGTGGGCGAAGAAAGAGAAGAAGAGAACCGGCGCGAGCGCCAACGTGGAAACGGCTTCTAATGTCGCGAATGTTTCCACGAACGGAGCCAATGCAGCACCAACTCCAGCGCCTTCCGGTTCTACGCCCATCAAAGAGTCGAGTTCGACTGAGTCGTGAGGCTATCAACAGAGCTGGGGGCGGTAATGAGCTACGGAGTGCGCGTGGATTCCGGATCCCTCGGATGCTGGTACATCAATCTGGGCATTTCTTGAGGGCGGCAAGCCGTCATCAGCTTTCTGCTGGTCAAAACTCTCGTCTTATCTGGTTCAATGCGTCGATGCGGCCATCTTCATCGAAGAGGACTCCGCCGGCACCAAGCTGGACATTTCGCAGGGGCTCATTGGCCCTCCGCCTGTACCAAGACGGCATTTGCCCTCATTTCCAACCACTCCGAAGTCATGACAGAACCAGAAATGCAGCAAGCCGACCGCTCAAATGCGGTTTCCGCCCAGTGGCAAAATCTTGAGTGCTTGGTGGAAGGCCTCCCGCTCCCCCTCTCCTCTCCGCCGTCCCGTCCGGCTCGTTTATCCGGGTGGGCGCCCACCCGCCACTTCCGCCGTTGGCCCACATCAACAGAACCACACGCGACAAGCCACAGCTGGTTATGTACTTCTACAACGTACAATACTAGCCACGAGGCATGCTATCCGTTTAGCCGTGATAGTAAGGTATGATGTGGCAACAAACCGGCATCTCGCATATAACTCCCTAGCAACAACACGCCTCTTCCTACACACCTATGATCACCCTACGAGATGCTGCCATGCCACGGACCGCCCGTGCCTTGTCGACCAAACCTTGTGTTGATGTAAGAGGATCTACCGCTCTCTCTTCACCTGGGGTCACTGGTTCAGCAACACCAGCACGGGACGCACGCCCCTCCCTACCCTCAAACGAACCATCTTTCGGGGATATATAACCGCATGTGCGTCAAGCACAAATACATTTGTCCGTTTCATTTGATGTCATAACGAAGACGAAACGAACACGACCACGGATACGCACACAAACACGATTGGCGATGTCTTTCCTTTGTTCCTCTTTTTCTTTCTTTGCCCTTATCTCGGCGGAGCAACGGCCATGGCAATGCCTTGAATAGAAGCCTTGAGCGGTGCTCAGATGTATTTATTTCTCTCATTTTCTAGATGTTGGCGTGGAGGTTGATCTTATGGTGACACTATTGTTGCATTGGCTCGCAAACGAAAAGCCATGGGGGCGCGCGGGTGCTGGCCGCTTGTATATTCTGCGAGATCTAACATACCATTGCTAGGTATCTAACATGCCGATCAATAGCAGATGGAGACTATGATGAGACAAAATCACGGTGTAGCACATCATTCCTGTTCAGTGCAGAGATGCCTGAGACCCAGTACCTCCCTGGTTCTGTAGCATATTACACATTGGACGTACAGGAGATCCCCTTTTCTTGACCATTTGGTCTCCGTATCATAAAATCCAACAGACTGACAGACCCCTTCAGGTTTACGGCCACTATCTCAAGTCACCGTAGAAGCGTCAACAGCATCTGGACCAATATTCTCGCCCGAAAGATCGGCCTTGGAGGCAGGTTCGTCGTCGGCCTTCCCATCTGCGTCTACTATGACGATATCCCCGTCCTGCTCTTCCGCCGACGAGCCAGCCCCGTGCTCTTGCCCTTGCGTTTGGTCCTGTTGTTTATCTGTTCTGTCTATCGCAGATGAGGTAGTGATGGTTGTGGTTGCTGACGCTGACTGTTCTGTCTCATCCACCTGCATCTGATCGACTTCAGCCTCAGCATCATCGTCGCCAGCTCCAGCAACACTGCCAGTCCTGTCCTTGAGAACAATCTCAAAATCGTCATCAGTATCCACTGCTGCGTCCCGATCTCCAGAACCAGAACCAGGCAATGTGTCCTGCTGACCAGGGAGCACTGTCTGTGCATCATTTGGATCCGTTGCATGGCGAGCAGCAGCAGCAGTATTGCCCCTATCACTGCGTTCAGCATCACCATCACCTCGCTCAATGCGGATCTGCACATCATGGCCGTCGACTCTGCCCACGTCAACGGCTCCCACGACATCGGGACCACGAGCATGAGGCACGTCGTCCTCCTCGGCGCCACCATCCATGTAGACCCCATCCTCGGTGCCGCCGGCCATTGTCCTGCTGGTATGCTGAGCGTTCCGGGCGGTCACAGGAACCACTCCGGCCTCTTGTTCCATGCGCATCAATTCGCCTTGAGTAACGGCCCCATCTGCGCGTTCGGGGACAAGTGGATCCTGTTCAACAGAGGAAGACATGCTGTTGCTGCCACTGCCTGCCATGCTGCTGTCGATTTCGCTAGGGTCATCATTATCTCCCTCCAAATGCATCGAGGAGTCCTCGCCTGCGTCTGCACCCACGATCCCATTGCGCAACCACGGTATGGGGGTCAAAAGGGCGCCGCCGAGACTTTCATCGCTGCCCAACGAGTTGTTGTCATAGCCCGTTCCGTTTCGGCCGTCCGAGTTGTTCCAGAGAATCCCGCCTCCGCCGTCGCCATTCACGCCGTTCACTAATGCGGGCGTGTCGGAGAGTGGGAATATGTCCGCGGTACTACTGACGCTGACTACCCGGTCGACTGCGCGCAGCCACGCGGGCAGCGTCTTGTAATGTTTCGTAGGATATAGCACCAGCTCTGCTAGTCGCTGGATGGTATGGGGTGGCTTTTCGGAGAACGAGGTTCGTAACGTGTGAGTCACGCTGTTGAACAGTTGGAGTAAGAGGGCGGGAAGTTCTTCGGAGGAAGTAGAAGACGCCGCATTTGTTGGGTCTTGAGACGGTGGCAGAGAGTCAGGGACACGGCTCGCTGATGAGTCCGGGAATGGAGGGACAGGAGGCAAATTCCGAACGGGTGTCGAGGGGGTTTGTGCCCTCGCACCGTTGGAGTCGCGCGGTTGAGTCGGTGAAGATGATGGTGGAGGTCGGTTGATGTTGGGATATGGGCGTGGCATGGGAAATGCGGTATATACGATCTAGACAGAAACTGTTAGATCCAGATAAGAGATATGATCCAAACAACTTGAACTGCTGGGCTTCGGATGTGAGTCGCATACCTGGTTGAGACGCTGGAGGAGAGGCTCGATCATGGAGGGCCATTTGTCACTGGTCCCCGTTAACTCTGGCCTGTCTGTGAGAAGAAAACCTGCCGGGAAGGATACGTACTAGTCCATCTCGCCATTTCGGGCAACATCTTCCAGCGTCTTTTCATCCAAGGCTGGACGATAGAAAGGACATGTCAGTGGACTTTCTCTTGCCTCGCTCTGGGGGACCATTGCTGGAACTTACCTGCAGACATCTTGTCCAGCCAAGAGATAGCCAATGTTGGATCGAATGCAGTCGCCGGGGTGATGACCTGCTACACCTGGCTCCTTCTATACAAAATTCTCATGTCATCGTGCAATGATCTCCAGCGCAAGTGTACAATGTTCAAGTTGTACAACGTACATTTGCCGCAGTTAAGCGTGAAACTTGAGGGCGCATGTGGACATTCAAGAAGGCTAGTGTCGTTAGTGGCATGTTAAGTGCGCTAGCCTGGTAGAAATTATTATAGCCACTTTTCAGGGTAAAAGCCCAGCCTAGAACTTGTTACTTCAAGTTGGCCACTACCTACAACGTAGGTAGCTACCTAGGTAGTAGTAGGCTACTGAACGCCTGACAACGGCCCAGCAAGACTGATGCCAAATTCACCCTTACTTAGGTAAATACCTGGACTTACAACGTTGTATATGGCCGTTCCAGGTATACTACTGTGTTACTAGTAGTAGCATCTGTTGTACATGGTAGTTCACAGAGGTGATATACACCCAAAGTCGTTGTACACAGCAACTTGTGAGCTTTTAGCTAGAGTACCAGGTAGCTGTATGGACCTATTAAGCGGCACCAACGGTTATACCACTGCAGTGCAGCTGCGAAAGGAGCCAACAAGGCGAACCCCACCCACGTCATGCAAGTGCCTTATGTCTCGGCCGATGTCCCTACAACTTACACTGGCAGCCGGTGTGAAGGTCGTTCAGACACTCTCAAAAGAGATCTCCTTTCCCTGCAATATATCGCGAAGGACGTAGGGCTAAGGTAAAAGTCTGGGTCGCAAGATGAGACAAACGAGGGCCTGCCTGGTAATTCTTGCAGCGAGATCTTACGTTGGGCGCAGAGCCTCCGAATCCTGCTACCACCTCACTTATTACTGAGCTGAGACTTCGCCCTCTTCTGCACGCCCTATCCGGAGCAACGCTTCATGCCGATGGAGCTGTAACCCATCGTCCGTACCTAGGTAGTCCGTCGCATAGATTACCACTGCTTTATACCTCGCAGAATGGATGCCGCTGGCGATGAAATCGAAATTGAACAGGTCTCGAAATGGGGAAAGCCAGACTCAAGTTCCCTGATCATGTTCGTCCAACAAGTCCGGGAACATCGGTTGTGACACCTGACAGGCATTCGGTCTCGAACGATTTCGATGCCTTACAGGCCAAGCGAGGGCAGGTGGCAATATTTTGATGTCCGTCCCTAATTGATCCTGGACCCGGTTGCCCGATACTTACTACCGCTGTCAACCCACACCAGTCTCAGGTTGAATATCTAAAACACCCCCGGAGTCCTGTCCTTGACTCCTTACCTGGGCCTTGTAATTCACGTCCAGAGCAGCTGTTGGAAGTCGAACAAGATTCCGTTTTACCAAGCAGACCACGGTACAAATGGCATCGACAGGCGTCGAGGGGCGGCCTCAGCTTACTATGTACAGCCGTGCCCGCGTGGTGAGGGCAAGGGCTGGTCCATCCGTGGCAGCTCTGCAGCGTGCAGCGTGCAGCTTGGGGCATGTCCAGTGCCCAATGCGCAGTGGTGACACCCAAAGCGAAAAGCCAAATTGGGGACCCTAGGCCCCGGAAAGGCGGCAGGCTAGCCGTAGCGGCCTGAAGGCACCCAATCTAGGGCACCCTAGGCTTCAGCTGGCTCGCCCGCATGAAGACGGGAGGCTGGATGAAGTCTTCGAGGACCATTCAGAGATTGAGGCTGTTCATGGGTTGCCTTTGCTGCGGCATGTACCCCGGTCTGTTATTCCTCGTATTGGACTGTCCCAGGTTGCCTTTGGCGTTGGCAACTTTCTTCAGCGTTCCTCCAGGAAGCAGGCGAGCATAGCCAAATCGAGGCTTGCACAGGAGCCGAGGGGGACGCCGTACCCGCAGTGTCCACTCCAAAGGCGCCCGTGTTCGTCCCACTCCTGTCCGACCGCGTGCTTCCAAGAGCGGTTGGTTGGATTGTTAAGTGGATAAAGGCAGACAAGCAGCAACACTGGCAGCAGTAGTAGTGTATTTGGCAGTAGTTGGCTCTCACGGACTCTCCACAGGGTGATCCCTCCAATCGTCAGCATGGCTCGACCGACCTTCCATCGTCCTCCCTCAACCTCTCTGGTTTGTTCTTTGTTCATTCACGGCACAGTAGTCCAACGTGAACTCCTTCACAGCTTCACTTCTTTGTATCGTGACTTGTCATGAATCCGGCGGGCATCTGCTGTCACTGCCATGCAGCGAGCGGCCCAGTATTAACCGTCCTTTGTCCTTGACTGCGACTGTCCGTCTGTCCAGGTTCCGGAATGACCTTATCCCCTCCGTATCGACTGTACCACCTCCAGAATTCTGCAGGCTCGGGTTGCCAATATGGAAACACTGAATGTCCCTCCGGAAGGCCTCCTGCTCAGGCATGAGGCCAAATCTGCCCAAGAAGAGAATCAGTCGAAGCAGCCTCCACAAGTCATTCGGTTGGACCTCGTCGAAGGGGTGACCAAGGAAATACTGCGTTCGTTGAAAAACAAGGACCAGGTCCGGCTTCGATGTGGGAAGACACCAGCGGTGATACTTGGCAAGAAGTCGATACCTTTGGAAAGTACTGTTGACACTTTCCCTTCGGAGTTGTTTACCCAACCGTCTGATGACAGCCGTCATCTCTACTTCTCGGGAAAGTTGAGCCACAGACTAGAAGTGCGGAAGGCAGAAGAAGACACCGCAGGCAGCGATGAGGCGCTGGCTGCACTTGAAAGTACATTGAGGTCCATCCAAGAGCAACGAGCATCGAACGAGACCAGTATCAAGGACACTGGGAGGAGTCTCGGCAAGAAGGAGAACAAATCATCGTCCTTGTTAGGACAAAGCCCTGCCCTCAGGAAGGACCATCTTCTGGGAGGGTTAGCAAGATCTACACCATCCACCCCCTTCTTGAGTGCATCGTACTCTCCCCGACAAGGACCAACTTCGGTTCCACTGTCTTCGGGACTGTCTCAAAAAGACAGAATACGTCTTGACGCCATACGCATCCCACTGGTGCATCTTCTTGCTGTCAAGCCCATGAGCCCAAAGTCGATCTGTGCCCAACTGCATTGCACAAAGGATGATTGTGAAAAGCTGCTCACCAAGGTGGCAAGAGATTGTCCACGAGGCGACGGGCTGAAGGAGCTGAAAGAAAAGAGCTATCGTGAGCTAGATGTATTCAAGTTTCCATATTGTTCTACCGAGGATCGACAGCGTGCGATTGATCATGCCATTCAGGCGTACGATCGAATGCGTGTGGATAAGAGAGACGACCTGTGGCAGCTTCTGTTGCCTCCAGAAGAGCGCGGCAAAGGCAAGGTGCTGTCGAAGCTCAATTTTGACAAGCGTGTCCCACCCAAGCCCGAACGTCAGCAGGGCGAGGACGGCAATGACAGTAAGGTTGAGGCATCTGACCCGGAGCAAGGCAGGCCAAAGGGCAAGAAGGATGCACTGGGGCTGCAGAGGAAACTGAAAGACAAAGCTGCAACAGGATCAAAGACGCCGGCAGCGAAATCGGACGCAGGCACTCCGCGCGCAGCCAGGAAAGAGACTACGCCGTCCGTAAGCAACTCGAAGTCCGCAAAATCAGACGCCAAATTCAAGTCGTCCGAACGCATAGAAGACTCAGATGAAGAAGCTGATGCAGTTGACGTTGCCAACCCGAAATCACCGGCTAAAAAGACTGCTTCAAGCTCTACTACCAACATCGCCAGGAAACCAGTGCCCGATGAGGCCAAGGCGCAGAAACCGAAGTCATCACAAAACGTTTCGCCGGCTAAGAAGTCACCTCATGGATCTTCCGCCTCAGTGTCTTCGTCCAGCGGCAGTGGAAACGAAAAGCCACGCCCTCCTGCTGCCTCGAACCCTCCAAAGTCTTTGAAACCTCAGCCAAAGGCCGACAGCACAGCGTCTCGCATTTCACCTAGGCCACGGCACAATAGTTCGCCGCAGAAACCATCTCCTCTCGGGTCATCCCCTCCCACGACTTCGACCGACGTGGACAATTCGACCTCCAGCAAAGCCTCCAACCAGTCTTCTGCTCCTTCATCTCCACCATCCGGTACAGATATGCCGCGGTCAAAAGCAGAGCGTGCTAACGGAAGCAAATATTCTCCGGTTATTGCTGACAAGACTCGAAACATGGTAGCTGGAAAAGTTAGTCCTGAGAAGGGCTCGACCAAGCGTAAAGCAGAACCAGCTGAAAACGAACGACCCGCGAAGAGGCAGCAACAGAAGCAAAAGCCCTCTAGCAACCTTGCACCACTCTCCAATGGCGCAGTTCAACATGTCAAACGTCCCTCCCCAGCTCGGGCTGAATCTGAACGCTCTTCGTCGCCAGAAAAGCCAGGCGTCAACCGCCAAGATGTCATGGAAGAAGCAAGACGCTTTCAAAAGTACTACAAGCGGTACAAGGACCTGTATGACAAGATCTCGCAGACAGACGAAAAGGATCGCGATCAAAAGGACATGGGGGATCTGTGGAGGATGCATAAACGGCTGTCGGAGATGAAGGCAGAGATCTGGGACAACTGGGACAAGGTCGAGAGGGTCGACAAGGCAAGGGAGATGGTGGCAGTATGAATAAGATTGCAGCACACTACCAGTGCAGCCGGCCAGACGAAGTGAAATGGCGAGCTGAAGCTGGATGATGATCTAAACGCAAACCAAACCGAGAATTCTGTAAGTGTCTTATGTATGAACGGCCTCCTACGAAGTGAGAAAATGAACTTTCAAATTGAGGACGAGCTACTTCAACGTGCCGTACTTTTGTACAAGACTTCCACCGCGGCAGCGTGCAGGACAATTCTTCAGATCAGACTCACATCCACCTCGTCTAGTTGTGTTTGGGATCTGACTACCACCTTGTTATCCGCTTCTTATTTGTTTGCTCTTGCACAATCCTCGCAATCCAAAGTCAAGGTTCTCATTGATTGATGACAGTCACTGGTTAACGAATTCACCATCCCAAGTTGTTCCACTTGTCGTCCAATGCACAAGCTCTTTCCTAACCGCTTGCGTTCCTACTCGGTCGAAGGCACGCAGCGCAGCATGAACTAAGTAGCTCAAAACTGAACACAGCGCCCTTGCTTCAAGAAGACGCTCCCATTCCAGTCTCACTTGAACCTGGTCTCAGCGTTGAAACCTAACTTCTTCCCAACTTTCCCATTCAAACCAACTCAACTCGACACCACTCGACACCACTCAACAACAGTTTTCCATCCCTCTCAACCCGCTTACTCTCTCCTCTCCCTCTCTGTCTCTGTCAGAGTGAGACAACACTACCTCAGCAATGGCGAAATCCAGATATCGAGAGCGCGACCGGGATACCAGTCGCCGTGCCTCGACCGCAGCTCCTCCGTCTCGAGTCCCGCTCCAGGCGCCAGCGCGTCCATCCGAGACCTCTCGACGTTTCAGCAATTTCATCGACCTCACCGAATCCGATCCATGGTCCGACCAGTCTACCAACAACCTTGGGGGAGGACCACCACCAGCAACAGCACTGGGGAGAGCAGTCAGATCTAGCACCCTTGCACCAAAAGTCACCGGCCGCGCAAGCACAGGCACCGTGGTATCTGTCCCGCAAGACCCGCGATCGAACCCGGCCTACCTATTCCAGCAACTTGCATTGCAGCGCAACCGCGCAAGCGTCAGGCCATCATTCTCAAGTAAACAAATCGAGATCGACAGCGGGGACGACACAGAAGAAGGACAAGAACTCAGACCCAAGAACTTGAAGCGAGCGGAGACTCCGACCCCGATTGCAACCAAGAAAGAGAAGAGGAACCGCCATCGCAATTCCAAGACTAAGGTGAGAAAGGCGCAAGAAGAAGAAGTAGAGGCAGAGGCACCCGTCGTCGAAGCCAGTGGCGCGGCGAAGCTCGATGGAAACAAGCACAAGCAGAAGAAAGGGAAAGAGAAAGAGAACAGTATTACTGCTATTCTCCACAACAATATCAACAAGCAGCCAGACGAAACCAAGACCGACACGACCATCCACAAGAAGTCCAAGAAGTCCAAGAAATCAAAGGCACAGTCGAAGCATGATGGCAGTGTGCCAGTGGTTGACCTCGAGAACACCGACAGAGTCACAAACACAAGTACAGCCACGATCAGCAAGAAGGACATGATCAAGATCAAACGCGAGCCTCGATCTCCCGAACCAGGTATGTTACGATCAACAACACGTGTTGCATATGGCATATCGCATTACATCTTGCTATACCCGTACCAGTTCAATTCCAGTCCTTGACTGTTCTTTTTGCCGAGATATACTAACAAATGACTCAACTCTCCCCAGTTCTGCCGCCGACACCCTCTCCTCCACCACCATCTCAAGTTCAATCCCGATCCGAGTCTCGCAAACGAAAGCGCGAAACCGCCATCGCCAGCACGGCCGCCACCGTCTCTACCGACTCCACCACAGTCACCGACGATGATGACGGCGATGACGATGACAAGAGACCTCCTGTGAAAGTTTCAAAAAAGACAAAAAAGACAAAAACTATTGTCCAAGCCGAATCCAGTGGTAAATCTAGCAAAGCTGCAGAAATCGAATCCATCGCCATCGCCAAACTCCGCGAAAGTTTACCTTCCGTCCGAATCACCCGCGTGACACGCGACTTGCAGCGCGAATTTGATGGAGTCAATCCGACAGATGTGGCCGTCCTCGTCACGGCTGCTCGAGAGACGATTATTGATCTGGCTAGACAGCAGGTTGAGCAGACGGAGCAGTCGTACCAGATGATCCAGGCCGAGTTGTTGAGGATGTTGAAGAAGCAGAATGAGAGATTGGAGCGGTTGGAGGGGAAGAAAAAGAACAAACATGGATCCGCCGGGAGAGGGGCAGGACTAGCAGCCGAGGATGAGACTGCGAATGAAGACGATGAAGACGATGAAAGTGAAGAAGGTGACGATGCGATGATCGGTCGACAACGGCCTGATACTTGTGCGTCGAATTGATTGTGCAGCGCATGTCAATGTCAGCAGCCGAGTTGATGTCAACTTCTCGGATACCGGTTGGGTAATCTGGATTGAAGGTGAAGTTGGGCTTGGGCTTGGGGTGTGAAGCATCTGCGGTGGCGTCGGGATACTGACTGTCACTGCGTGATGCGATACACCCGCTACTGGAGTCGAATCGTCAAGGTCGCGTGCAGTGAGTGGTAACTGACTTGTTTTGTATGAGTTGTTCTGGGCTGTCTTGAGCCATCTGGACCGAGCGGGTCAACCTGATGGCCTTGATGTGCTTGGTACCAGGTACTTACTTGGCCGAGACTGAAGCTTTTAATTCAAGGCACCTACTGTCTGTATGTACCTAGATGCTAGGTAAGGTTGAGTCGAAAGTGGAACTTTTTTCGAAACAAAAGTTATTACTGCATTTCTGTGTTCATCTTCTCTTGATCGCTTCCCTTCCTTTCGTCTTCCCTCCCTCATCTGCCCCTATGTCTCTCTGCTCGGTCCAGCCTTGCCTCTTTTTACTTCTTTTCTTGTTGCCGTTATCACGACAAAGTCCAATTCCCACTCCAAACCTTCCCACCCAAAGCCCCCTCCAAGCCAACGACATTCCACGTCTTTGCAACAGAATCATAGGAGCCATTTGCCACGACCTGACCATTGATCTTGACCTCATTGGTCGCCGGCGCACTCAAGACGCCCAGAACAGTGATGTTTGCCAACGGCAGGTCCAAGCCAGTATAGTTGCCCTGGACCGTAACATTGAGAGACGGCGAAGCTGTTCCTCCTGCTCCCGTTCCAGTTGACCCCGATGAAAAAGTGAAATTGACCAGCTTAGTAGCATTAGGCGCCACCGACTCCCCATCATCCAGATACAACGACCCCGAAGCGGAGCCGTCAACACCAGGCGCAACAATGAGCGACCAGCTCGTATTCCGGGCCGCTCGCGTCGTCAGGGCCATCTGCTGCGTAGCCAGCACGACGCCGCCGCGGATAAAAACGGGGATATGACCCAGTGGAGCGTCGATGGTGACATTTTTGTCGTTTGCTCCTGCTGGTTTAGCAACTGGCGTCTTATTGTACCAGTCGTAGTAGACATCGGTGCCCTCGACGAGTCCCGGAAACACACCGTCGACACTGGTAGCGCCTTGCGTGAGGACCGGGGTGACGAGAATCGAGGGTCCCAAAAAGAATTGACGGTCCGCATCTGCGAGTGTCGGGTCATGTGGGAACTCCCAGGCCAAGGCGCGCATGACGGTGTCGCCTCGCGTATGGGCGTAGTAGAACAAAGTGTACAAGTACGGCAGGAGCTGGAACCGTACGTTCATGGCGACTTTGGTCGCGTCCGCCACGCTGCTCCAGACATAGGCCTCCTGCGGATTCGCAGACAGAGTATTGTGGTTTCGATAGAAGGGGAAAAAAGCACTCAGTTGCATCCATCGATTGCATAACTCCTCGTCGCTGTTGCCGTTGAATCCACATGTGTCGACGCCGAACATGGGGATGCCGAACAAGGAAAAACTCAGGGCTTGTGGGATCGAGAAGTACATGTAGTAAAACTTGGCGGTGTTGTCGCCGCCCCAGTGGCCTGCGACTGTGCCGGAGCCTGCGAATGTTGATCGGCCGATTATGAAGGGTCGTAATCCGGGTCTTGCGGCCAGAAGGGCTGCGTATGTCGCTTGCAGGATCTGGTGGCCGAACAGATTGTGCACGTCGTACTCCTGAATTCCGTTGTGGTGCGTTGCGTTGGGCGAGACGGCGTGGACTGCCAGGTCGCCTTGGACGTGGTTGATCACGTAGGGTGGATGGTTGACGTTGCGTTGGCCTGGGGTGGGCGTCGTTCGAAGATAGCTTGTTGAGGAGGAAGACGAGGATTCGCTGGTTGATGCACTCGTCGTTGCTGTCGCTGTCGCGGTTGCGGTGTCAGTTGCAGTCGCACTGCTTGAGGCCGTTGCGGTCAATGTAGCTGAAGCTTGAGATTCCGACGCCGATGAAGCCGATGCCGCTTCCGTCGCGTTTGTCAGGTTGAAGCCCTCTGGATAATCGTAGATAACATTGCCTGGTTCACCGGGCAGTTTGAACGGCGGATGGACAGGGTTGAGTGACAAGTTCCCACTGCCACAACTGCCGACGCAGAAGGACGACACTTCGCTCATGTCGATCCAGGCGCCGTCGATGGGCAGTTTCTGATGCCAAGTCACCATTTGATTCTTCCACCATGCCTGCGCGACCGACGTCAACCAGTCCGGAAAGGCGGTGTATCCGGGCCACACGGCGCCGATGTACAGAGACCCGTCGGGGTTAAGCAGAAATGAACCGGTTTCATTGCCGTCGGTGAACGGTTGGTATGCGTCGCTGGAGTTGTCCGGGTTCGGGACGTAGATGGCACTGTCGATGATGGGCACGTAATGCTGCCCTCGGTCGTGGAGACGTTGCAGAAAAGCCGTGCCATCCGAATAATTGAAACGGATGGGGTCGTTGTCAAAGTCCCGATATTCCTTCATGTAGTCGATGTCGTTCCAAATCGTCTCTAGCGGGATTCCGAAGCGTTCGTAAGTGTCGACGACTTCCTCGGTGACGGACCAGTTCTGGTATCCCCAGCGGCACTGATGGAAGCCGAAGCCCCAGTAGTTTTGTAGGACTGGCTTGCCAATGACATCGAGATACTGGTGCGTGACATCGGGCTGTGTGGGCCCGGAGAAGAAGTATAGGTCGATACTACCACCCAACGTCCTCCAAGTGACATTTGTATGACGCATCAAGACCTCCATTCCATGGGCATTCCGGAAGTAGACTCCATGGCTGGAAGATGTGTAATTGCCCGTCGCATTGCTAGCGTCAAGTGGCTCCGTCGCCAGAGAGGTGGTGTTGTCGTCCCCGAGCTCGAAATACTTGGTTTGCAAGTAGAACGGATGGCTGCCGTAGATATTGTAGTCGATGGGATCGCCTACGTCTGCAGCGTAGATGGTCCGAGTGAGGTTGTTGCCGAGTCTAAGAGCATGGATGACTTCGCCGAGACCATAGAGATTGTAATTTTCCTCTTGGTGCGTGACTAATTCGATGAACTGGTTTTCGAATACCAGCTTAGTCCCTGTGGTCGAGAACAAGACGTCGCCGGTGCTGTTTCTAGTGACATTGAAACCGAACCCGCTGTTGGGGGTGTTGGCCCATGTAAAGGTGAGGTCGCTCGTCGTCTGCTGGCCGCTCTCCTGTCCCGGAGCAGCCACATAGTCGCTGGACAGGAGATACCAGCTCTCGTTCTGCGAGCTAACATAGGACGGTTGGATGTTGATGTGCAGTCTAGCATTGGTTTGGTACTCCACTGTCAGGTCCAGATCGCTAACATCCGTACCATAAAGATTGCAAGCAGAGCCCGCTAGCGTCAAGTGCGCCGTCAGACCCGATGAAGACGTCTTGACATCGCTCGCCGTATAGCCTGGACATTTGTCCTGAGCATTCGGGGCTGTCGGGTCGTTGATGTTGGGTAACAGAGTTGCACCCTCATCCACGCTTTCAGGTAATGTGAATTGTGCAGGATATGCCGTCGTCACCGAGGCCGTAGAGGCAACAGTGGAAGTGGCCGATGATTGAGCTTTGGCAAGACATGGAGCGAGAAGAAGGCCCGACAGCAGGGCCGGTGACAACATGTTGCCGGTTTCGTCGGAGCAGCCTTGCTCGACCGGCGTGATTTGCTGGACAGCCGACTGAAGCCTGAAGACAATAGTGAGCTGCCGGTCCGATAGAGGCCGTGGAGTATCAGTGTTCTGTCGTCAGACACGGAGGATAAACAGCAGCAATAAACAATCAGCTAGCCTGACATCAAGTACCCCTACTGGTGCGGGAGTATTCAATGTTTGACAAAGTCAGAGCAGCCCGGAAGAGAGACCAGGCACGATACTCTAAATCATGGAGCCAGGTAATGAAGCGCGCAGGAAGTAACAACGCAAGCACATGGGCTTAAATAGTAGACAGTGTAAGGTACCTCCGGGAAGTACCTAGGTAGGCAGGTAGGTAGAAGGTAGCTGTGTATCCATGGACACGCGCAGCATTGCTCGGACTCTCGGAGGCACTCACCATGCAGACGACGACACCAACCAACCTATCTTCAAGAAGGCATAGACCGCCAGGCAAAAGAGGAGCACGATGCAGCAGCACAGCGTCGTACCCCGGGTCATTGTCCGCAGCATGGGTTTGCGGACAGGCTTCTCTTTGGCCATCATGACCGACGGTAACATTGTTCCACCCCAGTTTCTCCTCTAAGAAGCTCTCATCCTGGTTCGTCGCGCCCTCGTCACCAAGGATGGTGGATCCCAACCTGAACCTATTTTGTTCGCCTGACCCCGGCAAATGCTGGAGTGCGGGCGTCCGATTGTAACCTTCTGGAAGGTGTCGAAGCGGTCGGTGACTTGAAGACGCCGAGCCAGGTTGGAGATGCAGGTGGAGAAGATCGACCTCACTACAACTGTGCTATACTTGTAGTAACCGCATACTGCGTGCTGTCCCGACATGTACTTAGCAGTAGTCGAATTGGTGAGATAGTAGTAGTGCCCGTGGGGTGAAGTTTGACAGCGGGAGAAATCACATCTCCATGGCACTAGCGGCCACCAGACAAGACCTACTATGACAGTAGTAGTAGTTGAACCGCGCGGATCCGTCCGGGGTCATGCTGTAAAAAAGAGGAGAGACAGAAGCTCTTCACGTACAAAGAGACCTGGAACAGCAGGGACCAGAGGGCGGACCATCAACAGCTAACGGAACCGATAGAAGGATGTACTTGGAGTTGCGGTCGCTGGATTGAGTAGAGAATATATTGCGGCTTACCCACCTACCAGCTCTACTGACTACCCAGTTAGTATCTTATTCGAATACAGCACAGTCGGCCAAGTAAGCATAAACCCGGCCTTGGAAGCTCCATCACTGCCATGCATCATGACGCCGTTCGCCAAAGACAATCTGCCAGGGCGCGACAGGGGGAAAGTCTGAAGATCAAGTAGAGTATCACCGAGCGATAGACCGAGATACCCTCAACCCGCCAGCAACGACCATAACTCCCTACCATCAAAACAGCTACTAGTAACACCGCATCGAGACGAGACACAGAGGACCGTGGCTCCGTCACTCACTATTCCATCCTTACGTTACTAGACAACGTGGAGCGATTTATGTTCTTCGTTCTTTACTTCAACTTCTCATACAAATGCTATGTAGGGGGTATCCCAGGCGGCAATCTTCAGTCTTCGCAAAGGCAAAGCATGGCAAAGCGGATAGCAACCAGAGACCAGTCCTCGGTGCCAAAACGGCGGTGCTCGACTCAAGTTTGGCTGTCCTCTCCACTCCACGGCAGGAAAAAGAAAACGTCAATCTCGTCGACCTGACTCCGTCCCAAAAAGACTCGGAAGACAAAAAGGTCATTCAATAACTCGTGTCCGCCCGAGCAAAGCGATAACGACAGCAGGAAAAAGTATCTGCTGATTTGAGAATAAGTAAAATCCCAGGCCCGGCACAACGAAGAAGAAAATGCGGATGCTGGCCAACAATTAATCATTACAAGAGAATCCTCCCCACACGGTTACCAGACCTCGTCGACCAGGTACAAAACTTCCTGGGCCGACCTCTGCTCACCTGGCCAACCAATCTCTTCCCCACCATCAGTAACCATCAGCTGGAGCTCGGCGACGTCGAAAGAAATCTTGCACCTTTTTCACCGCCCCAGAACGGCCGCCGTGATGAGTAGGTCCGTGATCACGGTCGTAGGCCTCATTAAATCGGCGGTTGTTCTTGACAAGCACCACCCGTCCTGATCGCCCCTGTTGCATTGACGGCCGACTGACAGCTGCTTCGCTCATTTCAGGATACTGAGACATCATCTGAGACATCGGTTCACTCTGTTGACGTTGATGGTTCCGGCCTTGCCCTGGAGGAGAATATACCCCAGTGCCCCCATAAACGTCATTCGACGGCTGTGTTGGCCCTACTCTTGGAGATTGATACTGTTGCTGCGGAGGCCGAGAGTAGTTGTTATACGCAACGGGCCTCGATGACTCTTGCTGTCCGTCCGTATTAGACACTTGTCGGGCCGCGTGTTCGTGGCCTGTCGCGGGGCGACTCGAAGCAGGCTGCACATGTCGGTCGCCGCGCGGACTCGCAGACGGGGCTACCGTTTCGTCCTTGGAGCCACCCATCAGACCCTTGAATGACAGCGAGTTAGGAATAAGTGAAAATCGTCGTACCGGCTTCTCTGTCTGAGTTTCCAAATCAGTGCTCCTCTTCTTCCCCAGCCCAAACGAGAACGATCGCTTCGAGTCAGTCGACATGCGAGGTGCCGCATCCGATGGATATTCCCTCATACTGGTTGGAGGATACTTGCGGCCGTTCTTTTGTCGCTCGGGATCTCTCTTTGCCACCGAGTTGGACCGGCCAAATAGTCTTTCGCCGAGCCCGCTCAACGTGCTTGACCGGCGATGATGTGTAGCTTTCTGAGCGGGCTGTGGGTCAGGCGCCGGCATAGGGGTCGTCATCGGTTGTCCTATCGAGTTCTGCGCTCCCGACTGTGGAATCGGCCCGGAGATGTTGTAGCCTCTGACCGGCTTCGCGGGTTGCGTGACTCGACCCTGCACGTTGGTAGCAGCAACTGTCGGCGCGACTGGTTGTCCGTATGATCCGCGGGATGGCAGACGAAGATCAGACCGCGTATTGGTAGGACCACTAGTAGAGGTGATAGACCCCTGAGTGCTCGGTCTGGTCACGTATTGACCGCCGTGAGTTGCGTTGGGACTTGCGCCAAAGGCACTAGTAGAATCAGAAACCGACCTTGGAATATCACGACCTGGCCGGACGGGTGATGACATCTTATCGTGAGTCGAGGACTGTGTTCTCCGCTGTGTGCCCTCGACTGGCGGGTCATGAGGTAACGGTTTGGACAGAGACGTTGCCGGTGCGTAACCAGCATTGACTGCTTGTTCGGCTCCGCTACGGCTCGCCGACGGCGCCACGGCGGCTGTGCTTTGTACACGAGCTGTATGGGTCTGAGGTGGCACATACTCCGGTTGCAAGGTATGGCGGGCAGTGCGATCACGACGAGAGCTGGTGGAAGATTCGTCAACATCGTGCAGTAATCCTTCGGGGGTGCGAGACAAAAGGCCAGGCGAAGAAGTCCCTCCGGTTCTCGATGGGCCTTCCCGGACAGATGCGCTTCGGTTCAGAGGTGGTGGCTCGTCTTCTTGGTCAGGTCAGCAGCTGTCTTCCTACCTCAATTGTGAGTGACTTACCGGCCGGAACAGCAGTATGCGCAATATCGGCGACATTGGTGGTACTACTGGTAATGTGAGAGACCACATGGTGGTAATCACTCAACCAACTGTGACGAGCAACTTCGAACAAATCGGCGCGCTTTCGTGGATCGGGAACTAGAATCCGCCGCAGAAGATCTCGCGCATGTGGAGTGACGTACTCAGGGAAGGTCAACGGCGTCGTGGTGATGTACTTGTACAAAAGATTGATATTATCACCCTCGGGGTTTGCAGGGTCGTCGTCAAAAGGCAGGTATCCGGCCAGCATAGCGTACTGGCATCGTGTCAGAATTCAACAGGCCCTCGATCAGCAGCTTCACTTACCAGAATGACACCACAACTCCACACGTCCACCTTTCTGCCTGTGTACAAGGAATCACTCACAACCAGTTCGGGGGCGGCATAGCAAGGACTACCGCAGCTGGTCTGCATCAAGTCGCCCCTCCTCATTCCACGGGCATCAAGCCGATCGAGTTTGAACTTGCGTACAAACTCCTTGTTACCAAGGTTGTACTCAATTTCGTCCGACAGCTCGTCTTTCGGATCGAAGGTGTTAGCAAACCCAAAATCCGTGATGATGATGTTCCGGTTCTGGTCTAAAAGCAGGTTTTCCAGCTTGAGATCTCGGTGCACAATGCCTTTCTTGTGCAAGTACCCAACTCCTGAAACAAGCTGAGCAAACAATCGTCTGGCCGCCGGATCTTTGAGGTAGCGATGATTGAGAATGTAATCGAACAGCTCGCCTCCTGATGCATATTCTAGAATGATGCCAATATGTCGTTCTGTTTCCACCATCTCGTGCAGTCGGACAATGTTGGGATGCGCCAAATCGCGCAAGATAGAGATTTCGCGATAGATCTTAGGCAGTCGCGTCGGGTTAGAGGCCACCGTTTCCCTCCGAATCAACTTGATGGCCACCTGAGTGCTTCCATCTTTCTTCCAACCCAGTTTGACTTTGCCGAATTCCCCTTCACCTAGAGTTTGTCCAAGCATGTAGTCGCCAAACTGTACTTCTTTCCTTCGAGCTTTGGAATAGTCTTGCCGCCGCGCCGGTCCAGGGGCGGGCAGAACATCATCGGAAGCTACGTCAGCAATTGCAGTGTCGCTGATTGGGGCGGGCTGCGCTTCTGCAACTCGCTCTTGCAGTCGTTCTTCATCAACCTGAGGGTCTGACACGACGAGTCGATTGATCACCTCGCTGTGTTCGCGCACCAAAGGCGCAGGTGCCGTCGTCGAGAGCATGGCCGCTTCGGAACGACTTTGGGACGGGGAATTGTGCTCACTTCTTTCTTTCGTGCTTGCGGCTCGCTGTGGACCATCGGGGCTTGCAGGGCCTTTTCTTCGGCTACGTGCAGCAGATGCGGCCGCCGTGGCTGTATCGTCCCGTGGCCTGTCTCGCGTTCCTTCGTTGTAATCTCCGACATGGTTTTGAACTCGACTTGTCTGTGCGTCCGAATTATTCTGCCTCGTATGCCTTGACCCCGCGGGTCTCGCTTCCGATGAGGTAGAGACAGAGTGCGCTTGATTGCGAGGATAACCTTGTTGTTGTGACGAAGTTCTCGGTGGCGGTACGGGGGCTCCGTCGTATTGATCATGTGCAGCAGATTGGTTTCGATAATGATAAGGGAGGGTGGTGGTTTGCGCATGGTAGGGGGCAGTAATAATGGGGGGCTCTTGTGCCTGAGTATTGTATCCCAAGTCATCGCCGGCGTTGTGTGTAGAATGTTGATAAACGCCAGAAGCTGGATCTGTCCTCCACGGGTTCTGGTACGTTCCTGTTGCGACCTCGGACTGGTCGTTGTAGTAGCCCTCCACATCTCGATCTTGCTGCTCGCTGTACTGGCCATCGCTGGGTGAGGAATAGGCGGAAGAGGTAGGTATGTGGTAAGGGCCAGGAGGCTGCATCATGTCCATTGACATCTTGTCTCTGCCTCGGCCGTGGGCTCGACCAAGAACGCTCGAATTAAAAGCACGGGCAGCTTGGAGTAGTGATGTTTCCGCTGCGGCGAGAGCGTATGCTGCGGTTCAGGAACTTGATGTCAAAGTCACTACTTCGATCGTCGTGTTAAGCAAGTGGTGGAAGGGATGATTCGACCTGCCACTCACCAGACGCTCTCTGCCTCTGCATCCACTAAGGTAGAATCTTTTTAGGCAACCGATCATAAGCGACGCGAACCACCCGTTCAATGTCGTACAAAACAAGTAATGTTGTTGCCCTGGAGTGAAGTTGATTGTTGTTCCCAGCGTGAAGCACGGTTGGGTGCACAACTGTATCCGTCTTCTCTCAAACAACCCGGTATGAATTTCAGAGCAAGGGCAGACGCCGAACCTGCGACGTCTACAAAGGGCACCGGGTCAGGCGGCGAATGCGTGGCAGACTGAAGCCAACCATCAACAAACACGAATGAAGGTATCGGATTCCGGCGTAGACAGGAGGCTCGCAGGCATGGCGGAGAACGGCTGAGGTTGCGGGTTCAATCGAGGCCGAGCGAAAGGAGAGTGGTCGTGGCGCGTCGAGATGGCTTTGGGCTTAGATCCAACTTGAAATCGAACTTCACTGGCCCGCAGAGATTCGATCAAGACGGTCGGCGGAGAGCTGATGCGGTGGTGAACAAGGTAAAGGTATTCGGTACGTAGGATTTGGGATGGGATTATGGGAAAGGTGTCTATCTAGCACTGCACGTACAGTAGGCTGAGCCCATGTTTGCTTGCAGTGTGTCGGTGAGGGAGCAGTTGCTTTCGCTACCAACGCAGGCAAATTAGACTTTCTCCCGGCGACTGTAGGCTTGACTACCGCGTCTGTTAGGCACTCGCTTTGGGTTTGGGCGCCCAGTCACAGAGCCACAACTTGCCCTGAAGGTACTATTACGGTGGTAGCACTCGAACAACAGCCACTTCCTGGGATTGGAAGCCACAATAGATCAACTACTACGCACTATTGTTACCAGAACGCACATCCTGGTGCAGGCAGTTGTCCATGGTTACCTACTCAACATCTCAAGGTGAACACTGCTATTGTCAGTCCCAGTCTTAGAGCCATCATTGTCCGAGATGGTCATCCCACTCAGTTCTGGTTGCTGCCGGCTGCTGGCCTCTAGGCTCCCTCATGGCTCTTTCAATTATTGAACACGCTCGACACGGCCCATACTCCAGTCGCGGAGCTAGCTTGGATGCTAACGAGCACGCCCACAGTACTACTGTTGTGGTGATGCGCTGTCAGTTCGCGCCTACTGCTGCCCACCGCACAGTGATTGCTCAGTGAGCAGGACCCAGGGGCGGCCTCTCCACTTTTTCGGTCATCAGACGACATTGGCATGACCATGAGCCGCCTGTCGCGATAAGATACATAGAATCCCTTACTCGAGGCAACATACTGGATAAGTCGCGTAGATTTCGAGGATGGCACACCTACAGCGCTGCCACTCTGCGAGAAACTCCAAACACTAGCAAATACAGGCACAGAATAAATCTTCGTGGTGGGCGAGAGTCATGCAGGACAGAACTGTTGAAGCAACTGACAGGCAAAGGCTCCCAAACCAGGCTCAACCTGAAACCATGAAACATGCACTTCAAGGTTCTTCGCATGGTCCATCCTGCTAGCGAAGTGCCAGTGGCCGATGTGGACAGGCTCGGCTGCCATGCCGTTTAAATCTAGGCCATCCGAGAGCATTTCTGACTCGTGAAACACAGCCAGAGGTGCACGTTCAGTGGATCAAAAACGGGGGTTGCGGTGTAATAATAATTAAGCAGCAGCTTTCTGGCCATGGTTGCGGCTAGACAGGACTTTCTTTGGTTGATCGTCCGAAGCGACGCCTTCGTGGGTTCAAAGACGCGACGCTACCACTTGACGCGCAGCAAGCATCAAGCTGAGATTGTTAGTATACCGCATTACATGGCATCGCTGTAGTACTACTACTATTATCACCAGTCCTGACACCACACTTGAAACTTGAAGGCCTCGAGGCATGATTCAATCACCGGCGACTGTGTTGGCACGCGCACGACGAAACATATAACTACCTAGGTATTAGTATTGCTACTGCACCGTGCCAGAGCTGTTGGTAGTACCTGGTTGTCTGCTCTTCTCGCGTTCCGCTCTGTCCTCCCGACACTGTCATCAGTAACTGGAGCTGGGATCCGGGATTATGGAAAGTCGGAAGCACAGACCACAGCTTCCAGTGGAAGGGGCCTGCCGGTATGATCGACACATGTGAACATCCTCGCAGCTGCGATGATCAGATGCTGCAATCTATTCGAATTACTACCTGGACTCCCCAGGAATGGGAGACGTCGCGCACTTCATCTCTACTTGTACTGCTTGCAATTCCCAATGACTGTACTAGTATAACAATAATAAGCCCCTCATATTCAATCGTTATCGACGTGTCGTGGGTATAGCCCGGCAATCATTTACTCATCCCTCATCGCTTTTCACGCACATTCTGACCCTGCAAGGTCGATCCCAAAGGTTCCCCAACCCCAGACGGATATGCCGGCGGCACATTCGCAGCATTGCCATAGCTCTCGACTCCATAGCCTGGCTGAGTGACTCCAGCCTGTGAAGCTCCTCCGTACGTGAGCTCGGACGAGTCATGGTCGCGTCGCTTGCTGTCACGAGGCAGGGCATCGGCTGGCACAACACCTCCATCGCCCGTGCCAACCACGAGTTGTTGTCCGTTTGGCAATTTGCCCACCACCATACCCTTAGCCACTGACTTGATCACCGCACGTCTCGACACTCCCATGGCATCGATGTAAACCAGACCCACGTTCTTGACACCACCCGCCAATCCTTGCACCACGGAACCAGCCTCCTGGCCATATTTGTGGCCTACCACATTGCTTGCCGCCGCAGAACCGGAGGTTAGTAGATTGCGGCCAGCCTGATCGATGCCATCTGCAATGGTCGAAAAAGCAATCATACTCTTGTTGAGGATTCCTGGCTTGTAGTCTTTACCTAGTTCTTTCTTGCCCTTTTCACCCTTACGTGCCAGGCTCGCACCAAAGTTCTGGGCGTAACGACCCAGTTGTCCGACAGTCTTCGCGCTGAGACCAACAGCACCCTGGGTTAGGGAATGGATCTGTCTGATTCGGTTGTGAGTGGCCGGAGAGAAGGTCATAGGTTTGGGATTTGGCTGCGTCTTCTGCTGGTACGACTCGGCCCGAGAGGCTATTGCATTCGCAAGGTAATTGGAGCTGGTCACAATGAGTCGCGAAGCGGTCGCCGAAGATTGGACAATGGTGGATTTGGCGTAAGCAGGATGTCTGGCCATTTGGAGGTAATCATCAGACACGTTGTCGACACGGATTTGATTGCCCTGGCCTTCGGCAGGCAGCTGAATCTGTACAGGAGCTAGGTTGAGCGTGTTAGTGAGACAGATTGTCGATGGAGAGTCAATGTACGTACTCTTTGAACCCGGCTTGACCGTAGAAGACTCAACCACGTTATAACTGTCCTGCAACTCGCCAATGACACTACCATTTTCTTCGTCCACAAGGACAATCTGGCCATGCTGGGCTGGCTCCTTTGCGGGGTGTTCGGAGCTGATATACCCTTCTCCCGGGCGATATGTGCTCGGGTCATATCTTCCGTGCTCATGAGGAGGAGCCGGAGCCCGCTCTAGAAACGCTGTGCACTGAGCGAGGATTGTTTCGAATGTATCCACCTCCTCTTGCGTAACCTTTCCCGGGCCGTGACCGATCGATGGGAATTGAATGCGAATGAAAGCACCGGCCTCAGGTCCTAGATCCCAACGGGGTATGAGATAACTGCTTGGAGGCTTGTGATAAATCTGAGTCGTCGCAGGCAGTGGTATGTCGACCTCGGGGGGTAGATGGAGATGAAGGTAGAAATCCTCCTCCGGCGCGGAGCTGGTCGGTTCTGTGCTAGACAAGTCCGCAAATGGAGACGACGTGGGCACCATCAACAAAGACAACGTTTGAGGCGATTTCGTGATGGGGTGCTCTTCGCCATTTTGAACGGCAAAGGCAGAGATATTGTTGACGCTGTACAGCACCTGGGGCTCTGAATGACCGGCAGACATTGTGAAATCTTGCTGTAGGGCGGTCTTTAGCAGAAATATCACACGCTCTCTTGTTTCAACCAAACGGTGAGTATGTATCGGAGGAGTGTCGAGTCGTTCTATCAACAACAGTGGACTTCGAAGAACTGGCAGGAGGCTGGTATGGAAGTCACAACTAGCAACTTGATAACCCGGGCGCTGCTAGGGTTTCTTGTTCTTATAATATAAATCAGTCCAAGTAGCCGCGATTGTCTGGGCATTAGACGCCAGCTCATCAAGTTGTTGACCCTGGAAATTTCCTGGCTCTTGGTCTGGCGTCACCGCGAAGCGCCCACCACACAAGCAAGGGACTGGATGGCACTAATTAGTAGGGTATGTCATGGTGGCAGTGCTGCGCCACACTTTCCTTCAATCACATGTTAGACGCCACAGGATGCGATACCTATATACAAGCCATGCTGGCAGACTGGCAGCGGATTTGTGCAAAAGCTGGCAAAAGAAGCATGTCCGCAAGCACGTTCACCGCACAAGGCTAACAATGAAAAGCACCTCAGGCTGGAATAATAAATATAAATATGTTTTTAATGGTCGTCTTACATGAGAAGTCGAGGTCCGGGCGTAAGATCTACGTCGTCATGCTATTCATGCTTCACAACGGCATATTCTGTACTTGTGATATTTCTCTTCAAATGCCTAGGCACTTCTGGTCGCACAGCTTCTCCAGCGTGGGGCATGATGAACGGACCAGTAACTTGACCGCTACGGACACCCACCAACTTGAACTGCTCAGGGCCAGGGAGGCCCCCTCGGCCTAGAAATGGTGCCCCAGGCTGGGGGTTCGCTTCCGAATCAACCCCGGGGCGGTTCCAACCCGTGGATAACCGCGGAACCGAGGAATGTACAAATCCAAAGCTCTGGCGGGTTACCATTCATTGTGAACTGTGAACCATTCCATGGCCACCAAGCAGTAATATATCCAGTAGTCCAGACCATCGCCTTCTTTTTCTTCTGCTCAGTTCGCCGCTGCATTGCCCTCAAACGGTCACCTGTTTGCGTCTCATAACCAACATGGCCTCCATGCGCGTTCTCCGGCCACTGGCCAAAGCCGCATCCAAGGCCTCCCTCGCCTCTACAAGCAAAACTCTTCCCCGGAGGACTTTCCTACCGTAAGAGACGATAGAGCCTGTAAAAGGAGCGTCTTTCCAGCTGACAAAGAGATCAACAGTACGCGCACCTTTGCTACGACGTGCAGCCGACCGAAGCCTGAGCCGTACATGCCCGACGATGTTGACACCACTTCTCTCACGCCGACACCCATCACGCATTTTTCCGAAACCGAGATAATGCTGGCGGAATCGGTGTCCAAGTGGGCCAACGAAGAGGTGGCCCCTAAAGTGCGGGAGATGGACGAGTCAGAAACCATGGACCCTGCGATTGTTGAACAGATGTTCGAACAAGGTCTTATGGGATTTGAGATCCCGGAGGAATATGGAGGTGCAGGAATGAATTTTACGTCTGCCATTGTGGGGATCGAAGAGCTTGCCAGAGTCGACCCTTCGGTTTCGGTCATGTGCGACGTGCACAACACCCTGGTGGTGACCGCGATCCTTAAATACGGCAGTGAAGCGTTGAAGAAAAAGTGGCTCCCCAAATTGGCGACAAACACCGTCGGTTCTTTCTGCTTGTCTGAACCTGTATCGGGGTCAGACGCTTTTGCGCTGAAGACCAAGGCCGAGAAGACGGCCAATGGATACAAGGTATGGGAAGCACAATTGCTTACGCGAAAGTAGCAACTAACCCAATCTCAGATCAATGGCGGAAAAATGTGGATTACAAACTCAATGGAGGCCGATTTCTTCTTGGTTTTTGCCAATCTCAAGCCCGAGGCCGGTTACAAAGGTATTACGGCTTTCATAGTTACCAAGGATATGAAAGGCTTCAGCATCGCCAAGAAGGAGAAGAAGTTAGGAATTCGAGCCTCGAGCACATGTGTCATTAACTTTGACGATGTTGAGGTGCCCGCGGAGAACCTGCTGGGCGAGGAAGGCCAGGGCTACAAGTACGCCATCAGTCTGCTCAACGAGGGTCGAATCGGCATTGGAGCCCAGATGACTGGTCTGGCTCTAGGCGCTTGGGAGAATGCGGCCAAATATGTGTGGAACGACCGAAAGCAATTTGGCAAGCTGGTTGGAGAGTTCCAGGGCATGCAGCATCAGCTTGCCCAGACATATACGGAAATTGCCGCTGCTCGAGGCCTTGTCTATAACGCTGCTAGAAAGAAGGAGGCCGGCGAAGATTTCGTGACGGATGCCGCGATGGCGAAGCTGTACGCAAGTCAAGTGGCAGGCAAGGTCAGCAGTTTGGCTGTGGAATGGATGGGCGGTATGGGTTTCGTCCGAGAAGGCATCGCCGAAAAGATGTATCGAGACAGCAAGATCGGGGCCATCTATGAAGGGACGAGCAATATTCAATTGCAGACGATAGCAAAAGCTCTCCAAAAGAAGTACACCCAGTGAAAAGGATGGTTACGAGAGTTTGAGGTCTAGATGAAAGGATTGCAGCATGTACAGAATATGCCATCTTCTTTTATCAACTTTCTCGGCGACAGGTTTCCTGCCAGCGATGTCGAAAATACAGCCGAAAGCCTCCCATCACCATACTGGACGGCTGGAGGTTGCGGTGATTGTGCCGGATTGTGCCTCGAAGCCTTGCGACAAGATATAGCATTACATAAGCATACGCATTGAGGAGAACACACGGCCCAGATGTCAACTAATATTTGGTCGTAGAATCCATCCACCCTCATCACACGATCGTACACAATGTCAAATCTCACGCTACCGCACATGACCAGCTTGCTTAGCTGCCTTATGTAGTCGCCGACTCGACTTGCTGCCATGCACTACTACCTACGGAAGCGTGAACATCGAACAGCCAGAGGCCAGCTGTTCCTCTTTCCCTAGGAGTAAATCATGGAAGTTGAACCGTCAGGACCGACAAGGGCTCCTCAGGCCTGCCTAGCCTGCAGGAAACAAAAGCGACGATGCGACAAAGCGCTGCCGAGCTGTTCGTTGTGTGTCCGCATGTGCCGGACTTGCGACTATAGCGACACCAACTCAAGCCCCGGTTCAGAAGACTTCGCCATGTTGAGGCAGAAACTTGCGGATTTGGAAGCTCGTCTTGACGGCCGGCGTTCTGGCTTTGGGTGGTACGAGCCGATACGGTCTATCAATCGGGGTTCAACGGAGAATAGCAACGGCTTCACTTGTGGCAACAGCTCATTTCCATCGGCCGCCTTTTTTCTCGACGCCGAAGTCTTTGAACAAGCCAGGATGACCATCCCACGGCCTTCTCTGGCCATTCCTACAGAAGTCATGGCAACCCTGGGGATCTCAATCCGAGACATACGCGACATTGTGGACCGATATTTTGCCAACATTCACACCTGGCTGCCTTTTGTCTCGAAGAGGCGGCTGGATCTGGCTCTTTCAAATCCCAGCCTCGACCTTTCCGCCGATTGCGCACTGCTCCTTCTTGCCATGAAGCTCATCATCCAAGCTCCGTCCGGCGATCCACAAAGTATGCGGTCACCTCTCTACGCGTTGACAAAACAGAATTACGCAATGGTCGAATCTGAAGGGTTGATTTCCCTACAGACGTTGCAAGCAAACATTTTGATCGCCGTCTTTGAAATAGGCCACGCGATCTACCCGGCGGCTTATATGACCACCGGCCAGTGTGCCAGACTGGGCCATGTCCTGGGGATCAATGACCGCAACCATGCACATCAGTATTTCCGGCGGCCACCGGTCTCCTGGGCAGAAGTGGAAGAGGAAAAGCGTACATGGTGGGCGACAATGCTACTGGATCGGTAAGCCCCATTTGATATCGTTCAGTCGACATTCAACTGATGTCTCCCCAGTTATGTCAATCTAGGTGGTGGTGACCATATGCCTTTGGCCACCGAAGACGCTTCCCGGAGCGACGTGCTCCCGGCAGACGACGAGAAGTGGGATGCCGGCGAGGTCACAACCAGTGAACCGTTATACGTGTCTTCGCCCACAAACGTCAAGACTGCACCGTTTGCTCGAACATGCCAGGCCACCCATTTGCTTGGTAAAATGTTCCGGTTGTTGAATGATCAACTATCTGACGCGCCGCTACGGTTCACCGAGGCAATGCACCTCTGCCGCACGCTTCAGGCCTTGGCCAGATTACTACAAGCCGATTTCCAACAGTCGCCAATGCGCTATGGGACTGCCTTCGCATTATGTCACGGTGCTTTGCTGCATCTCTGCGATCCTTTCTCATGCACAGAATCGAACCGCGGCGACCACCCGGTGGAAGAGACCGAGATGCAGACTCTTGCCATTGCAGCGGGAAAAGCCACCGTTACGGAGATCCTAGGCTTCAGTCAACTCCTAATGGATTTCATGGTGGCCAATCCGGCTGCCATCAGTCCGTTCCTCGGTGATTGTCTCTACTCGACGGCAGGCACTTATGCATGGCTTGCTTATGAGTCAGGTCTCGTGGAGATGGGTGATTCGTATCGTAAAATCCGGAAATTGCTCGAAACCATGAACTCTCGATGGACGGTTGCTGGCCACTACCTGAGCCTCCTCGATGAAGCGAAAGAGAAACTATACCCTAACTGCTTACTCTTATGAGGCAATGGATGCCGAGACGATGGTCGAGTGATTCCGGGAAAATACAATTCCCTTCTTGTTGGAATGAATTCGAGCTGCTTCTCGGCCTTTAAAACAGATTTTCCGTGGTTGAGCACGCTGTCACCACAACATGCGATGCAGATGCAAATACAAATACAAATCATCCGTACCTACCGGTCGTATGGCCTACATCCCTGACAACCCTGAGGGAGATTTGGCAGAACGAAACAGCCCTGGAGAAGCAGGCCCGGAAGTGGCCCAAGGATGGACTCCTGAATTTCCGCTGGACTCCTTTTTTCCGAATGGTGCAACAGTCGGAACGAAACAGAGCTGACAAACGAAGGTATGTCTAGAGCAAGGCAATAAGACAGGGCAATATTCGGCACGACTAGACCGTCTGTGCAGGACTTGCTCAGACGGTCAAGAAAGTGCCGGTGAACGGCCATACAGAGCACACTGTGGGTCGTTGATACTCGCCAGGCCGCAACAGGGCAAGAGGGATAATCGCCGTGACTTATCTCATAGCCTATCACTACAAGGGGAAGAACAAGGGCAGGTGGGGACACCGCTGTTAAAGCTGCGGTCGACGAAGCAAAAGGTATCGCAAAACCTGCCCCGTGGTGGTGCCAGCAGTGGAAAGACATGCCGTCTCAGGGGAGACTACGACGACGGTGTCTGTGCCATAGGCGATGTCGGAAGAGGAAGGAATTGCTGGTCTGCCGCCACCGTCGTATGACCACATTGAAAACTCTTGGTATTGTAGGAAGGATATAGATATATCCATGAACTGTAGCAATCAATCGCAGTCGTGGTCCGGGGGCTCCAGGACTTCGAGAATACCACAAGTAATTCTTCAGCATGATACGGGACATACAACGTACTTGGGCTGCGGGCATCGGCCTGCCATGATCCACAGAGCAAGCCTGTCAGATACCTTGAGTTAAAATCAATTTTTAAGAATCTTTATTGGCCTGCAAGGCTACAGAGTTTCTTTCTTGCCACGAGGCTGTAGGTATTTTTTGACGCTTACACGCCAGCCACAGGAGTTGCCCGATTAAGATTCCCGCGCCACAAGTGGACAAGTTGCCAACTTGACCTTTTCAACCAGTAAATAATACCTACCTTAAGTACCTACAACATTGTAACAATACTACCTTACGACTTCAGCCATACCAGTCCAGTCCATCAATTGTTGAATCCGCAACAACAGCCACTGTCCTTTCTATACTATCTTCCATCGGACTTCGAGATCGATATGATATGAAGACAGTCTCGTCATCATGGCAGACTCTTCCGCCATCTACAAGGCCCGCAAGGAGGCCTTTGTGTCGAACCTGTCAGGCAGCTCCCTGACCGAAATCAACCTCGTCACACTTGTTGCAGGAGTAAGTCGGATACACCTTGTCATTCCAGCAGGATTCCATCCTTGGACATCTTTGCTATCCTCTCACCCCTCCGTCAATCCTATCTTTGGACAGAGGAATGCTAACCATGTCCTTCTGCATGTCCAGTCAGCAGTCCTTCTCTGGACAGCTCTACAAAAGACCCAATCCTTCTTTACGCCATACACGCCCATTGCGGCGGCGGCAGATTTTCTGCTCAATGTGTGCGCCATCCTGTTTGCAATCACGATATATGCGTCTGCGCCGCTAGTGTTGAACATATTTTTGATCTCACCGGCGATTGTTGTAATCTTGTTCAACCGCGCGACGACCCCAAAGCCGAAACCAAAGTCAAAAGCGAGATCGAAAGCAACCTCAACCTCGAAATCACAACCCAAACCCGAGCTCAATTCCTCCGCCAGTGCATCTCGATCTTCAAATGTCACAGTCGACAGCTCCCGCTCCCGTCGGTCGGTGTCTCTTCCCGTCCGTCCATTCCTCACACACTACCGCGGATCCATGCTGGTGGTTACATGTCTGGCGATCCTGGCCGTCGACTTTCCCATCTTCCCACGCCGCTTCGCCAAGGTCGAAACCTGGGGAACATCACTAATGGACCTGGGAGTGGGATCGTTCGTTTTTTCCGCTGGAGTGGTTTCTGCGAGGGCGTTAGTCAAAGCCGAAGAACAATCCTCCCAGTCCTCCACTCCCGACGCCGCCTTCATCAGCCGCCTTTCCAAATCCATCCGCCACTCTTTACCTTTGTTCCTTCTCGGCCTCCTCCGCCTCTGGAGCGTCAAAGGTCTCGACTACGCCGAACACGTGACCGAGTACGGAGTCCACTGGAACTTTTTCTTTACCTTGTGTTTCCTCGCCCCGTTCGTCGAGATTTTCGATCTCGTCGCCCGCAAGCTGCCAGTCTTCGGTGGTGGTCAAGGCCAATACCGCTACGACAGTCTGGCTGTGTTGCTGGCAGTCGTGTATGAGGTCCTGTTGGATAAGACCGAGTTGTTGAAATATATCATCTCGGCGCCGCGAGGGCCGGATTTCCTATCCATGAACCGAGAGGGCGTCTTTTCTTTTGTTGGCTATCTTGCTATCTTTTTGTGCGGTCGCGGCACGGGGATGAGGGTCGTTAGGTTTCGAGGCGAGGAAGCAGCGGCAGCTCTTGCTGACGCTGACGGTGCTGCTGGAGCTGGAGCTGCTGGGCCTAGTGGTGGTGGTGGCGGTGGTGGTGGTGGTGGTGGTCATGATGGCAAGAATGCAAAGCACGAACAAGTCACCGACCAAGTCCAATTAACCCGACTCGAACGTCGCGTCGTTCTAAAAGACCTACTGGTCCAATCAGTCATCTACTCCGCCCTTTATTACCTGTCGACGGATTTTCTCTTCTTCAACCTCAACGTGTCGCGTCGGCTGGCGAATCTGCCGTATGTGCTGTGGGTGGCGGCGTTTAATAATGCCCAGATCTTTGGGTTTGGGTTGATTGAGGCTTGTGGTGTGGAGTTTGGGTATGGCGGTGGTGGAGGTGGAGGGCCGACGACTGGCCTTCACCGGGGTGGTCGGGCGGCTGGTCAGGATGTTGTCCGAGGAGGAAAAGAAGAAGAAACAGAAGAAGGTGAAGGTGATGATGTTCAAGATCAAACGACTTCTCGCATCCTCCGCGCCTTCAACAATAACGGCCTCTTGGTCTTTCTGGTCGCAAACCTCTTGACCGGACTCGTCAATTTGACGTTGAACACGCTCGATACGCCGCCCACACATGCGATGGCGGTGATGCTTGCTTATGCGGGGGCCGTGACGGCGGTGGCGATGGGGTTGGAAGTTTCGGGGGTTAAGATCCGGGTATAATTGACTTGGAATCCTACGGTGGGGGGAAGGGGGATAGATTCTACTTCAGCATATTATCCCTGACGGTGACTGAACCGACAAGGACAGATAGAAGAGACAGGATTGTACCGAGTACTGAGCTACAGTCTCGTAGTCTTATACTATACTGACTGCATGGTAGCATACTAAGGTATGCTATGGTACTTGAATACTACTTCTAGTATCAGTATGGCACCATCTTAATCCTCCCCCTCATAGACTCGGGCAACTCTTCCTCCTTGACCAGACCCATCTGGACACAATCGCCCCAGAAGAACATGGCGCGTTCGTGCGCGTAGCCGAGATAATCGAATTCTTCGTGGTCGTCTTGTTCCTCGTCACCAGTACCACTGACACTCTGATCGTGATCATCATCTTCACCTGCATGGTCGTCGGCAGGATCCAGCCTCGAATGCACAGAAGGTGTTTTGTCCGGGTCGACGGTGGCGTCGATTTCGGATTCGACTTGATCACCGCCACTGACATTCTCATTCCCATCTTCATTCGCAGTCGCAGTCGCAGTCACACTTCCATTATACCTCTCGGTGTCGGTTGCATCGACATCACCACCCCCAGTCAACTTCTCTCCCTCAGTTCCACTTTCGCCATGATTCAAGACCGATACAGACTCAGTGGTAGGGGTGGCCACAACAACACCGTCATCGCCTTCATGGTGCGCCTCCTCCTGCAATCTTCCCTCAGGTCTGTCCCACCGACTCTCCCTTTGAAGTCTCTTTTCTTCCTCATTCGGAGCATCCGACATGGGATGAAGATGATGCTGGTGCAAATGCTGATACCGATCTCTCATACCTCCCACGGCGGCATCGACTCGAGTCTTTGTCATTTCTTTAACTCTGTCCATCATGGCACGAGCGGCACCACCACCACCGGCCTTTGCCTTCTTCGCCGCCGACTCCTCCTCTTCCCTCTTTTGCTTCTCCTTCTCCTTCTTCTCCAAAGCTTCCAGCTCGGGAATCTTGGCCTGCACAATTCCCCAAGCCACCCACTGCGCCGAATTCGCTAGTCTCCACACCCTCGTCTCCCTAAGTAACCGGTGGATTTCTTCCTCTTGGGCTCTTTCACGTTCCGTCTCTTCCTTTTCGTAATCGGTTTCATTAATCCCACCAACAGTAGTTCCTGGAGTCGCCGGTGTCCGGGCATCGAGCATGAAATCACTGATATTCGTCTTCTCACGTCCCTCCAGCTTCGGAGTCGCACTCGCGGCCGGGTTGAACTGGGGGCGATGCATGACATAGCTCCGCACGAAGCGATACTGTTCACTTTCATTGGGATACCGGCGCGTGTCACAGGCATAATTGTGTTCGGCCCGATGATAGTTGTAGCACCATTCGGTGAAATGGTTGGCAAACTCGAGACCTCGGGTGTTCTGCGACGCGTATTCAAAGTCAATCACCACGAGCTGCTTGTGCTGGTTTGACGGCTGGAGCAAAGGTGATTCTCCACTCGGCTCGAGACGCATCAGGTTCCCGTATTGAGTGTCGTTGTGGGCAAACACGAGAGCTTTCCGGATCCCGTCCATTCCGCCGCAGTCGGCGATCAACCGTTTCCGGTACGCTTCGTACGTCTTGCGAAACACGGGCCACGGCACTCCGCAGATCAGTCCGCGCCGGACGTAGCGTGGATTGACGTTGTGTTTCTTCCTCGCCACCACCCCTTCTCCTCCTCCTCCTACTTCTTCCTGTGCTTGAGCCTCCTGTTCAGCCAGATAAACTTGCTGGTCTAGCCAGGTGATGATCTTCTCACACCGGTCGACCCACTTGTCCCAGTTGATGAAGATGGCGGGGCCGGCTTCAATCTCCGATTCCAAAAGCTCAATTCCGTCATGCAGTTCGCGCATCCGCTTGGCGATCTGTTTGGAAGTTTCAGGCACGCGCAGGTCCTCGGCCGTCAGGGTCTTTGCATGCAGATACTCTTCGAAGCGACCGTTGTCAAAGGACCCTAGCAGACGAGGTCCGATACGTCGACGTGCCAGACGGCGGAGAATGTTGAGTTCGGCCTGTCGGTCGATCAGGTGTTCGACCTGCGGACCATAAATCCGCAGCAGGAGTTGAATCGGCTGTCGTTTCGACACCGGAAGCCCTGAAGTAGAAGAACCTCGCGCTGTTGTGCCATCGCCCTGGAGACGGTCGTACTCCTCCATGTTCTTGGGAGGACGCACAACATAGACGGCATTTGTCAGAGCGCCGCTTAACCGAACCACCTCGATATCTTGGGCGCGATCAATAGGAATCCGACGCCAGCCTTTGAGCTTGAGCGTGTGCGTCAGACGCACAATGTCCCTTTTGAAATTAACCCAATGTTGATAGTCTCGCCCTTTGGCACTTTCGCTGGTATCGGCGTCGGCCATTCCACCTGTAAATGCCATGGTCTTTGAATTGTCGAGGTATGCCTCGACACTCGGCACCAGAATATCATCACCAAAGAACTCCGTGTCGGACGATTGAGGCGCTGTCGTAGTCCGCTTGTATTTTCGGGCTATTGATCCTCTGCGCAGGTGTGACGTTGAGGGTTTATGCGTCGGTCTCGATACATGAGACGACAAGGACGAGGTGAATCCCGAAAGGATGTTTTCTAGTTTCTCGAGAGACAAGTCGGCTTCATGGTCGACGGGACTTTCATAGCCTTTAGAAAAACTTTCGTCGGATTGGTCCCCGGGCACCTTTGCATGAGGGCGATGATGGTCCACAAGGTATTGGAGGTGATGGCGACGCTGCTGTCTCCTTCTCTGCCGTTTCGCCTTTTCCTCCTGTAACCAGTCGACGACCTGGGACAGGAGGACCCGAAGGTCAGGGGTCTTGCTGTCACTGCCCCCCGAATCGGGGTTGTTGTTACTGACACTGTTGCTGTTGCTGCCGGCATTGTCTAGACTGAGATAGGACATCCCCTGATTGACCAACGACGTGGTTGAGGATGAATGGGGAAGCGGAGGCCGGCCGGTCATTTTCTTCCCGGATATGCTGGCGCGGTGATACCTGTGAGGATGTGATGCGACGAGCGTGGGCGAAACGCTGGCATCGTCATCTGGTCTTCTGCCGGACCCTATATGTTCGGGCTCATCGTAGATGGTCACACCTGTTTTGACACGACCAACAAATTAGTTTGGGGTGTTTTGCCATGGATCAAACGATGGGTTTGCCCAAGACGGTGCAAAACCAAGGACTCGTCCTGCCCGTCGTCTGCACGCACGACGTGGTAACATAGTTATGGTAGTCTCGTGACCACAAACTTTGATATGGCGGCAGCACGTGCATCAGGCTCCATGATAACAAACATGATCAAGCCTGTGGACAGGACCCGATGGGAGCCGCAGCAGCAGCAGCATATGTTTACCGCGTCGTTTGACACAACAATCGCCGCAGTGGTTGAGTATAGCTTTCCATTGAAAAAGATAGGCAGGGCAAAACGCATTGATTGCAGTGTTCCGGGTAAAACGTACCTTTCTGGGCTCCCATGCGTGGAGAGGACATGGCCGTGGTGGCACGCGTATCGCTGCTGGACACATTATTCGACGAGTATGATGCCATAGTACTTTATCGAATAGCACACAGGCTGTACAGTGTGGAAGTTGTTTGTCGCTTCTGGGCGCTGGATGTTCCCGGTGCAGTGCGCGCTCAAGGGGGGACAGTCAACAAAGTGAAGCCCTACCGACAACTGCTTACATCTGCCGTCCTGCTCGATAGCAAACAGGCCGATCTCTATAATGCGGTCAACAGAGTCATCTTCCAGCTGACAGCACAGAAAGCCAACTTGAACCGGTGGAATCCTGTCTATCACCGGGCACTGGCACTGGCACACAGACTGGATTGAACTGCCACTGGAGTGGCTCTGACGCGCAGTTGCAGGCAAAAAGTGGGAAACTTGTACAGCCAACAAACTCGAAGCCAAGCCAGCTCGCGGCCACAACCGGCGAGCACGTGCCCAAACCAGCGCTTTGATACGGGACAAACTGCCCAGGTGTTGACAAAACATGCGCAGTACCACCCAGATACGATGTTACAATTCCATCCGAACAATGGGTACACGGTATTGTTGCAATAATATAATATAGACACAGTACATGTACACATGGGCCGATGCCAATGACACTCTACCAGACGAATACGAATCTTCAATTCAGTTCGTCCCTCCAACTCCTTGGCTCCGTCTACCTACCTATTTGTTTACGGTGGGACATGTATCTGCTGTCTCCCTTTCTTTCTTTCCCAAACGTATAAACTCGTTCTCAGATCCGAGTCCCTCCCTTTCCGCGCCCATCCTGATCGATCCCTATCCTATCCAGACCTGTGATAAAATGCTTGCAGTGTTTGTTCATGGCTCCATTCGTACCCATGCGTTGATATCGTTACAGGAAAAGAAAAAGCGGCTTCACTTCATTCCGCTCTTTCTTGTGAAAGCTTTTTTCCTCGTGTCATCGGTCATTGCCCTTCTGCGGCGGTTGGTCGTACAGTCTCGTCACCTGCTCGCCTCCGGGACCGTGACTCGGACTGGCTCTTCCCACCTCGTCTGGATCTTCCACCAGATCGCTCAACCCAAATGCATTGTGCTCCACGTCATAGTTATGCATCAACCCCGTACTCTCAGCGCTCGCGGTTCTCGGTCCGCCCGGGCTGAACGTGAGGCTGCTACTTCGGCGGTGCGGATCAAGGCTTCTCCTCGCTTGCATACTCCGCCGTGTCTGCAGCCCCGTAATCCCGTCGGTGGGGATTCCATCCTCATCGGGTATTTTCCCATTGAGCAGTCGGTGGCCATCGGGATCGCCCCGAGACAAGTTGAGAAGGTACACGCCGGCAAAGATGATCAAAAAGCCACACAGGAGAGAAATCGTGTTGACGGCATCCGTGGTATTGAAGCCTTGGAACAAAATAAAGGACGCGCATAACGTGGCCGTGGTAAAGGTGACATAGTACAGAGGATTGACGATGGACGTGGAGAACTGACTCAGGGCCTTGTTGAAGTAGTTCATCTGCGTGAGAATGCAGACAATGGTGACAATCATAAACACATAGGTGGACGGATGACTGAACTGGTTGTTCCCGTTGAAAGTCAGTTTCAGCGCAATGCCGAAAGCCTTGACCGACATGACCGAGATCGAGCCCACGGTCGAACAGATCGAAATGTATACCATGGGGTTCCTCTTGCCGTAGATGGGCGCCACCTTGTATATCATGACCGTCGAGAACACAATGGCCGCGAGACAATAAAATATAAACGCTACAGCGAAACGAAACAGTTAGCCCAATCGTCATAACTTTCCCACCCAAGCAAAAGATAACCGCAATGTTCGCATACCTGGTTTAATGGCAAACGCCAGGATTTCATCCACCGTCTCAATCTCCTTGTCAGGAGGTGCATGCAGAACAATAATCACCGACCCCAGCAGACAGATGGCACATCCCATTTTCCCCAGAACTCCCAGCTCTTCACCCAGAAAGTATGCGCCCAACACGGCTCCAATGAGCACACTGAGCGCGCCCAAGGGAGTCACCAAGATAGCCGGGGCAAAGGCATATGCAGCAAAGTTGGCGACCTCGCCCACCACCAGCGAGGCTATCCCTGCCCACCACAAAGGCGTCTTTAGATATGCGAATCCTTCTCCTTCAAACCCATGTTTGTCCGCCGCATCGTTCAGACCCTTTTTCGTAATCACGAAACTGGTTCCGATGGCGAGCGTCGAGGTCACGGCCAATGCGAGGCCTATGTATTTGTCTTCCAGCCCGTCGAACATGGCTGCAGCAACAACAAACAAATCGAGGGCGCAACGGCGTATGCGCCGAGTTTGGATCCCAGGGACGACAATGTGCTCAGCGGCTGCCGCGCGGCCGTCGCACCAAGAGATGGGTTGGCACGTTTGAGAATAGATCGCAAATCCAACAGCAAGTCTTTTTTTCCCACGCGCCGGGCTGTCAACCAGAAACGAATATGTGGCCGAACGCAGCAACGGTGATATGATACTGATGCTGATGCTGATGGTCGGGTGCAGTGAGGGGCGCTTCGTGGGAAGGATCGAACTCTAGGCCAATGATGGGTAGTGAGCGACGATGCCGGTGCAGCTAAGGTAGTAGAGACTCGCTAAACGACTGCAGTGAGCTGGCTCGAGTGATTGAACGGGCGCAACGTAAAAGGCGCACAAAGGGAGATACGTGTTGTCTAAGGTAGAGTCCGGACTCCTGAAAAAACAATAAAGTTGTACGGAGAATAATAACGCTGAACCTTGGAATGGGGATGGGATCATGCGGTGCGGTGCCAGTGCCGGCGTGTGGATGAGGGATGAGGGATGCAGCACGCAGAACGCAGCCAATGTGGCACTGCAGGGCGTGGATGGTCAGGCCAGGCCAGGGGCACTCAATCCGCAACTCAGCAATCAGCAGACAGAAAAGACAGCGGCTGATGCAGCGGAATGGAAAACTTCTTTCTATCTTGGTCTCGACGCCAGACGCGTCAACCCTCGACCGTCAATGGGAAGCCTTCCTACGAGCCACTCTTGAAACAAAAATACCCACCACATCTGTCAACTCGATGCCATCCGTTATTACTAGTAGTTGACGTGCGAAATGCAACACCTATACAACTTCAACGGTGTCCTTTCCGTCCCCTTTTAAACATTGATGGTGTGCTCACCTACTCCCAGCGGTGGTGACAGAATATTGTACTTCTATCACCTACAACCCTGGGACTGTCTAAGGTACGAGCGCCACGAAGCCTTGCAACCAGATCGCAACGACGTTCACTGCCGACCTACACAAGTTTTCCAACTCTCAGGCGACTAATAATATACCATGATATGGCATTGACAGTCACACCAACCTACAAGAAAACAGTGGTCGACAGCATATGGCACCTATATCTCTTGCCATCTCGACCTCCAAAGATCTCTGTAAGGCTGATAGGAGTGAGCAAGTACTCGTAGATGAAATATCATTCTACAATTACCGCAGGCTGATTCAATCTATCATCGGCAAACAGTGCGTACTAGTATGGCGCACTCGATCGACGCCTGATCTAGATGGTTGAAACACCAAATCGGCTAATCTCATGCAAACAATCCTCGCAAGCCAGGCCAGGCGTTGCAATAAAGTCTCCTTCGTCTTGTTGCTTTGTTGCTTTTACGAGCTCGGCGCGGGAAAGAGATCTGGTACTCTTGAAACAGAACCAGCCAGCCTCGTTTAGGACTCTAAAGACTCTGCTAGACCCGGCAGTTCTCTGCAGGAGTGCAGCCACCTGATCCTTTCCTGTATCAACGCCGTGGCCAGCCTGAACTGAGTGGAAAGAAACGATCAAACAAAACGCCCCCGTCCCCGTGCTCTATCGCTGCAACCGAACCTCCCTTTTAAAGAACCCAAACAGACATTGAACTTTTTGAAACAAACCCTCTCCAAACCTCTATCCTCTTTGTTTCGTCCGCTTGATCAGGACCAAAGTGACCTTCCAACGGACCAGCGGAGGTCGACCGAATTGCAAGAGATCGCTCTCGAAATCGGCCAGTTTAAGGAAATCCCAGTATTCGAAGACCGTCGTTGATGACGGCGTCGAGAAGACGCCTGTTCTTCTCTCGGTCTAATGACCTTTTTTCATCTCTGGTTGATAGGCCGTTTCACGTCATTAAGATTAAGATAATAATGTATCACTCTCGTGGAGAAAATGGCGCGCTGCCGGCGACGCCAGTGGTTGAAGTCGTTGCTGGTGGAATATCTGGCCACCATTTTCACATCATGCTCGAATCGCCCGAGAGGCCAGCTCCCACATCTCCGGCACTCTGAGCTGCCATCATATTGGCCATCCCCAATGACGGACTCTTGCCTGCATTTAGCTGCAGTTCCGGGTTGCACGGAGGCGAGTGTGTCTTGTGGTATTTGAGCCCGTTCAGGTTCTTGTACCGCTTCTGGCATACTTCGCACTTGTACGGCTTTTCCTTCTCCATCCCCAAAGTACCAGGGTAAGGTGCTTGGGTATCTGGATCTACGATGGAGAATGTGCCGTCGCCGTTTTCTTGCAGACGCTGATTGTTGTGGCCATGCTGTTCTCATGTTAGCCAAGCACGTAAAACTCTTGGTGAGTAGAGACTTACCGATTTGTGGTATTTGAGACCGTTCTGGTTCTTGTACGCCTTTTCGCACCCAATTACAGGACATCGGAAGGGCTTCGGTTCCTCGTGAGGGAGAATGTTGGTGGTGGTATCGGGCAGACCAGCCGCCGCCTGCCGCTCACGGATGGTCCGGGCAATTTCGCTATTAGGTCCGTATTGCCCGCTACCGAGACGACTTTGAACCGACTGCTGCCCGTTTTGCCCGGCGTTCATGCCTTGGTTACCGGGGGAAAACAGTCGTTTGGCTGGCTCATCGATACAAAGGTCGATCATATCGTTGTTCATACCGAAACCAAAGTTTCCAAACCCATTAGGTAGGCCATTGAACAGAGGGTTGCCCTGCATGGACATATCATCCATGCCGCTCATAAGGCCGTCATCTAATTCTCCAGGTGTGCCGGGCGCTGAGGAATCGGGGGTGCCCCGATACCCGCTCTGCAGATCTTGAAATTGTTGCATGGGATTACCCATAAGGGTAGACGAGGCATTGTTACCCTGGAAAGCTGTAGATGGCCGGCTGGTTGAGACCGGAGTGTTGGGAGTAGACTGTCGGAAGGCCTGATGACCTTGCATCATAGAGGTGTTGAGTTGAGGAATCTGGCCTTGTGCAGCACGAGAGAATGAGGATTGAGGGGAGATCTGAGACTGGTTCTGGGTGTACAAATTAGGTGGTGGTGTCTTATCATCAGACCCGCCATCGATATCATCCATCTCCATGTCTTCGACCGTGTCCATATCCGGGATGGTTTGCAGGGTGCTGGAGAAGCCCGAAACCGAGGGTCGCTGCATATTCTGTGACGTCGATGACTGAGACCCGAACGGCCGACCCGATGCATTTTGGGACTGCTGCTGTTGTTGGTTCCGTTGTTGGGCTTCTTGTTGTACCTGAGCGGCCGTAGTAGCTGCAAGAGCCGCTCGGCTATCTGGAACCGCTGCCTGGTTGGCCTCTGCGTGGCCCGGATCTTTTTGGGCATGCGCTTCCTCGTAGTGTTGCAGCAGGTCGTGCAGTGTCGGCAGCGTGAGGCCGCAGCACGAGAAGTCCTTCATGAAATTGGCCTCGAGCTTGGGCAAATAGGATGAGGAATGGAATGAGGGGGAGTTGAAGGTAAAGGGAGAAGTTCCCGACATCATCATGCTACTCATTTGTCAGTGCTGCGCTCCTCACCAAGCAGCTTTACGCCTACTGGGAAAATCAACTTACTCGTCTCTGATCCAGCTTCCGACTGAAATCCCTCCCCAGCTCATGCCGGTGCCCAAACTCTGTGCTATGCTCTCGCGTCGCATCTTGTCATTTGCCACGCCTTTCATGGTGATCGGTCGAGCGCCATGTTCGAACCTGGCGAAATCATCGGACGCATTAGAAGGCATTTGGGGGATCGGGCGGTTCAGGGCGGTTTCCGGCATCTGGGTGGCCATCTTTCGCTTCTCTTCACTGTCGCTGCGCTGCAAAGCAGAAGTGAGCGTTGAAGGCTGGTTTCCGCGAGGAGAGGTTGACGTCTGTCTCGCAGATATGTCGATTGGTGTGGCTACGCTCGCCATGCCCCGAGCCGGTGGCGAGGCACCAAAGGTTGGGAAAGTATTGTCGTCGAAGTCGGGTTCGAGTATGGAGTCGTCCAAGCACAGGCTAGTGGTGGTGCGCCCAACGTCGAGCGGCTTTCTAAACCAAGGCAGACTCTCCTTGTCTGTCTTTTTCCCAAAGGATGGCCCGCTTCCAACGGGTGTGGCTGGGGTGGTATCTCTAGAGGTGGACTGCGACTCGTCACTCGGAGAAGGCGAGTGATGTAGTGGCGGAGGGCTTTCTTCGTACTCGAACATAGACCTGTCGGAGAATGATCGATGATGGAAGCAAGATATGTTCTATTAGAAGGTGGTTGTCGCTAATCGAGGGCCGTGATGTTGTGGGGTCGCTGTCGTGATGCACTGAGGGTGCTGAGAGAGCAGATGAAGGTGGGATGTTAAGGAACGACGTAAGATCGGGGTTGTATAAGGATGCAAGCTTAATGCCTCCGGAGTTTGGAATAGTGTCTCTTTTGGACGAAATAATGCCGGGTATGGTCGTAGTCAAAGAGGCGGCGAGAGCACTGCAGGGGATGAGTATGCAGGAGGATGAGGTGGAAGAGGGAAGACAGTTAAAGTTCAGGGTAATGGTGGTGGTGATGATAGACCGATGAGAGCAATTCGAGTCGAGTCAACTACGAGAGAGCCTTGGGCACTTCCAACTGGTTAGTGGATGGCGATGGATTCGGGACCGCAGGCTGTACTAGGGAACTCGAGGCACCTAGAGCCTCTGGCGCACTGACTGGCTCGAGCCTTGGAGAACGGGCTTAGTTGGGGCACTAGTAGGGGCCCTTACGCCTAGCAGGCCCATTAGCCCGGAGCAAGCACCACTGTGGCATCCCTGCCGGCTGTGGGACCCGCCCATCTCGCACCCACCGCTGTGCAGCACTGCCAGTGTCACTGCACTCTCCCATTATTTCCACTTCCACCTGGCACGCCCACTTCCAGTGCGAGCCTCGGGGCCTCTGCGTCGATTTCTCGATCCGGACCACTCGTTGTGAGAGGTTCAGAGTGTCGACGAGAGAGTCAGGCACAGTCTAGAGGAATGTCCCTTTAGAACTCTACGGATACCGCTGCGCTGCGGGACACAACTTCAGTACAATGTCGTGCTGGATGACTGACCGCTCCGAGTCACCGACAACCCGCAGTCCACGTTATACTACTCCTGTACCAAAGAGTGACTCCTCTCCTTGACCGCCCGCAGGCCAGCCCAGATCCTTTCATCCCGCATCCGAAATGGTCTCCAGATTCCAGGGCCACCTGATGGATAATGGATATCATATAACATGCTGCAAGTCATTGGCTTGTTCTGCGACTATCCGCGTAGTAAAATGATACTCAGCACTGACTCCGGAGCCCGTCCTGTTCAGTACTGCAGGCAGACAGACAGGCAGGCAGCCCCGACATCAAAAGCCACCGTACTCAGTGCTGTCGGTTCAACGAAGTAGTCTACCATTAGAAGCGGCGGATCAGGCCCTATCCTGGAAACCAGCAGCAAATGGTCGGAAGCAAAATGCCCTCGTCGCCGTGCATCCCCGGCCATGCTCGTCAATAGATAATCATCATCGTCAAATAGTCCATGACCATTTCATGCTGCTAGCCGAGGACGACCAGGTCTGGTAGGCTGAGGAGGATGTCTTTTGCACGCCCTCGAGCCGACCAACCTGGCAACCAACAACCCGGACCAGAGGATCTGTGTCAGTTGTCAGCCTGGCTGGGTTGGGACGAAACATGTTTGCTCGACCCTGGGTAATCAAAATACCCAAGCCAATTGAGGTGTTCGAGCTGCGAAACACATCAGATCCATAATCTTATGTTGCGTCTCGTCCGACCAGTTCGAAAGTGCTAGGTGATGTCCACTTGGTCGCTCTCACAAAGGGAGAGAGGTTCGACGATGAGCCCCAACCGGAGACTCCATCCAGGGACTTCCTCGTCAACCGCAACGGTCTGAATGGCTGGTGGACCATTCGGAAAGGCTCAGCTCGGACTCGCCAATAGCGATGTTAGCCTAGGGTCACCCTGGGTCAGATTCTCGAGTGGTCAGTTCCACCCACTATTATCCTCTACCTCGCAAAGCTCGTGGCGCCCTTGTGCTTGTGGTTTAGGTCCTGTATCCGAAGTCTGAGGCATCAAGGATCGCAGCAAAGCCGTGGCTCAGCTTGAACCCCCGAATTCTGGTGGTCGTCATCACAGGTCGGTCTTTGCCTCTCTCTCTTGCCTTGGACTCTGACAACAAAGTCGGTTGATAAGATACTAGTAGAAGGATGGGCCGATCTTCCTCTAAATCCAAGAGTGTTTCTCACCGGTCCATACCAGCGTTATAGTACCTCTGTTGTGGTGGACACCTGCAGCGGGCAACTGCGCCGGCATCACGTGGAAAAGGCTCGGCTGCCTCCCGAGATGTGACTTCTGCCACTTGTACTACTGGTGCTGCTACTACTACTACTACTACTACTACTACGGCTGCGACTACGGGTGCATGGGTGCCAGGTACCTAGGTACCGTTGGCGCCCGGAGGGTCGGAAACGGCATCTCCTCGGTTTCGTCAGAGTGACGAATAAACGAGGCAAGCGCGAGGCACTCGTGGGCCAAGCAAATATGACACGCATCGTTTGCCACCGCTTTCTGCACAGCTACTGACATGAGATGCTCAAGGTACGGGAGTAGAGGCCGCGAACTTGAAGATGTGCCCGCGAACCGAGCCATCGTGATGCAATTATGAGATGCCGATAGAAGAGCAGCAGAACAGCATTGCTCAGCCGGATGGGGGATGCGATGGCCGCTTACTAGGCCTCAGGCTTGGCTGATCACAATGCAGCTAGAGCGATGGCAGCCTGACCAAGCATGGTGGTGAACTTTATTCGGGCTGAACTGCTCACTTTTTGACCCTTCTAGGATTAGGCTTGTGTCAAATCTTCACCGGACATCAAGTCCGCGTCGACTGCCGAGCCATTCCCAGCACCTGAAACTCCAGTGATCATCTCTGGCAGCTCGAGTCTATCGCGGTGCCTCAGCCTAACTGGAGTCAGTACTAGGTTGTAGGTATTCAATGATCATCGATTTGGCTGCACTTGTGGTGGTGTGTGCTGCACAGAGGCTCTCTCCAGATAAGCGAATGAATCTGGGGTGACATCACCTGCAAATCGCTTTGGCCGACGGTCGAACCACGCATCATTTGCTATATTGCTGTGATAGTCGCCGCCGGCCACAGCGATTATTGAAGAGAGGTCAGACCCACGCTAGCTGTTGCTCGGACGTCCAATGACATCCACTCACAGGGTTCTGGAGGCCCATTTGCCCGGTGGATGCCGAGAGCCGTGCAAGAGGATGGGGGCACACTCGATCGGAACATGGAATTGCAGTGGTGGGCAAACTATGACTAAAAGGCCTGTCGAAAACAACGCAAGTATTATTTTTGATGGAACCCATCATTGCCATGGCTGGAGAGCCAATTTGCTGGTCTGCTAACCTTTCGGATACTCCAAGGCTAGATCGAGGGGCAAAGAGCATTACCGGTCGGCTGGGTCACGGCGGCCGGCATCCTTTCCTCTTCCGCAGCGAAGAGGGTGTGGCATGTTACATTATTGTTTACCTAGGTAGGCTCACAGTGTGCAAGCCACGTTGTCTGCGTGCCAGTTGATCAGGGACGGCAAACATGTGACAGCGTGCCGGCGGCTGCAGTGTCTCCTGTCGGTCGGTGTCTCTTGTTTTCGGTCGAATTGACGTTGCAAGCTGAGGTTTGGGCCCTGGCTTCGACGCTTTGGGTAGCCCGAGACGGGGCCGATTTCCCTATCGACGAATACCCTGGCTGTCTCGCAAGGCCGCGCTGGTTGGCCGTAGAAGCAGGTCCCTAAAGGGTCTTCCTGTTGGATCCCGGTGAGTGTGTGGCAACAACGACAACTGTGAACGCAGTTTGACTGTTGGAGTTGTGAGGCAAACCAGGTATGACTTCACTCTACATTCTGGTTGCCTCGCCCAACAAGGCTGCCGGTGTTTTTGTCAGATCTCATAGACCAGGAGTGTCCGAGATGGTCCGAAGATCAACAGGAGTCGACCATCGCTAGACGATCTCAATGATGCAGGCATGATGAAAGCGGTGTAGATCAGATCACCCTCAGCAACCTCAGCTCTACATGGCTACTCATGGTGAGCCCCCCAAGGTCGACCTCCTCCTTCTGGAGATCCTGCTGCTGCCTTCAGAGGCCGCATGCAGTGTAGCGGTGTATACAGTGGTACATTATACATTACTGTGTATTTCATCTTTCTCGCAGCAGAGCAATCCTGCCCAATCTTGCCTTGAACGATTGGGGCATCATGGGTATCAGTGGTGTAGGCATTTTGTCTCCCCATCACCGGTCCATCCTGTCTCATTAACCTTACACTTTCAATTCCTTCATGAGTGGCCGACGCCCGACCGAGCTGACGACCGACAACCGCGTCTGTTTCACATGCACACCGCAAGGGTTGTTGGAGACGTGTGTATGTCATATTATCAGACATCGACACAAGCTCTTCTCGAGGCTGAGGTTGCACTGTAGCTCAAGCACAGTATAGTCGAGTGGATCCTACTGAAGGCCACCTTTCCCACCATCCTGCCACAGGGGATGTCGACAAACTATTACCTCCTACCGCCTACAACCACTACTGGCGGTAGCGCAGTGAAATCATGTGGTTGCCGCGTGCCACACTCGGAAGAACCAGATTGTTGGGAAGACACGGCTTGAAGGAGGCGCCGTCGTCTATCTTGCCCAGCACCAAGCGAGAAGCGAAGGCTTTAGGAGGCCCCCTGAACCATCCATTTGTTGTTATTGATTTGCAATGTTTAGGTGCCGATTTGATCCATTATTTCTCTTGAATGGATCCCAACTACTAGTATACTACGGCCGAGGCGTTCATAACACTGCTAATAATTGTCAATGGGGGTGGTTCCGGACCATGCCACTGCCCACTACTACCACAGCCCACCGCACCGCATCGGACAGGTTCTCCCTAAAAACACTCGTCTCCGTTTTTCTATGGAGCCTGCGCGCAACCCTTACCACAAGTATACCGAACTATTTGCCTCCCATTTTACATTGTACAGTGTATTAGGCAGGTGGTCTTGCGCCAATTTTCTAGAGTTGTTCTAGAAAGAAGTCAGTGGCAGCACTGGGCACCGCCACGCATGCCCACTTTCACTTTGTTTGTTTGTCGCTGCCAGTGGTGGTGGTGGTGGTGGTGGCGCGCGGCCTTCGGTCTTCCCGCTCAGCTTAGAGTCTCAGTCGAATTTATTCCGGGCCCCGCCACTCCGCCTGAAGGCTGTCGCCCGAACCCTTGTTTGACCTTGCCGGTGCTCCATGTGGTGAGTATGGGTGTGTAATAATAAAGCAGGCAATATCCCGCATCCCGCAAACACCGAAGGCTCCCTGTGGCGAGTCCATGCAGAGCAGGCTGTGGCCCGTTGTGGTCGCCTTGCCAACCGCCAATTACGACGCTTACAAAAATAATCCTCGCGAAGTGGCTCAACAGAAGCAAGTGATTATTATTGAGAAGCCATGACTGGTTGGTGATCGCTTTTGAATCCCCTGGACTTTCATTTTGGGCAGAGGCGACGTCGACTCGTCGGCAATTGTGAATAGTTTCGTTGGCAACATCTGCATTCGATCATACAAGGTATAGTTACACAATCTGCTCTTGATGACTATCTACTACGTTGGCATAATCTCTCAGCGATCTTTCCAGTGTCCCGGTTCAGCAAAGAAGAAATATGAAAAATCATGGCACGATCTTCCACCGGCCTTTGCATAATGTCCTGCTTCCGCAAAAAAAAAGGAATGAAAACCATATGATGGCTCCTCAATCCAAAGAATGGCTAATTTGTCATATGTCCATCTTGAAAACATCCATCATTCTTTCCGTCTGCAATCATGTTCCAACAACACCCTGTTCTCACCGGCAACATGAATCTTAGGCCTGGATGGACCCATTCCCCTGTGTGGTTCCAGGACTGTGGTCACGGGACAGCACTGCAGACTTCGCATCGGCCACAACGATGTCCTGATTTCCATGCCAGGGGTTTGCCCTGCTCACTCTTTGGTGGCAACCAGGCGATCATTTTCCCCTTCGCCGTCAGCATTCGGAGACAAGATGGCCCGTTGTCCTGCTGCATCTCTTTCTTGTTCAGGCGGCGATGGCGGCAGAGAGAACATGACATCCTCTAAGCTACTGTGCAGCCCTCGGTGACAATGAGGGCAGCGTGGGCCCATAATTTGCCGGTATCGGCTGTATTGACGAAAGTTTGTCATGGCCATACAACCATGCAAGACACTTTTGAAAACATGAGTTATTAGCACACAGGATGACTTGATCGGCACGAGGGAGAAGCGATATCACGGACATGGGCTGCCACAAAGTCAGAATGATGGACCGAGTCATTACTCACCATGCAACGATCGATCCAATACAGGCGTAATTCTTCATTGTCAGCTCCTGGCCATAGTAATAGTAATAGTCGTTGGTTGCATCAACCGTGCCCATGACGAAGAGAACCAAGAACGCGATGACGCCCAAGACCTCGATGGTCAGGACAATCAGAGACGGGCAATGGGGCTCGTCGGCCAATCTCAACCTGGATCTGGATCGTTTCTGCCATAACCCGGCGACCGTGAGTATTCCGTTGAAGAGAAGGGAGGTTGCAAGGATTCCCCCGAGAACAAGGAATAAGGTTCTCTCAGTTGCGAAACTGAGGCTCATGGCGACAATGTCGTTGACGACGAGACCCAGCCGGATTGGGAGTGCCAATTCTGACATGTCGTATTGCAGGCTGAACGATTCCATCTTGCTGTGAAGCGGTGCTACGACTGCCTAGAAACACGATATGAGAAGTCTCCTAAATGGGTTCTCGAATATGGGATAGATACGAGAAAGTAGAAGATTCAACCCCTGTGAGGCCAATACCGATATATACTTGGGGTGAAGGACCTTCGTCTATCAGTTGGAAGGATTCTGTGGTGGGACACTAACAGCAGAGCAACAGTTGGAAACGCTGCTGCCTGTCCTGTTGTCTCATGAGCATTGTAGGGCAATGCTGTGCAATAATGATGGGATTAATTGCTGTCTGGCCCAGATATCCAACCCCTTACAACTATTTCCGGAATCCCAGAAGCTTCGAGGACGAATCAAAGGAACATCCTCATGCCCTTTCCGGGACGAAGGATCACGCTACTTGCTGTTAGCTAGCCCCTTTGGTCATTCAGTTGTTGGCCCGCCCCTGCTGGGAAGCGGCGGGTTATATGGACGCGAGGATACGTGAACTTGGATGGCACAGCCCTCGAGAATCAATGTGAGGTACGAGATGGCGATCCAATACTGTCTTATCACTATGTCCGGATCAGTAATCACCATGGAAGGACCCAAGGATTCGGGGCTTTCATTCACATCCCCAGCTCCGTACCTGCCCCGGAGCGGTCTTTGTCTGAAAGTGTTGCCTGGGAGTATAGACGTGCAGGTTAATGGCAGACCAACGTCGGTGTCTCTCGTAGCACCGAGTGACGACGCGTGCGCCCTGACACACTACTACACTAGTCTGTCTCAGATGATGTGAGAGCCACCTCCTGTGGCATATATACCTAGATGGATACGGGATCACCTTTTGGTACAGTACATCGTACATCTAGGTACATACCTAGGTATACCTGTCGAGGTAGTCGTAGTGGGAGGTGGCAGTGTACGGATCCTTTCAAGTTGGCATCCACGGGGATCGTTAATAATGCCAATAGAGGAGTAAACATAATACCGGTTATGTACTAGCCGTGTGCTTTGTGTGCTTGAACTTGGGCTACTAATCTGATTGATACTAGCCTGATACTTTAGCAGGTCTAAATTTGGTGCAGCAGGATTCCCGAATATAACGCTTGGCAAACGATCCATTCCCACACCGGCAACTGTGAAGAGGCCATAGACCACGGGCCCGTGACAGCGAATCGACGATACCTTAGTTTCAAGTTTGTCGCTAACAAAGTGCAAAGACCGGAACACGGCATTAGAGACTGACACACGAAGTAGAGCCCTGGTTCCCCGTTCAGGCTGCTTTAATACCATCCCGGACTTGTCTCGCCGCCACCAATGGCCGAAAACTCTGCCGAGCAGGCTCAGGCTCAGGCTACACAACATACGAATGGAGTTGCAAATGGAGTTGCAAATGGAGTTGCAAATGGAGTTGAAAATGGAGTTGCGACCCCGTCGACAGACGGTACAGCGACAAAACGCAAAGCGCATGAATTGAGCGGGCCCGAGACTGCAGTGGATGGTAGAGACGACAAGCGACGCAAAGGGACGGCACCAATCAAGGCCGAGTTTTTGGTGGTGGACACCTCAGACAACAATGGGAGCAACCTCGTCGAACCCCGAGCAGCGCGGGACGAGGCTGACGACGATGCAGCGGAAGCGTTTCACCACAACAACCGACAACCAACCAGCAACAACTCGAAACGGAGTAAACGGCAGGAAAAGGGGCGAGGGCAGAACAAGGCTCGCGACTACGGCAGTTCTCGAGATGAAGTCGGCTTGTGCTCGACTCGGGTGCATGCACCTGAGTTCTCGCCAGAGCCTTGTCCCTACGGGGATAACTGTCGCTTCGACCACGATTTACGCACATACCTGGCTCAACATAAGCGGAGTGATCTGACGACGTTCAACAATGGGCTCTGTCCCGTCTGGGAAGTCAAAGGCCGGTGCTCTGCAGGGTGGAAATGTCGATTTGTGGGATCTCATTCCAAGGAAATCGAGCATGAAGATGGGCGTCGTGAACTTGTTCTAGTGGAAGATCCCGAGCGGATTGCCAAGCATAGCCAGACCTCTGGCGAAGGTGAAGAGGCGGGCGTCGCCAATGTCCTCACGGCCCAGCAACGGACCGACTTGATGAAGCGGAAGATGCCAACACCTAAATCGGACGTCGTGCTTCCCTGGATAGACAAACAGACCAAAAAGCCGTCTGAACAAGGCGGACGTCGGCGGCAGAACGGCGACAACAATCAGAGCGGGAGCGGGACTGGGTTGCGCAATTCATCATCACCAGAACCAGCAGGCGGGAGTACAGAGCAAGGAACAGAAACCAACCTCAGCGATTCCCGCGCTGCTTTTCAGGATCCTCCTCTGCGGCCGTCAGAAAAGCGGAGGCTGTACTTTGGACCTGAAACACCTATTCTGGCACCCCTAACGACACAAGGCAACCTCCCATTCCGTCGATTGTGCACATCTCTCGGGGCACAATTTACCTATTCCGAGATGGCCATGTCGCTGCCATTATTGCAAGGCCATAAACCAGAGTGGGCGCTGATGAAAGCGCATGAGTCGGAAGTGCAGCCTCCCACTTTCAACATGCGGAGTGCCGGGCAGAACAGCAGTAACAACATCGTCTACGACTACGGGTACGATCAAAGTCAAGACCTACGGTTCGGAGCGCAAATCGCCGCCAACAAGCCCTGGGTGGCCATCAAAGCCACCGAAGTGCTCACAACTTTGTTGCCAAAGGGATTGAGAGTCGTCGATCTGAACGTCGGATGTCCCATCGACCTCGTGTACCGCGAAGGCGCAGGCTCAGCCCTAATGGACGCGCCGAGCAAATTGGAAAAGATGCTTCGAGGCATGAACCTGGTATCCGGCGAGACGCCCGTGACGGTCAAGATCCGCATGGGCACAAAGGACAAACAGCCGACAGCACACAAACTAGTCGAGAGACTCGTGCTAGGCAACCGTCGTGACGACAACAATCAACCGATCGAAAACAGCGACCCTTGTGGCGTGGCTGCAATCACTCTGCACGGCCGCTCCCGACAACAGCGGTACACCCGCCGCGCCGACTGGGAATATATTTCGCAGACAGCAGCGTTGATCAAGAACTTACAACAGAAAGCAGACACAATAACAGACACGATTCACGAACCCGACGAGCGAGATCTGCCCAATGGTCACAAGGGCTCGAAAACAGGTAAAGTCTGGTTCGTCGGTAATGGAGACGTCTACTCGCACGAACATTATTACGACCATCTTGAACATGCGGGAGTTGACGGTGTCATGGCCGCTCGTGGTGCCCTCATCAAACCCTGGCTGTTTGAGGAGATCAAAGCCGGCCAGTACTTGGACAAATCATCGTCAGAGCGTCTGAGGCTCGTCGAGCAGTTCTGCAGGTATGGTTTGGAGGCATGGGGCAGTGATGAAATGGGTGTCGGCACTACCCGTCGGTTCTTGTTGGAATGGCTCAGTTTCGCTTGTCGTTATGTCCCTGTCGGCTTGTTGGAGTATTTGCCTCCTAATATCCAGGACCGCCCGCCGCGGTACAAGGGACGAGATGAGCTGGAAACGTTAATGGCCAGTGACAATTACAAGGATTGGATTAAGATCAGGTAAGCAAGCACTAAAGAACACTGAGGTCGGACTTTGTTTTGGAGTCCTGATCAGCTTGACTTGCATACTGACATTTTGACTAGTGAAATGTTTCTGGGTCCCGCACATCCGAATTTCCGCTTCGAACCCAAGCACAAGTCGAACAGCTACGATACCCAGGCCGAAGGGTAGTCGCTAACAGGGAGGATGAGGAGAATGAAAATGGCCCACTTCAGTGATGATACACCAGAGTCCCATTGGGGTTACACATTCGAGCAACACCTGCACGTCGAAAATGCAAAGATAAGGAGTCTCCATTGGGCTGGTAACCTCGAGCGACACAGCCAAGTGATAAAACCCACTAGAATCTCCCTGGACGCGAGAATCAAAGCAATAGCAATACATCGAAATTGCAAAGATGAGAATCTAAGCAGCCAAGAGTAGCAGAGTCAAGGGTCAAAGATTTGTAAGACATGAAATCAATTCGAAGCGACTCCGTCCAATTCAAGTCATTAAAGTCATCCAGTCCCCAATCTCAACTCCAGAACCCTTGAATGAATCCCCATATACTAGTACCGTACCACACAAACACTTTACACCAACTAACCAAGGTACCCAAACTTGCTACCTAGTAAGTAGGTACTGTAGCCAGTTGTGACATTTCCATTCCTTTCCTCGCTGGATCCAATCAAATCCAAAAGAGCAGAGCAGACTTCCAGTAGTAGCCACACTACTTGATTCTCTTCGCAACCCCGATCCTCGTCCTACTCACCTTATCAGCGAATTTCAGACTCGTAATCGTTTCGGCGAGACACTTCTTCTCCGGCGCGACCATGACAAACATGAGCGTCTTGCTGTTTCCCCCGAGGCTGAATTGTAGCAGGTAAGTAAGTTTGCTGTTGCGGTACGGGATATGAGTTCCTGCAAACGAACTTCCACCTCCGCTGCTGCTGCTGCTGTCTCTTGATGAACCCACACCACCACCTGCGGCGCCTGCTGTCACTGCTTGCTGTTGACCTAGAGCTCCAATCACATCACCCAGACATGACAGGGACTTATTGATGTTCTGAGTCTCCTTGAGCCGGGCGCCCTCGACTTTTGAATGAGAAAGCCGTTCCGACCCAGCTAGATCCACCAAGTTCAAAGTACCTTTGCTCTTTTTGCCCGTGATGGAATTGTAACCCGACAGCTTGAGAATAAACACAGAATGACTTCGACTGCTGCGTTCGTTGGCTTTTGTGGCGGCCACGGATCGTCGAGCCATGGCTTGCGCGAGGATCCCCTCCACTTGTTCCTGGCTGTCCAGACAAACCGTGGTAACGTCCGTGATGGTCGTTTCGCAAGTTGCCATGTCATGTCGGATCTCGTGTTTCTTGTTGGTCTCGCCTTCCTTGCCCAACAAGTCCCGCAACTCCTCATTGTATACCTCGACAAAACTGCCTTCCATGGTGTACTTCCACCCTCTGCTTTCGAGCTCCTTGCTCGTACTGTAAATCTGTCTCAGTGCTCGTGGGATCATCCCATCGTCCGATGACATGGTGAAGGTCTTGCCTGATCCGGTCTGGCCATACGCAAAAATGCACACATTGTAGCCGTCCAGCGCGGATTGAATCAGCTGGCTGATCTCCTCGAATATTTCTGCATTGTTGTTCGATGGATTGAATACTCGGTCGAACGAGAACGCGTGTGTCTTTGTAGTCACCTTTCCTAGACTGTTGGTCTCGTCGGGTCCTTTGACTTCAATGTCCTTTAATTCTTCGTCCGTCTCTGGGAATGTGATTTTGGCTGTTTCTTCGGCCTGGTCCGCGTCGATCGTCGGCCGGACACGACAGAAAACTCGAATGTTGCCTTTCAACTCTTGCACCTGGTTGTGTAATTTGCGTCGAAGCATTTCTTCCTTCCTAAGTTTGTCTTCGCATTCGGCCGCTTTCTCAAGAGCTTCATTCATTCGCCTCTCCATAGCGGCATATGCTTCCGACTGTGATTTGTTGTCGGACTCAAGAAATTCGATCTTGGCTTGTAGAGCCTGCCGCGCGCTCTCCATCGAAACCGCATTCGTCCCGGCTGTGGCTAGGTTCTGGCGGAGGTCATTGTTCAGCATTTTCTCTCGTTCGAGGTCTGCTTTGAGTCTTCCAATTTCCATGTTGATAGTTCGGACCTCCTGTTCTTTCGACTGCAGATCCATTTCGTGTCGTTGTTTTTCAAGTGCACCTTGGGTGGAAACCTGGGCTAGAGCTTGTAATCGTTGACTTCTTTCGGCTTCCAATTCGTCTTCCAGCCTTCTCTTCAACTCTCTGATCTCCTCTCGGTGGTCGGCCTTGAGACGATCCAGGTCTTCCCGGTGAGACTGCCGCATGTTTTCGCTGTCTATCCGGTGCTCACGCTTGAGCTCTTCGATTTCTTCTTCATTGTCACGTCTCAATTCTTGGGCTGCCCGCTCAGCGGCTTCGAGTCGATATTTTGTCGTTTCCAACTCACACCTGAGCGCTATCATGGACTCCGTGAGTTCTTTGCGTTCCCTCTCGAGATTGGCAATGGTCGACTTGTAAGAAATGTTGATCTCTTTCGCTTCCACATTATCCTCCATGGCTTGTTTGTAATGCCTGCATACATCCTCGTACATCCTCTCCATGTTGCCATATTGTTCCTCGGGATCCCAGGCTTCTAAATTTGAATCCTTTGTCAGAAAAGTTTCTTGTTTTTTCTTACGGGGAGACGTGGCAGGTGGTTTTGGGAGGGGTGGGGGGGAGAATATCGGCGGTTCCGCCACTGTGGGAGTGCGCGGAGACGGAACAGGAATCCTTGAAGGGCTCTCTGGCTTTTTCTGCTTCGGCGTTTCCGGACACAAGGAGAGATTTGCAAGACCCGTCGTGATCGAGGCGGTCAAAGAGACTTCTCGACTGGGGCCGTTGGGGCGCACGGGTGGGCCAAGGACCTTTCCATTGTGGGAGAGACTTCGAAGCAGTCTGTTTTGTGTAGACACAGATCCATTGACCGGGGTACGGGTGCCATAGGGTAAAGGGAAATTGGAGATAGAAACCATACGTTTATTAGGGCCATTCTGATTTCCTCCACGGGTTCCAAGAGCTGTAGCAGGCCTCGCGTCGGCCCCTCTTGCTGCTTTTTCTTTCGCCAGGGAAGATTTCGGCCGCGCGAGACTCGACGAGGCTTGGATACTAGGAGGTCGAATACCGCTGCCAACGCTGGCTGAGAAGGAAGATGGTGTGGCGGAAATGGATGTACTTTTCGAGAAGTGGGAGTTGTTGCGCTGTGATTGAGAAAACGAGGAGGGGTTTCGTGATTGAGTTGTTGACATGACTGTGGGATGGACGGGAGCATTCGATCTCGGGGCCGCGGGTATGCTCCTGATCGGTTGGCCGGCGCGCTCAGCTAATGTTGCTCTCTTGCTAGCCGGCTCGGGTACTGGGACTGGAGTTAGTCTCCCACGTGTTTCTATCTTGTCATTTACCAACAGTTCGATCCTTGTCTTTTATGCCCGAGAAAGGTCGGAGGTGGCATGGCATTTCGTGAATTGTGCGCTGAGGCACTGAGTTCGGTCAATTGCTTTTGAGGAGATGGTAAAGTATGCCGTGTTGGCTGCGGCAGCTGAGAAACGAACTGTGACTTCATCTTAGCAACAACAACGGTTGGACTGGGACAAAAGCCTACATTCTCTGTGTCGGCCATGGTGAGGAAGTGGAATGACCGGTCGTTGAGACAGTGAGGTGGTCTAATGAGGCTGAAACGCCATAACAAGTCTACATGAGGTCGGTGGTGATGTGTAGACAGCAGAGTGAGATGGACGGAATGATAGGACGCGATGAAAGCCGCAATCACAATCATGGAAGTGACCGAAACCGTGGATCAAAACATGTTACCCAGTTAGGTAAGGTGTAAATTGCTTGGTCATGTGACGAGGCTGACAAAGCACATCGTGAACAGAAGACATATGTTTCTATCTCCACCAAAGAAATACAGAAAAGACAATGAGAAAGGTCGAAGAGTCTCGTAATATCTTGCAAGGGATTCGTCCTCATTATATTTTTATCAAGGCATCTTTGACTATGTCTGAATATCACGATGTTGTGGCAGACAATGGGGCTAGACATGTCTCGGTATACTGCCTCCTCCCATTCACAAGGGACTCAGAGGACAGATACATGGTGCCCCAGTGTTCCATTTTCTGCTGGAGTAGCCATCAAGGTGTTTACCAGTTTGCAACATCCTTCCTTTCGGGATCATGCACTTCTTTGCCTGCCCCTTCCCTAATGACTTCATCCAACACCTTGACAAGCCCCACCACTTCTTCCACCGTGTTATAGTGCAGCAGAGAAACTCTCACCACTCCATCATCAGGATCTGGGATCCCTAAGACCTTCTCCAACAAGCGCTTGCTGTAGAAGTGTCCATACCGGATGCCGTAGTCCGACTTGGCTTCAACCGCATCCACAATTCCGAGCGAACTCTGGCCCTTGACTCTGAAGCTGATAACAGGGTGCCGAATGTTTCTATCCGAAGAAGGTTCACCATAGATCTTGATTTGATCCGGTTTCGATCGCAGATAAGCCAATAATACCTCCTGCAATCTCTCTTCCTGGGCCTCCATTGCATCCCAGCCGATTTTGTTAATGTAGGCAATCACCTCCGGGATGGATTGAACGCATTCATAGTTGCCGGCAGCCAAGCCCATCATTTCCTCCAGGGTATTTCGGCCCTTGAAAAAGTGGCCAAGGCTGTTAAGCTGCTCTTGTGCCTTCTTGCTGGCGTACAACATCGACACGTGTGGACCGTAGACTTTATACCATGAAAAAGAATAAAAGTCCACACCAAGGGCCTTGACGTCGATGGGCGCATGGGGCGCATATGCCACGGCGTCGACACAGAAGAGAGTGTTGGGGTTGGTTTCGCGAATGACTTTGGACAACGCCGCGACATCGGTAATGGTTCCCAGAATGTTCGAGGTGTGTGTGCAACAAACCAGTCGTGTCTTGGGCGACAACAATGCCTTCAAGTCATCGGGCTCTAGTCTGGGGTTGGAATTGGTGTTCTTGGTGGGAACCCACCACTTGACCGTCAACCCCTTCCACTCGGCCATTTGCACCCAGGGGGCAATGTCGGCTTCATGATCGATATTCGAGATGATGATCTCTTGCCCCGGTTCAACCTTGAGCGCAACGGAAAGATTGCGGAATAGCTGGGTGGTCGACGCTCCAAAGACCACTTCTTCCTGGGAAGCGTTGATATATTTTGCGCCTGCAGCATGGCCGGCATTGAATTTGTTGGTCGACTTCTGTGCTATCGGATAAGATGCTCCAAGTTGCACATTGTTTTTGGACAGATAGTCGGAGATAGATGTGATGACAGACTGCAAGACCTGTGCGCCTCCAGCATTGTCCATGAAGACTTGTTTCTGGGCCAGGGCGGGAAAATGTGACCTAATGGCCTTCAAGTCTAATGATTGCGATCCCATGGTGAAATTGACGACTGTCCTTGTCCAGTTCCGATTATCAGCCTGGTTCAAGTCGAAGGGCGGTTGAGAGTGGCGATGACCTGGGAGGCTCGGCTGGATGGAGAAGAGTCACCCGAATATACGGACGAGAGATGATATATGATACCTTAACCGACTCAAAACGGCAGTTGGCCGGCCTCAGGATGTGATGGAGTGGGCAAATCCGTACCGGGGGAAAAGCAATCAACTCGTTGGCATGTCGTTGCTGGATCTCAGGGACCGTGACGCCCTGCGATGACCTGTCACATCCATGGATTCGAGTATCGAATGGATCTTCGGTAGTCCTCCTCTTCAGCCACGGGTCCACGTCTGCCAGTAACCCGACCACAGAAACCCCTCGTTGAGATCCACATTGCTCTGGATCCATGCATTATTGTACCACTGTATCTTCTTCGACTTCGATATCAGCTTTCAACGTCCAGTGTCCGGTGCGGTTGTCCAAACTCGGTTGCTCAGCAATGAAAATCATTATATTTCCCACCATTCACCACATCCCTTCTTGCATGCCTCCAAGTTCTATTGTGCTTAGAGCACACCATGCTGAGCAAGTCGGCCAGTATATGTTCACACCGATTTTGAGGCCAGAAGTTCGAACGGCAAAGAGAATTGGGACTTGGAGCGGACATGAATGCGCGGCACAGAATGTCCATCGCAAGCTCGATTATTGCATGAGCATCATGTCGCCGGAGCTGCACAATTACTTTTGGCGATGCAGCGATACAGCGAAACAGCGATACAATATGGTGCTGGACGTGGAAGGGAATCAGCAGACCCGTAGTGAAAGAAAGGTCAGTCATGATATTGTTATCGCGTTGGTGTAGCCATTGGATGCCTGGACCCGTCAATCCCTCTAAAAGCCACGGAATGATGTCTAATCATACACTGGCAATGCATCCCAACGCCTGGTCACCTCGTCCGTTACGAGACATCTACCATGTTTGCATAATCTGTTTCGCAGCCCGGCACTATGAGTCGTCGAAACTACTTCCTCTTGTTCTCCGTCTGTTCGCGCTCTGCATGCGCCGAGTTGTTCTGCGGATGCATTGGTGCTTCTCCCACCATCCTCTTTTTCCATTCGATGAATTCCACATCCTTCTCCTCGCCCATGTACTCGGCCCAAGCGGTGAATTCTCGGTTGGTGCGCTTTTTCAGGGGTGGCATGTCGGAGCTGCTTCGATGGGAACGATCATTTCGGTGCTGGCTTGTTGGTGTCTCTTTATGGATGCGGTCTATTTTGTCCTGCAGACATCTTGTGTCCTCAAGACCTTGGCCCTTGGATGGCATATTGGCTGGTCGTTTGTCTTGCTGTGTAGCTTGTTGTGTCGCGGATGATCCGCCTTCAGTGGATCCTGTCTCGCTTTTCGATGATTCTTGTGAAAGGAAAGTGTGAAAGGACAGTATATTCCTAGTACTGGGCTTGAACTGTTTTGGAACGATGCATACTATCCTAGAACGTGTGGACATACTGGATCTTGTTGTAGAATATTTACGCAGAGTCTCCTTGATGGAAGTGAATAGTAGCTCTTGACGTGGTAACTCACCGTGACTCCCTGTAAGTCGCTGTTTCCACCTTCACAGCACAACGTCCAAGCCTTCACCTGCTTCATTGAAGACGTCCAAGAAGCAGCGACAAAGACAGCAGCGCTTGAAGTGAAGGTAGCCAGCCGCTGTTGGACATGCTTGACGACTCGGAACTTACCACGTATTCACAGCCAGCAGCTTGGCGAGGGCTGTATGCAAGATCTCTTCGCATGGGCAGGGATGCAGCGCAGTAGTCACCATGATACGCTCTCTTGCTTGAGCCCGGACTCGGGTTCTGCACGGCCAACTGCACGGCCAACTGTACCTGCATGTGAAATGTCCATCCAGCCTCGTGCTGACATGTGGGTGTTTATCATCTTTGAGAATTCAGAGTTGTCTTCGCTGCTGTAGGGATGTACGAGACGGGGACGACTCGGCTGAGGCTCGCTGGACGGGCTTGACATGTGTCTTTGGCTCTGACTACCGGGATCGCAGAAGGCAGGCTGACAAGATATATGCGAAGAATGAAGGAACAGAGAGTCACCGGATGGATGAGACCCCAGTCGGTGTTCCGAGAAAAGGACATGGGCGGCATTCGTCAGGCCAGAGGATGACAGGTCATCGGGCGAATAAAAAGTATACACGACTCGGAATGTGACATTTTGATCTCAACTGCGCATGTGAAAAAAGAACATACACGAGAGCGAGTCCATTGACTCCATACCACATTACATATACCATGATGACTGCCTTCATCGCCATCACCACCTCCATCATCATCGTCACGAGGTAACGATCGATCATCCTTCAAGTTCGTCCAACCGTGTCCTCGGCAGCGGAGAATTTCCTTCTTCTCCAACTCCATCTCCAGCCTCAGCTGCTACTACGAACTGCCATCGAAACACTTTACTGCCATATGTTCCGCTCGTTCGCTTCAACAGTCGCTGTGCGCCATCTCATGCTCGGAACAGACTGTCCTCTCCATCTCGCGCATATATCATGTCCTGGCACGCTCTCTGATTTCTAGGTACGAAATTTATCAGTGTAAGCTGGCTCTCCTGCTGCAGCGCTCTGTGCGGTGCCGACTCCCTCAAGATGGAGAAGTTCTCCCAGTTCCGCGACAAAGGTGAGACCATCGGTGTGAATGTAGACAAAGAGGTGCCGTGGCTGACTCGATCCGCAGGCTCCGGCATTGCGCCGTTCCTCCCTATCCCAACCGAGCCCGCCGGTATTCGATTGCCTTTCCACATTTTCCTCTTCGTCTGTCGTGTGCCACTCCTCCTGCTCTTCTCCATATCGTACTTTTTGGTCCTACAATGGATGCCTATAGGTGTCCTGGGAAGGAAAGCCTCATTATGGTGCATACTGGGCATACCAGGCATATGGTGGGTCGACCTACAAATCGACGGCGTCAAAAAAGGGTACGGAACTGAAGGGTGCCATGGTTCGGAAGATGGTGCAGTCTGTACTGACAAGCGAACCAGGTCTTTGGCGAAAAACAGTGCCAGCATCCCTCGCGCCGGCTCCGTCATTGCATCGTCCAGCACTTCTCCTATTGATTCCCTATATCTATCTGCGATATTCGACCCGATATTCGCTGCAAGCTATCCAAACACCAGACTGGTCGAACCTATATCCCTTTTCACCGCCGTTTGTCGCGCATTCTCATATCCCAAACTCAATCCGTCTATACGGGCCAAGTTGGTGGACTTGGAAACATATATCAAACAAAATCCCAACCGTATCGTCGTGGTATTTCCCGAATGTACGACATCTAACGGCCGAGGAATTTTGCCCATGAGTCCGTGTTTGTTGACGGTACCACCACGCACCAAGGTTTTTCCTGTCAGCTTGAGATATACCCCGAACGATATCAGTACGCCAGTTCCACATGCCTACTTCACGTTTCTGTGGAACCTCTGCAGCAAACCGTCGCACTGTATCCGCATTCGCATTGCAGAGGCCGTATACAACACTTCGAGGAGGAACATGGAGCAGGCTGCTGCGAAGAGCTCAGCCTACAGCAACAGTCACCTGGATACTTCGGCCACAGACAGTGCTGCGAGCGATGCAGACACGCTTGTGGGCAGCGAAGAACTCGAGGGACCTGCGACCAGGGAGGAAAAGATGTTTCTAGACAAGATTGCCGAGGCTCTGGCTAGATTAGGACGCGTCAAGAGAGTCGGGCTGGGAGTCAAGGAGAAGATTGACTTTCTGGAGATGTGGAACAAGTCACGGAGAAGACGATGAGCAACCGGTAGAAACTGGTCTCGCACAAAATGACAACAGTATCCCACACACTATGCTATACCAGGCTTGAAAGATATCCCACTGCACCCGGTCTGGCTAAATTGCCGCACAAGAGATATCGGGTTTCGATGCATTATCCAGACGGAAAATTAAAGTCCTGTCAAACTACCGGCCATTCCGATTTACCGCATACACTGGCGCGACCGTTTAATTTCGATCACCTGGTCTGTGCGTCCATCAACACCACGTCCACGACCGATGATATGCACGATATATACAACGGCAGAGTTTTATTGCGCGATGGACGTGGACCTGGTGTTTTCGTTTGATCCTGTACCCTCGGAGGCTATTCTCGGGCTACAGTCCCAACATTATTACCTCGCATCCCCCAAGATCCAACAGCAGTCGTTGACCAATTCCTGACACTGGTTGCATGACTGCGTATTGATAAGACCGAGTCGGGCGTATCCTTCTACTAGGGAATAACGAGCACCACAATCCACCGGAACCTCAGAACGTATTCATCACCATCACCAGTGGCAATGCATTTTCTTTCTGTGTTGGCTGCCGGCCTCACACTCACCCCAGGCAGCGTATATGCCGCGACGCAACTCAGTTTCTTCGAACACAATTCCTGTAATGCAGGGACCTCGTTCGAGCAATATACCGACTACAACGTCCTCACCGCCGACACATCATGTCACCAACTACCGAACGGGACGGTAGCATTTTACGTGAACCAAATTGATCAGGGTTGTTCGAGTGAGTACCAACCACGACCACCAAAGACTTTCACTTTATATCCTACCGACATAGTTCTGTTTTATTTGTGTCTTTCCTGTCACTTCAACACACGGGATAAGACTACCTACCTATGTACTGTATCTATGTCTTTGTGGTTCCCAAGCCGTGTTGTGCAATGTATCCCTCTGAATATCCCCATAGACCAGCAGTATCCTGGTATTCAACGAGAGACGACTTGTTTGCAGTTCACGAATATACAAGTGATGTCTTGGACGTCCTACCAGCAGTGCCTCACATACTATTTTCGTCTCTATGCTTCTCTCTGCTCTGAATGGTCGCGAAGCTCATCGTATCTATTCTTCTCCCCCTTTTGAAAGTCTTCAACTGACCACTCCCGGTGTTTTCTTCAATCTCTAGTCCGCTCATATACCTCATCCAACTGCAACCCATCCTCATCTTCCCTCGCCGGCGTCCTCATCGGCGTCGGAACATGCTTCTACATCGACGAAGGCGTGGACTTGGGGTCCTGGCGGCCCGACTGTCTTGGTGTCGATTATTCGTCTACTAATGGTCTGGACACGTCGAATTCGTATACTTCAACTTCGTCAACTTCGTCAAACAACAACGGCAGCAACGGCAACAGTAGTGGTAGCAGCAATTCTACCATCACTATTACTTCTGCTGCTGCTCCAGGTCAATCGTCGAATTCAGGTGCTGACGCGGCGGTTCAATCTGTTATCAAAACTGCGACGGGGGCAGTCACTTTTACGCCTGTGACTACGAGTACGACATCAGCTTCGGCATCGGCGTCGGCGTCGGATTCAGGGTCAGGGTCAGATTCGACTTCTGCTGCTGCGAGTGGTACAGGTACAGGTACCGGTACTGTGAGTGGAAGTGCAACCGGGACAGCGAATACGAGTACGAGTACGAATGGCGCTGCGGGATTGTCAATGGGACCATTGATGACTTCCTTTGGCACAGTCATGGCCGCTTTTGCTCTGTTGGGTTGATGAGATCAACCTTTGAATCTGCAGTGGGTCTGGATCTGGAGTATACTCTCGAAGGAAGTCATGCATACCTATATACCTTGGGTGATTTTTTATTTGGCGCAATGGACTGCACTGCAATGGTCAGCGTCAGCGTCAGCGTCGGTGTTGGTATGGGTGCTGCAGGTGTTGATCTACTGTAGTAGAGTTCCGGTGCGGTGTCAGTGAGTGTGGTACAGTACCAGCATGAAGTGTCAGTGTCGATTCCATATCATTTATCACTTTTAACCATCTATCTCTCCTTTTGCTCTGCTTGTTTTCATTTTTTTAACGTCTCTCAGTTCGATCAGAGGAATAAAATCGAGACAGGAATGGAATTAGGACATTATATCAATATCAATACCTGCACTTCAAGTTCTCCAAGTTCAGTTCCATGTCGTTCTTCTCAAGCAGCCGAGCAACCAACTGCAGTGATCAACCTAGCAATCAACACCACTTGCAGTGAGTGGATAATGAAAAGGGAAGGGAAAAGGACTAGAACCAAGGCCACGAACGTTTCCTCATATTATTTCATTTCATTTGCTTCGACTCAATACAATTCGCGGTCCCCATGCGGGCTCTTACCACTGGCACCGTTGTACTGGCTGGTAGTAAGCACGGCACACAGTAGGTATCTGTCTGGCCCAAAGCTGACTGGCACCGAGACTGACGCTGGAACTTAAGCTGGCACTGGTATGTGCTCGACTGGGTACAACAAACAACTAGAACCAGGATTGAACCAGCTGAAGTATCCTAGTAAGAGGAGAAAAGGCAAGGCAAAGCAAGGCATGGTATCACGCTAGGTTGCCTCCCTACCTCCATCTTGAACTCGTTCGTTCGCCTTCCATCAATCCTCTCTCAAGCTCATCTTCGTACTTATACGTGATGCGCCTGCTGTTGCTGCTGCTCCCACCACCGGCACCACCACCCGAAGCAGAAGAAGCATTGGCTTTGGCAGCCTTTTCTCGTCTCTGTTGCTCCTTGAGCAATCGTTCGCGGTTCCTCGCTTCGCGCTCTAATGTGTGTGGATCCTTTTCTTGTTCTTTTTCCTTATCTGGCGCTGGGGTAGCCGTTGCACTTGACCGGTGAGAGCGACCATTCATACCAGCAGACCCAGACAATCCAACGACTTCCTCTGTATCTCGTCGGTGTTCTCGTTTGTGCCGTCGTGATCGGTGTCGAGAGTCTCGATCTTCCGTATCATGATCTTGATGCTGGTCGTCACGGTGGTGTTGGCTTGGCCGATCATAGTCGTAGTCGTAGTCGTGATGCTTTTCGTCTTCTCGATGCCGGTCGTGCCGAGACCGCTTGCGATCCTTGTCCTTATCACGGTCGCGATCGCGGTCTCGGTCTCGGTCGCGGTACTTTTCGTCTCGGTCTTTGTCCCGTGCACCATCTCGATCTCGATCGCGGTCTCGATTTCTGTCACGATCACGGTCACGCTCTCGTTCACGGTCGCGAGGGCGGTGGCCACGGTCTCGATCTCGATCTCGGTCGCGGTCGCGGTCTCGATCACGCTCACGGTCTCGCTCTCGGTCCTCGTATCTCGACGACTTGCTGCTTCGATATTTGCCATCTCTGGTCTGTCCGTCATAACCATCTCTATGGCTGCTCGACAGGACAGACTCGTCGTAATCTTCCATCTCATAATCTCCGTTCGCATCTGCTTCGCCGCGATGCCGACGAGAGCGGGAAGGCCGGATTCTCGTTTCCAAAGAGGTCGACGCCGGCTTTTCTTCTTTGTTGTTTTCATCTCGATTTCGACGCGAGGATTTTCGATCGACCGAGCCGGACCGCGAATATGAACCTTCTGTCTCGTCATTGTCGTAAGCATGACCATTTCTACCCTCTCTCTTGGAGCTGTATTCACGCCCGTCTCTGTCACGATGACTGTCTTGCTCAGCACCTTGATCTTCATGATCGTATCCTTGTTGGTCAGACTGTCTTTTCGTGGAATGATCTCCATTTCTCACTTCTTCGTGACCCACAGTTGGAGTTCGGCTGCTTGCACGTTCGTAGTCTCGAGATTCCGACCGGACCTGACGTGATGCCATCGATGCCCTACCCATGATTTGAAAACCCGTGCCTGCTGACCGTGAGGACGGTCTGGCGGGTGGCCCAGCCGGTTCACGCATCGCTCTCGGACCCGTCGGTGCACCTAGGACACCTATCCCTTTTGACTGATCGGGCGCTTGCGTTTGCACTTGCATCTGTGGGTTTACTGGAGTGTGACCTTTGAGACCATTTGGTGCAGACGAGGGCATACCACCCCGACCACGTATGGGAAATCTACCATGTCCTCGAGCACGAAACCCAAAGTCTTTCATGTGTTCACCATACTGAGCGGAAGGTCCCAAGGGTGCCGAGGGCGGCGGCATTGGCCCTTGGAGGTCTTCACGATAGGCTTCAGGTATCGCTTTGCTTTGATTCTGGGTTTGAACATCACGGTCAAGATCTGTTGTTGCCGCACCATTTATCCGGGCATCTTCTTGACCTTGTTCCTTCTTCTCCTGGGCTTCCTGGTCTCCAAGATCGCCATTCTCTGCAGTCACAGCACCGTCCGCGGGGTTTCCCTCTTCCGTGACTGGTTTTTGATAGTCATCGCCCAGCGCTTCTTGAATCTCTTCCTGTCCGCCAGGAGCGAACTCGTCGTCATCATGGTGGTAGTCGGCCGATTGGTTCTTTGCTGCTGCATCGTTCGACCGATTACCCGGGTGTTGAGACTGCGTAAATTGATTGTCATGCTGCCGCTGGTCAAAGTTGTTCTGGTAGCCTTGTTGGTACTGCGAAAACTGTTGAAAGTTACCACGGCCTCTACCATAGCCGCCACGTCCACGGCCGCGGCCACGACCGTAACCGCGACCGTAGTACCCGCCTTGAAAATCACCATTGGGATATGATTGTGGGAAGTTTCCATTGGGACCCATTTTGAAACCGTAGTTGGGACCAAAGTCACCAGGGCCCATGCCATTCGGGAATGCATTTGCATTATTATTCTGCCACATATTGTTGGGTTGGCCATTATTCCAGCCGCCAGAAAACATCCCTGGGTTGGGACCAAAATTCATTCCCATGTTCATGCCATTCATGCCTCCGTTGGGACCGCCAAACCCGCCAAACATGCCAGCCGACATGGGATTCATACCCATGGGCATTCCTAAACGACCGGTCAGTAACGTTTTCGGGAAGACAGATGTAATGGGCTGACTTACCCATCATTGGATTGAAACCAGGCATGCCGTTGGCCGCCATCATCTGCATCATCTGCGCGTAGTCCATGTTGCCGAAGCCATTCATCATGTTTGAAAAGTCCGCCCCACCCGCGCCCTCTGTTACGCTATCGCCTGCGTCTTGCAGGTTGGGTTTGGATTCGGAAACAGAGGTAGAATCGTCTTGAGGAGTGTCAGCTGCGTCCGTTGTGGGTTGCGGGAGTAAATCTTGATGGTCGTCGTCGAGTTCGACTTGAATGTCGACGTCGTCATCAAGGTCCGCAGATTCGGGGTCGCCGTCCTGGTCGGTTGTTAGCCGCCACGTGAAGGAATAATGCCGCTAAGCACTTACCTCGATTGAAGGTTGCACATCAACTGGGGGAACATCGTCGGCCTCCACAGTCTCAACTAGCTGCTCATCACCAGTTGTTGCTGCAGTCGCCGCCGCCGCCATTGTTGTAGTGTCCTGTTCCTGGCCCACCACGTTTGTACCCTCTTCGGCCACAGGTTGCTGAGTAGGTGTGTCTGCCACTGTAGCAGATTTGGCTCTCTCCTCCGCTCTGGCTTTCTCCACCGTTTTGAGGTAGGCTTTTGCAGTGTTGCGCATGGCCTTGTTTGGTTTGCATGTCTCGGAGGTGAACGGTTTATGGTCACAGACTGGACAACTGACATCGCAAGCATTGTTGAAGCCTATATTGTATGAGTATTTCTGATAGTTCCAAGCACCCTGATGGTAGACGTACATGATTCACAGATCAAGCCATCGCAACAGGTGGCCTTGTAGGCATTGAGGTTAAACTTGTGGCAGGCTGCACAGTGCAGTTTATCAGGGACTTTCTCCCAGTCAAGGGTACTGCTGGGGTTAGCGGGCTCTCAAACTGAATCTGTGTCCACTTGCCTGATCAAAGCCGCCAGGGAGGCATCAAGGGTCGGAACTGCCATGATTGCTGTGGTTGTCTAAGTGCAGCGGGAGGACGACAGAGACCGACCGTCCAAGGAAGTGGACGAAGAAGTTGACGGCCGCCGCAGAACAAACGCCATAACCTGATAGCACGTTGGGAGGAGTCACCGGTGTACAAAGAAGTCTAGGTGAGCCGATGGTGAGATTTCAGAAGACATTGAGTCATATTTCAGTCGGTGATCAAAAGTTCATGAGATATTGATAAATGGAAGAAATGCAGCCGCGCCGTTTGTACGGGCGCAAACGTTGAACGCAGGCAGTGAAGTTCTACAACGATCGCGCGCCCAGCGCCTGTTCAACTGTTCGCTTGTTCTTCCTGTGGCCCGCCCACTGCAATAATCATGCAGTGTGGGCCACTGCGCTTGGGTGCTGAATGGCCACCCGCAACTTGCTGTTCGATTCGCCTCGAACGCACCCCAGTCTACCGCAGATCTCGAGAACGCATCCTTTTCTACCTACCCAGGTACATGGCGTTCATATCATCGAGCAGTGCAGTGGTGTTGGTGAATATTACTAGCATCGGGGAAAATGATGAAGTCATCGATGCGAAGACCCTTTGGAAGTAATCACATATATTGTAAGCCACAGAGAAGCCACAGACCAGCATCACAAGATATATTTACTAGTAGTCCAGAAGTCGCTGTCTCGGTTCTCCATGACCTGTATTTACGTATATACCATTATTTCAAGTTCTTCAACACCATTGGTGGTATTTACAAGCCAATTCGTCGCTCATAACAGACATATTTGGATAAGACCTTGAAGGCCGAAGAACGCAGCAGCATGATCCTGGGGCCTATCAATGGCATCGATTGCATTGCATTTGTGGCCTGTCTGATCCCTCAGCTGCTTTATCAACTGAATCCCCTTCTGCTCCTGCGTGTACTGGCTGGAGTGGTACCATTTCTAGGTCGGCAAATTGACCCCAAAGAAGTTCGAAATTAACACCCGCTAATGCCCTGATAGTCTTCCAGCTCCCATTTCACTTGATCAAAGAACGCCTTCTCACCGAGAAAGAGAAACAATCCCCTTTCACTCAACATGCCACCTTCTTCCAGGACGTGGTGGTCCGTTGTGTTCGATATGCCTTCGCAAAAATTCCTGCAAGTGTAGGCAGAGTATTCTTCTCCAAATGGGTATCGTATCCGTTTTTCAGGTATCGCTTGTTGAGACATGGTCATCTCCATTGCCCAATGTTTTATACAGAGATTGTCCAACCTGACTTTCGGGGTATTTGGATTGCCGATACCCCCCATTCCGATCCTGATATCATCATCTACTATTGCCACGGTTAGTAGCTTCTCCAGGCAGCTTATGAGCCCAAAAGGTAGAAAAACTGATTGAAGGGGCCAGGAGGTGGGTTTTCTATGGGGTCAGCATATTTCTATCTCGAATTCCTCATGGCCTGGGCGACACGGCTAAAGCAGAGCGGCTTCCGCAACCCTGCAGTGTTTGCCTTGGAGTATACGCTCGTACCAGACGCACAGTGGCCGACCCAATTCAAGGAGACCGTTGCTGGATACAATTTTCTGTGCGAGACCTTTGGAGAGGGATCGGCGGCAAAAATCAGCGTCAGCGGTGACTCTGCTGGAGCGACCCTGGTTTTGAGCATGTTGCTTCATCTGGAAGGCGACGAACAAAATCCAAACAATCAGCGGCTGTCTCGCCCGACTCTGGCCATTCTACTTTCGCCATGGACTCATCTTGTCTCAGAGCTGAATAGGAACACCGCGAGTGACTACCTTGATAAGGACAGTCTACATTTGTATGCGCGCCAGTATGCTGGAGGCGCGGCGACAACTGACAACTTGATCTCACCTGGACTGTCCACGAGCGGATGGAAGAAAGCATCACCGCTGGAGGGTTACTGCATCGTATATGGAGCTGAAGAGGTGTTTAGCCCAGCAATCGACGAGACCATTGCGCACATGGAGAACGAGGGAGCCACAGTCAAGGCTTATCGACAAGAGGCGGGCATTCACGCCTGGCCTGTCGTGAATTTGTTCCTCGGAGACAGTCGCGAGGAACGGCTGTATGGATTGGATATCATGACCAAGTTCATCGTTTCCTCGAGTCCGACATTGCAGAAGTAGACGCACAGGCAACCCTGTCGTGCAACTCATCTTCTACCGCATGCCATCAGATTAGATCAAGTTTTTAACAACTGTCATAAACGACCTCTGGGTCTGCTGCGAGGCGACCACAGTCTGGAGAGACAGGGTTGCCACACGACAGTTGTCTTTCCCCAGGACCATTTCCAGCATGCTTCTATCGTCATTTGGCAGCGACCAGGAACAGAGATATCCAACGAGCCGATAAGGATAGAACATAAAAATGCGAGAACGATACCAGGACGAGTAGAGCTGTTAAGATGCTCTCAAATTATTTACCTACCTGACTGCCCTGCAGTGAAGTGTATTTCATTTTATTCAACATCATCGTAAGGCATGGTGAAGTACGGAGGGTCTAGTATGCGACAGCAGCAGTAAAGAAAAAAGATCGCAATTATTGAATGACATGCAGTGGTGGTTATAGCAAAACAGCAGGGTTCAGGTGAATCTGGACTAGCGCGTGACAAAATTGGCGCGGATGATGATGGGTGACATGTCGCAATTAGAGCCAATCCGCGCCCGACACAGCCCCAAACTCTGATATTACTGGTGGATCTGCTCTGATCCGATTCCTGCGGCTGTCGTGGCATCAGCTTTTTTATAAACATGCGCAATTCCCCCTCCGCCGCGCCTCCCCTTTTTCCGAGTCGTTCTGCAGACAGCGCGCCAGCCCCTCTCTTCTGCTGCTAAGGCCAAACTCGCCGCTTCACCCGAGCCATACACCGCCATCGCCACCACGCCAAAGCAACACCTTGGACCGGATCTCTGTGTCCGAGGAGCTCTAATCCACGGCCCTACCTTTTTCCGGCCCTTACCTTGCAGGAACCTGTTCCGGTTCAAGTTGACGCGAACACGACACGCCCACCGGCCTGGTTTAACTGCAGTCAAACAAACACTACCACTGCTAGTAGTGTCTATCCGAACTACTCTACAACTATCTGCTCAGCCGTGTCTGACGGATACTGCTGCCTGCCAGTGCTGCAGTAAGATCAGTATTTCGTTTGCCTGGCCCTGCACGTGACATCACCAACTGGCAACCTGACTCGAGACGAACTGCACCTGCCTGCTGGAACACCATGAAGGGCACGAGTATTCTTTGAAAAGAATACCTCAACACGACGTCCAGCCCTACCAACATGTCTGTAACCACACCATCGACATCTGTCCAGCCAGTATCAAAGTCAAATCAAACATCTACCCGTCTATCCACCTGTACACCACCCTCGTGTCACTGTCAGCCTTTCTGAGCAATGAGTGACGAGCAGGATAAGTATCGACCTCGTTCACCGGACCTGTCAGGCTTCAACGCCCCACCGCCTAGACTCAGTCGCATTCCTTCGTACTCTTATACCGCTTCGCCCTTCTTCTCTCCTCAGAGCGCCGCTCCGTCAACGTCCTATTTCAGTTCCCGGGACCACTCCGCTGTCCCGCACCAGGCTTATCCTCCATCCACCACTCCTAGGACTCCGAGCATACCCACCCAGCCTCCCCTGCCAAGTCACTCGCCACACCTGCCACCATCCTTCGACAATCCTTATCCCTTGCACTATTCGCAGCAGCAGCCTCAGTTTCAAGCTCCGCGGCATTTTATTGGAACTGATATTCACCAGCATCCACCTCAACAATTCGCACCACCTTATCCGAGTGTCGATTCCTTCCACGACATGGCGCGCACGCGACAGAGGAAAGCTGCCGAGGATGCTCAATTCGCTTTCAACCAGGACCATCATGCAAATGCCGTCAATCCAATCAAAACAGAGCAAACACAGGCGCCTCCGCCTCCGCCGGCTAATGTCGCCAATGATCCATCACATGGCATTGATGTGAGAACAAAATTCCCCGTGGCACGTATCAAACGCATCATGCAAGCCGACGAGGACGTTGGCAAAGTTGCCCAGGCCACTCCCACAGCTGTTTGTAAGTATTACTACCCCTTGATCTCTGCTTCACATTCTAACATCGTCTAGCTAAGGCACTGGAGCTTTTCATGATAACTCTGGTCACCAAGGGGGCAGCAGAGGCAAGGGCTAACAGTTCCAAGCGCGTCACGGCACAGCATCTGAAGGCTGCCTTGATGAAGGACAGTCAGTTCGATTTCTTAACCGAAATTTGTGAAACTGTGCCCGACGAAGGGTCCAAGAAAGGCAGAGCGAAATCCGAAGCAAAGAGTGAAGACAGCGACGAGGAGATCGCACCCAAACGAAAAGGAAAGACGCGTAAGCGAAAAGCTAGTAGCGACGACGATACCGATTGAACGGCCACATTTCGTCGTTGGACCTCTTTCCCCCTATTACTACTGCTACATTTGTACATTTGTACGATTCTTACTATCAGCAAAAACATATTGCTGTCCGAGTGACACATTGGAGGGATTATGGCGCAACCTGAACATGACCCTCTGTCTTCAGACGAGCACAATACAGACGCCGTAAAGGCCTTGTCCCGCTGGTACTGCGCCACGATTGATATCCATTCAGAGCGCCGCCTCCATGGAATCTTTGGCTGGGTTGCCACGCCACATTGACAGCTTCACCCAGGGGCACCTTTTAAGTTTCAAGCCCCACGAATCATTCCGGGACTCTCGGATTGCTCCTATGCATAGACACTCTGGTGTCTGCTGGGATTTGATGGAGTGTTGTTCCTCCAAGGCCAGGGGGCTTGATTCACGACAGCCAGCAGGATGACAAGTCCGAAGAAGCAGGTGAAGCCAAGTGCAACCCAACCCACGACGGCAGAGTAAGCCACCACCACAAGACACAACAGCACGAAAGCTCCAACGGTCAATGCGCCCATAAGCCCACTGGCAAAGACGGCATACATCTGGACACTCCACTGACTTGTTTTGCCGTTGGTTCCGTCCCAATCGGCGACCCAATGATTCTTGAAGAACGTCAGCAACGTTGAGCCTAGCGAGGCAAATGCGAGAGCAAGCAGGAACAAAAGCCAACTGATGGCCAAGAACAGTTGGATCTGTTTGGTGCTGAATGACGAAGTTGGAGACGGTGGAATGTTGTTGTTTGAGAGCACATAAGAGAAAGTAATGCTTGCGCCCAGCGTGGCAATGCCGATGATCGTGGTGAACAGTCCATTGAAGAAGGTTGCCACTGCTGCGCCCGAGTGTTTAGCCATGGGGCGGATATGGCTCAGGGAGTGTCCATGCTCAGACCATATACCAGTGGGTGACTTTCTAGGATGGGGGTGATGCGCGTTGGTTGTTGGTTGATATGCACCGCTGTAGCCAGCAACCATTCCATTGCCCTCACTTCTAGGCGCTCTAGGTGCTGTGGTGAATTCGTCCCCTGCACTTCGATTCTGCTCCACGACCATGGTTCTTGAGACACAGATATTCAGGTAGTTCTTCGGCAGTGGTGTTGATTGGACCACCAGATCGAGCCTGGTGAGGCTATCGGGACCACAACAAGTAGGCAACTCAGAACTATTTGAATGAGAGCATACGTGCAGTAAATCAGATCAAGCTTTAGAAGCACAGAGACTAAGCAGTATATATATCTCTATTGAACTGCAGGCAAAAGCGTTTCGATTTGGATGCCTGGTCAGAGAAGGCAGTCACGACCATCCGATCTCACAGTACAAGGGCAACCGCAGCAGTAACGAGGCTCAGTTGTATCCCCTGCTTGGGGGCCTCGCCCTACGAACTCCATCCCATCCAACACCGGCTGCGGCGCAGCTGGACACATTGACCGAGCACCTGCCTGGTCTTTGCACCAATATGAGTCAGTGCATACGAATATGGACCTTGTGAGTCTTGCGCCAAACCGGTCTGCTGCTGTGTGATGTTGAACGACTCTAACCAGCAGGTGACTGGGTAGCTCACGCGCCTGATTGCAGGCTCAGGTACATCCCCAACCAAGCAGCGCACCAACACACCTGCGGAACGCCTCGCGACTTGTAAGAGTATCTGCAATGCATTGAATGTGAGTCAACCGACCTGACGATGCCGATGGGACTGTCTGTAATCTGACCGGTCCAGCAAACCTGGCGCAACGGCAGCCTTGAACGCGAGGACGATGTCGCCCTGGCATACACCACGAAACTCCTCCAACGTTTGGAAACGATCCTCCAGGACGAGTCGCGGAGAGCGGCACCTCACTCCTGCCTACGATATGTCACCTCGAGTCAATCGTACATTATAGTCACGAAACTGGCACTCTCCTGCAGGCACGTCGACATACTCAAGACAGCGGCGCAGTTGTTCCATATTCTTATCAATGGCGAAGCGGAGGGACTGCTGGACAGCAAACTATTTGCGAGGTCCTTACTGGATTTGGTCTGGTATGCCACAATAGGAGGAAGACTCATTGTTGAGGAACGCTTGGAGACGGATTTGGTTGAACTCCTGTTCGAGATCGCTACAAAGATCAGATTGGACCCAGATATCCTGCCCGCCTGGTTCTACCCAGACCGCGAGGTACCCCAGGGCCGGAACGCTGCAGATGACCCGAGGAAGAGTCAATTTCCCCTGTTCCACGTGCTCGTACAATATGTCCACCATGACGGCTCGGTGGGCGACTTTGCCCGCACGGCATTACTGTACTTGACGGAAACGGCGTCGAAATTCCGACCTCTGGAGACCTGGATGATTGAAAGCGATCTAGCACCTCAGATGGCTAGTGGTCTAGGTGCTCTATACAGCAGGTTGAGCAGACAGTCCACGCACTTCATCAGCCAAACATCGACGCCTCCTATCGTCGCTTTATCGGACGCTCCGCAGACCACGGTTGCGCCGGCCGAATCGCCTTCCGACGGGCAGCAGGATCTCAAGGCTTTCTTTTCATACCTGGCATTTTGGCAGGATACATTGAGTCATTGTAAATCCGTTGAGGTCAGTGATACATTGTTGGACCATTTTCAGGTGCTTTTTGTCCAACAGCTGCTGTATCCTTCTCTACTCGAGTCGTCCGACGTTGAAGGTGGCTCCACTGCTGCGGTTATAACACATCTCTCACGGATCCTCCTTGCTCTTGACCATTTCCAGCTTGTGGACCGTATTCTACGATACCTTCTGGCTTCTCCGGCCGCTCTGCAAGAATCCAAGGAGAAAAGCCATCGACGGCAGCGCATGTCTGTCAGTCGAAGGAAGTCGATAGATCACTTGAAGACCATGGCGGAGTATGCTGATAGCCCTTCACCGAACCTCTTCAACCTCCTCGACTTAATGGAAATAAGCCTGAAATCAAGTCATTCGGAGACTGTTAGTGCTTGCCTCAAGCTGCTGTCTGTTCTCCTCCACAAACAACATTATCATGTTGCTGTTGCTCCAAGCCTATTCAAGCTTGAGCCTGCCCCAAACGCTGCTGGTCGATATGGGGTTGACGAGTTTAACAGTCAGCTTTGCAGACTGTTTGACGAGGCAGCAGCCATAGCCACCCATGAGGACATGGACGGATCCTATCAGGCTGCTTTGTTGGATGCTCAGACCCTTCTGGAGCAGCATAGCTGTTATCTGACGCGCGAGCCAGATACTGAGACGTCAGACAGGCACATGCTGTCCATCGGCCGGAATAGCAGGCTTTACGACGCCTTGATCACTTTACTGCAGAACTTCTTCGCCAACGACACTGTCACTAATCTCTACCTAACGGAATTTTTGATATCCATGGCCGCGTGCGAGCAAATAGATCTCCATTCTTGGCTCCTTCCATCCCAAAAGGGAGGTTCCATCGAAGAAGATTCTGCAGACAATACCACCTTTGTTCTTGGGGAATTGGTCGAACAAGTCAGGCAGTGGCGGTCTCAGTTCCCTCAATGGGATGACTTGATTCAGGAAAGAAGATTGGAACTGTTGGAAGAGGACCGGCAGAGCCGACAAACAAAAGATGCAGGATCGAAGAAGAGGGGAGAGTCGCCCAGAAGCTCCAACTCTCCTCTGCCTCCGCGACCGTCAACTCCAAGAGGAAGCAGGATCATCACGACAGAGTTTGGTTCAATAGGCAGTACGTTGTCGAAGGCTGGGAGTCCAAAGGCACCCGCTGCGGAACGTGCAAGCAGTCGATCGTCTTTCCGCCGACCATTACAACCTGCAGAGGCTAATGTGCAAGGAAATGATGCTGCTGCACAACAACAGTTGTCCGCTTCAAGCTCGTTACTAAAGACACAAGTCACCTTAATGAGCCTAAGACCACCCGAAGAGGCTTCGGCATCCTTGCCCCTCCACGCTGGACGCCAGCAATCTCCCACTCCCCAGCCTGGCTTGCGTGTTGCTACTGTGAGCAACGAAGACTCGGGGACTGTCACCCCAGGTGGTGAGGGCGCTCAAGCAATACGAACTCAAGCCAGTCTGAGTCATATAATGACGAACGCCATCATACTTCAAGAATTCATTCTTGAAATCGCCGCCGTGGTGCAGCTGCGGGCAACTTTCTTCGACGAAGTCCAATTCAAGGCTCCGACTACTGAATGATGAGGTGCTCAGGTGCAAATCCTCTATTAACCGTTATTATCACATTCTAGCGTACTTGACGCTTATGTTCCGTTAGCCACAGTGGATAGAGTCTTCTTCTCATATTCATCCAGAAGGGACAGGAAATGGTTCCTTCGCCACGTCGAGATCCACGAAATACAGAAGGCATTCCGCTGGAACTGAATGAGATCCTTTCTGGTCACATCGGCCTCCACCGCCATCTTTTCAATGTTTTCATTGACATAAGCCCTAAAATATGCAGGGTCGTCCGAATTGATAGTGACCTTCACCCCACGGCGGAGGAGGTGGACAATTTCTTTACCTTTGAAGTCCTGGGTTACGACCGAGTTTGAGACTGGACAACATGTCAGCCCGATACCTTTGTGGCGCAGCACCTCGATTAGCGACTCGTCCTCAATGACATTGGTTCCATGGTCAATTCGATCAACCTGGATCTCGTGGATGACTTGACGAATGTTGTCAATGCTGTTGGGCTGGTCTATGTCGCAATGCGCAGTCAGGAGGAAGCCTTCTCTGCTTGCACGCTGGAACACGGCAGCAAACTTCGAAGGCGGGTTATCGCGTTCGTCGGAGTCCAGACCCACGCCAATGATCGAGTCCCTGAAGGGCAAGGCCTCCATCAGCGTAGCCATTGCATATTCTGGAGATTGGTCCCGCAAGAAGCACATGATCAGGCTGGCAGAAATCCCCAGAGTTCTTTGAGCAATCAACAACCCCATTCGGTATCCCCGAAGAATAGTCGGAAATGTGACGCCCCTTGAAGTGTGTGCCTGAGGATCAAAGAAGAGCTCCACATGCTTGACATTCTGGGAATGAGCATGGGTAAGATAAGAGAGGGCCAGATCGCGGAAGTCATGCTCCGTTTGTAGGACTGCCATATTGGGGTAGTAAACTGCGAGGAAGCTGCTCAGGTCATGGAAAGAATAGCCTGACGTCTGGTCGAGAGATGACAAGGCTGGCGGTAACGGTAGACCATTCCGCTCTGCTAGGGTGCGGGCCAGCGAGGGCGTCAAACAGCCTAGCATACACGTCATCGCCCGTCAGCTTGCTCGTGTACCTTGGAACATTGTTTTGATCAGGTAGGAAACAACAGTTTGATACCTTACCTTCTAGATGGACGTGCAACTCGGCCTTGGGCATGCCGGCGATCCAGGCTTTCAAATCTTCGGAAGCCATGGCGATGTATAGACCGATGACAATGCGGCACGCTGTGAGTCGAAATCTAAGGTTGATGGATAAAAGATTGGTTCAGTATCAGGCGTAGAATCCAAGGCAAGACTACGCTGTTTGTGGTACTAGTCGTAATCCTATTCCATGATCGAGGCATATGCCCACTTCTCAATTCAATTTTCAGGCTACGTTGTAGATGGTTTGATAAGAGGAATCACGTGGAATTGCGCAAGGCGGCGTCAATACCTGGCTAAAAGTTGCTACCACTGGCAGTAGAGTACTATCGTATTTTAGGTACCTACAGTACCTAATGAACTTGATGTGCAGCTGACGGGAGATGAGCATCGAAAAGCAGGTTCTAGGAGGGTTGAACTTGGCCGGGAGTGCCTAGGTACCTATTGCGCTTCCTCTGTGCCATTGGCGCGGAATTGCTGCAGCCCGGTCATCAATGACTGTCAATTAGGGACTGCTTTAGATGCTAAAGGCTTATACTAGTACAGCTGTCGCAGGATACAGACAACCTTAAGACGAACGTGCTGGATATCATCTAGATATGCTCATATCTTTTTGATGTAGAATTATAACCTTTCAAGTTGTACATTTGTTATAAAGAGACAGGGGAATTGGGGATGATTGCTATGGCTTCCACTGGGTAAACAGTTAGCAGTACGGGGCCGGGGCGGGCACCACTGGCATCTGGCAGCGGGCGCCCGTAACCCCGTTGCTGAACCTAAACCTTAGGCGTGAAGGTAGTCTGTGTTAAGCGGTTGATAACTCCGTAGCGCCCAATATCAAATTATCGGCGCGATTAAAAGTGCAGCGTAACAGGCGGCGGACACAGCACTAAACAGAGAGACTAGTCCTCTTTAGGCTCCTGAAACAGCCTGGAGCAGATCCTGCAGTGCTAAACACGGTGGAGGCGGTGGCCCAAGACTCAGGCTGCCCACTGGCACTGCACTGCACGACTCCTGAACCTGGTAGAGAGACCAGTATTAGGTCAAGTAGTAGTAGCAGGGACGCAGCACGTAGGTAACCGGGCATCCTCGAACAATTTCTCCTATCCCGCTCAGGCTGCGCTCCCCGACGACAGCGTGATCATCAATTGTTCTTTCGACAGACCACGAGGTCGTCATTGACAGCATTGGACTTTGACGCGGTGTATCCAACCTCATCTCCGCTCATCATACCGGCCACCACCGCACAGACTCTCACGCGCACATCGTCGCGTCTGACACTCCGCAGCTGTACCTGCATAATAAGTGACTGCACCTTGGCGACGCATTGCAATTACTGGTAGACGGCCGCTCCGACCATCCTCAACCACCCGATTTTCTTTTCAGTTCGAGTTCGACTGAAAGGCATTGTTCTTGCTCCGAGTCTGCGTCGTTTGCTGCGTACCGAAGGAAGATGGTGGACTTGAACTAAGGCGCCTGCGGCCCCGTGAACAAGCCTCGCGAAGCCAGTAACAGCGTGTCTCATCTTGCTGCGGTTAACGATCCACGGCATCGCATGAACTTGAACACCGTATTCCAACCGCCTTCCTCCTCCGGCACTTCACGGTTCATACTGTGAACTTGATGAGCCAGGCGCGATGGCGTTCCTGTTCAAATCCAAAAGCAAACATAACGCGCCGGCTCCTGCGAGCCTGCCTCCGGCGAGTCGAAATGTCCATACGTCCGATGGCACACCAGCCTCATCCACTCAGACGAGTTCATTAGAGAAGAATACAGAACGGTCGACGACGCAATCGCCTGCTCCCAATGCCAACGCCGCTGCCAATGGCTCAATGACTTCGATGGGGTCTAGTATGACCGGCGCGCCTACATACCCACGGCGTGAAAGGGCCGAGTCGGAGTCAGGGGTACGTTTGTTGCTTGCAATTGAGCGGTTTATGTTCACGGACTGACATTGATTCTTCTACAGGCTCGTCCTGCTAATGCCGGGTCGCAAGTCTCCCAGGTTCCTAATGCTGCTCTCTACCCCTGGTCGCAACGGCGGCTGAATTTCCCTACTCCGCAATCAAATCCATTTCCTCGCTATGGCGCCGCCGTAAATGCCGTCGCATCTAAAGACGGCGACATATACATCATGGGTGGTTTAATAAACGGGTCCATGGTACGCGGTGACTTGTGGCTGGTAGAAGCTGGCGGTGGAAATCTGTCTTGCTACCCCATTGCTACGGTCTCTGAAGGCCCTGGACCAAGAGTCGGTCACGCCAGTCTTCTGGTTGGCAATGCCTTCATTGTCTTCGGTGGTGACACCAAAATGGACGATTCTGATGTTCTTGATGACACTTTGTACCTGCTTAATACCTGTAAGTGGACTATCTTCACGTTGTGCTGAATTTCGCTTACCGTCTCAGCTTCACGCCAGTGGTCAAGGGCCGCTCCTCCAGGACCGCGACCTTCAGGCCGCTATGGCCACACCTTGAACATCCTGGGCTCCAAAATCTATATCTTCGGCGGTCAGGTTGAAGGTTATTTCTTTAATGACCTCGTCGCATTTGATCTTAATGCTCTACAAAATCCGACAAACCAATGGGAATTTCTAATACAAAACACTGGTGATGGTGTTGGCCAAACGGGGAAGGTGCCGCCTCCGCGGACCAACCATACTGTCATCAGCTACAACGACCAGCTGTACCTGTAAGTGGCCTTTCCGACGTAAATGAAAATTCGTATTGACCAAATTGACAGGTTTGGCGGGACAAATGGTACGCAATGGTTTAACGATGTATGGACGTACAGTCCTGTCAAGAACAGCTGGACACAGCAAGACTGTATAGGATACATCCCAGCGCCCCGTGAAGGCCACTCGGCTGCATTGGTCAACGATGTTATGTATATTTTCGGCGGCCGAACCGAGGAGGGAACAGACTTGGGTGATTTGGCCGCGTTCCGTATTACTTCAAAGAGGTGGTACACGTTCCAGAACATGGGGCCTTCGCCATCGCCGCGGTCGGGCCACAGTATGACCGCGTATCGAGACAAGATCATCGTTCTGGCCGGCGAGCCCTCATCAGCACCGCGGGATGCTAACGAACTGAGCATGGTATATGTCCTGGACACCGCCAAGATACGGTATCCCAATGACGCCCCAGCTCTTGGTCAGGCTGGCGACGCGAAGCACCCTAGCAGTCCGACCAGGAGGCCGAGCACAGATGTGAGAACAGCTGCTCCGCCAATCCGATCCACGTCGAGAGAGGGCCAAAGGAGTCAGGCCGGGCATCGCGAACCATTCGCTGGTGGACCCGTCCAACGGCCAGATGGAGCTCATCAAAATTCACAAGCCTCAAGACTACCGCGAGCGTCTATGGCGCAAGGCCCCACCGGACCAGGACCCCAAGGTCAACCAGGCACACCTCGTATGAATGGAGTGCAGTCTCCCGCTAACGGTGGGCCAAGAAGCCGGTACAATGGGCCACCTATTGACACCCGAGCCCCTTCTACCGGACCAGATTCAATCCGGTCCGTGCCTACAGATACCTTGGTGCAAGCTCCAGTCATCAAAGAAATGCAGAGAGACAGCAATAGACCGAGCAGAGAAGGCAGCCCGGTTGCTCATGGCCGTAGAACGCCAACCCAACGGACAGAAACCAAGGCAAAGGCGATGGAGGCAGGTGAGGCGGCTCCATTAGTCCACAATGGGGTTGCCAGGCAACGATCCCTACGCTCACAGCGAGCTCAAAGCTCTATTGACAGCACAGAGGAAGGGCTGCTCGGTCGTTCGTCTTCTGGGCGACATCATGGGGATTCCCATGCTGATGTCAGAAGTTCACGGAGCATGCCCGATGAGCCGAGATCGCCCAAAATGAACCCTCATCAGGAGGCGCTTCTCAAAGAATTGGAGACAGTGAAGAAGACGAACGCTTGGTACGCTTCTGAATTAGCATTGGCTCGCAAGCAAGGTTACCACCCGGCCACGTCGCCCAGCCCGACTATTGACGAGCGGGCTGTGACTCAGGTGGCGGAGGATGACCGACCGCTTATGGAAGCATTCGTGAACATGAGGACGGAAATGGTCAAAATGCAGGAAGCCATGGAAGCACAAGCCTCGTCAATGGCCAAACGGGTAGCCGAGGTCGAACATCAACGAGACGCGGCGGTTACCGAAGCGGCATATGCAAGGGCCAAACTTGCTGCTCATGGTGGCAGTCAGCGAAGCACGCCTCAGCCAGACGCATCCCGGGAGTCTGACGAACAGGAACGGTTCACTGATCTTACGCGCCGGCTTGCATTGGCTCTTGCTGCACAGTCGGAGCATAAGACTAAACTTGACTCCCTGCACAATGAACTTGCGGCGGAGAAAAAGGCCCGGGAGTTGGCCGAAGACTCTCTGGACGCCTTACAACGTCGATACGAAGAGCTGAGCAACGGGCGAAATCCCGGCGAGCTGGAAGCGTTGCGGGCAGAACTGCATGAAGCTCAAAGCTTAGCGCGAGCTGAAGCTGGCCGGAGGGCTGAGGTCGAAGAAGAACTACGTCTCCTCCGAGTTGAACACGATGGCTTGCGGGAGGCTCATGAGCGCGCGTCCTCGCGGTTGACGGACCATACCGTCTCTATGGCTGCATTGGAGGCTGCAGTGGCAGCCTCTACCGGCAAAGCCAGTCTCTACGAGCGACAAATTGATGAGGAGCGTCAGCAAAGAGAAGCCGCCGAACAGAAACTTTCACAGCTCAGGGCTGAGCATGAAGACAGGACTAGAGAGCTAGAGTCCACTCTGAAACGCCTACGAGATGCCGAGGAACTTGCCGAGACTAATGCGAAGGAAGCCTCCACGCATCGTGAGGCTTTGCTCGCCGGACTTGCCAAGCTGTCAAGTCCTGAAGCAAATTCGAAGCGTGACTCTCTCACGGAACAAAAGATGTCGGCTCTACGAGAATCTGCGGAACAAGCGGCAAACCTGGCCAAACGGAATCAGGAAGCGGCGGAAAAAGCCGCGCAGAAATTACGGACTGCTGAGGAACGAATCGCCGGTTTGGAAGCCTATCAGGAACAATCAAGCCGAGAAGCTCTGCAAATCCGACGCCAGCTTCAGGGCGCATTGCGAGACGCCCAGAATTACCAGGCCGAGATTCGAGAGCTCCGAGCCAACCTTGAGGTCAGTCAGCGCGACGCTAGCGCACTGGCAGTTCAACATAGTGCTCTCAAGGATCTACTATCAGAACGTGGCATGAATTCTTCTGATCTGAGGAGGTCTCCAAACTGGGACCATTCTCCAACCTCTCGACTCGGCACACCTGAGCAAAATCGGCTGCGAGAGCTCGATCAGCAACTCCAAGCAAGCATCAAGGCGCACGAGGAGACCAAGAATCAATTCGAAGCTCGTCTGCAGGAGGCGGACAGCGCCTATAAGGAAAAGCTTGAACAGCTCGAGAATGACTATCAGTCTGCTGTCCACTACGTGAAGGGAACGGAGAAGATGCTCAAGAAGATGAAGGAAGAACTCACCAAGTACAAGGCTCAGAATTCTCAGCTTGCAAATGAGTTGGAAACGGCTCGGACCACCAACAACGCTTCCACAACGGCGGTCGACACTTCGGCTTGGGACAATGAACGCAAACAGTTGCAAGAGTCAATTGAGGAATTGAGGACACAGAGTTCCAAACAAATCACCCTACTGAAATCCAACATTGCGTCCCTGAGATCCGACATTGCCGCCCTGGAGTCTGAACGAGCTCAACAAAAACAAAATCATGAAGAGTTGACACGATCAACGGAGCAAGTGGGCCGAGAACTCGAACAACTCAAGTCCGAAAACTCTATGCTAGAGAAGCGTGCCCAAGAAGCCGAGGCAAGGGTGACTATCCTGCTCGATCAAGTCGGGCAATCGGTTGGGAACTATCGCCGGCAGTCTCAGTTGCAGCCCCTCTCTCATGGTGCGGTCAATGGCATACATCATAACCGAGGAGAGAGTGTTTCAACGCTTACGGATGTCTCGGTGAACGACGATGTTCTCGGTCATCGAGATGAACGTGGCTCTGTGGCTCTTGACAATCTGGCTTCAGAGCTAGAAACACTAAGATCACAATGGGAAAGCACGAGCAGGAACAACTATCGAATCAGTACACAATTTGACTCGGAGAAGACGCCGACCACAGAAACCCATGGCAGCGAGCTCAGTGATAATCTGGCGCATTGGAGAAGGCGACTGGCAGAAGAAGAAAAGAGTTCTCGGGAAACAGCAGTGGCTTGAATGCGTTTTGCCAGTTTTATTTTCCGACGGCTTATGGCTTGTGAGTTGATGACTGGTTTTATGGCTGACCAGATCCGCCTGAAGAAGAGGGTGAATGGTTATTTTTGATTGCGATGATCGCGTGATTGTTGTTGAACAGACTCATACTTTCTTGTGGTTTGTACTGCACTTGGTGGCGTTTTCTTGACCGAGCATGACTTTTCTATTTTCCTCTTTCTGGGAGGGAGAGGCCCTGGATGGCCATTTGGTGTATCGAGTGAACGAGACAAATGACGAGATCAGCCGAACTTGGGTGTATTATCTGTGCCCTCGGCTAGCGCGATTCTCAGGAGACCCTTTTACAATATCGAGTCTAAAGTTAAAGCCAACCCAACGTGGCGAAGATATCTTTCTCTTTTTCTTGCCTACCACTCGCTCTCTCCATTTTATGTACTATGGTAGACCTCTCCGGTCCAGGTGAGCTATATCAATAATCTTCGCAAGGGGCGCTCAAGGTGTCAGCCTCGACGACTCCACAGCCTTGCACGTGACACTAATCACGTGATGTTGATATGCTGGTCACCAAAAGCGGCGGTGCTGACAGCCATTTGGGACTGGCAAGGCTGACAGATTTCCAAGTCTCTAACTGGTGAATTTTGGCGGTGGCAGCGGCGCCGGAAGTGCAGCCCTTCGAATCTCAAAAGAGGCTGGACGGCATACGACAGACAGCACACAGCACATTGCACATTGCACATTGCACGTCGGTCCACCAGCCGGTCCGACCTACATTGTGTCTCTTTGCAGGCCGCCATGGGCTTGTAAAATAGCTTTTGTCCACCATATCTTCTAGGCAGGCGTCTTGCGGCGCTTGTATTGCCATTCAGTTCGACCTTCCGTTGAAGTGTCCCTCACCCTGCCGGCACTACAACCTGGGTAATGTCTGACCACAACGAGACTCCGTCGGCTATGCACATCGCCACAAAACTACCAGTGGTTTGCTGGAGGAACCTCCAGACCGTCTAGTTTCCCTACACCGGCCGAGACAATAAGCCACAGAAAGCATGGCGTCGCAACCTAGTAGACAAAGAGATGTCGGGCTGGGGCTGGGGCTGAATACGAGCATTCGCAGGCCCGCAACGCAAGGCGACACGTCGACGCCAGCGCAAGACACGTCGACCACCGATGCGACTCGAGCGTTCTCCTCCCCCATATTCAAACGACCGTCGTTGGTGAACGGGACCGGGTCTAGTCAGCAAAGTGGGCTGTCGTCATCCCAAAGAATAATTCCAAAAGAGACGGAAGACTACTTGACGGCCAGGCCGGCACCATTACATCGTACGAAGAGTGACCTTGGACCACGGCGGAAAGAGGGAGGCCCGACAAGCCCCTCGTCAGAAGACAAGCGTGCGCACATCCGGCATGGCTGGGACGATGAATACACTTCGAACGAATACCTGTCACTGTTACACTCGACATTTTACATGTACTACACGGAAAAACGGCACGAAACCAATGGCTCCCTATCAGAGGAGTCGAAGAAATTCCCCAGTGTGGACTGGCGGATGAAGGACAGGATGAAGACGGTCTCTGCCGCGCTGGCCATCTGCCTCAATATTGGTGTGGACCCTCCTGATGTGATCAAGACCAACCCTTGCGCGAAACTCGAGGCATGGGTTGACCCGACCGCAAACAGTGGTGGCACAACCAAGACGATGGAGCAGATTGGCAAGCGGCTCCAAGAGCAGTACGAGTCGTTGAGCTTGAGGACCAGATACAAACAGTACTTGGATCCTTCGATCGACGAAACGAAACGGTTCTGCATCTCCTTGCGTAGGAACGCAAAGGATGAACGAGTTTTGTTCCATTACAACGGCCATGGTGTTCCTCTCCCCACTGCCTCTGGAGAAATCTGGGTGTTCAACAAGAACTACACCCAGTACATACCTGTGGGAATCTATGATCTACAGTCATGGCTTGGAGGTCCCAGTCTGTTTGTGTATGACGTCTCGCATGCAGGCAACATCGTCTACAATTTCGACACATTTCTCGCTAAACATGAGAAGGAGAATGAAGAGATCAAGAAGAGAGATCCAAATGCGCCCGTCCAAAACTACGGAGATTGTATACAGTTGGCAGCTTGCGGTAGAACCGAAATGCTGCCCAGCAATCCTGACCTGCCGGCCGACCTGTTCACGTGTTGTCTGACGACGCCAATAGATATAGCGTTACGATTCTTTGTCTTGCAGAACCCGTTACAAAATGGTCCTCCACTTGACGATGGGAAGATTCCTGTGCCGGGCCGTCTCCAGGACCGACGGAGCCCGCTGGGCGAGCTTAATTGGATCTTTACAGCCATTACCGACACGATTGCCTGGAACAGCCTACCACGGCACTTGTTTAAGAAGCTTTTCCGCCAGGACCTCATGGTTGCTGCCTTGTTTCGCAATTTCCTGCTCAGTGAACGGATCATGAGGGCAAATCATTGCCATCCAATATCATCTCCTCCCCTTCCAGAGACACACCGACATCCACTTTGGCAGAGCTGGGACCTTGCCATGGAGATGGTGCTGGCACAGCTTCCCATGCTTCGAGAAGCGGAGGAAGGCAAGCGGGTGTACGAATACCAACATTCGACCTTTTTCGCCGAACAGTTGACTGCTTTCGAAGTGTACCTCAGCTCAGGACCGACCAAAGATCGCGCGCCGGATCAGCTGCCCATTGTTTTGCAGGTACTCCTTAGTCAAGTTCACCGGCTGCGAGCTTTGATCTTGTTGAGCAAATTTCTCGACCTTGGCCCTTGGGCCGTCCATTTGGCGCTGAGTATCGGTATCTTCCCTTATGTGGTGAAGCTGCTCCAAGCTGCATCGATTGAGCTTAAGCCGGTCATGGTTTTCATATGGGCCCGCATCATGGCGGTCGACTACACTGTCCAGGGTGATCTCTTGAAGGACAATGGCATCTCCTACTTCATCTCCATCATGAACCCTCGTTCAGACATCCCTGTCGGCAATGCTAGTGAGCATCGGGCCATGTGTGCTTTCATCGTGGCCACCTTTTGCAAGAAATATCCTCCCGGTCAAACAGTGTGTCTGCTCCCGGAGGTGTTCCAGGCCTGCCTGCTCAACACGGCGGAACCTGAAAACCCTCTACTTCGACAGTGGTCATGTTTGTGTCTGAGTATGCTGTGGTGTGACTATGCCGATGCGAAATGGATGGGTATCCGCTGTATGGCCCATGCCAGGCTGTGCGAGTTGTCTCTTGATCCTGTTCCTGAAGTCCGGGCAGCCATGCTTCATGCGCTGACCAATTTCTTGGGGATCCCGGACTTGACCGACCAGGTCTCTCAGATCGAAGAAGGTATTGCCTCTTCAGTTCTCTTCATGACGTCTGATGGCAGTACACTTGTCCGAAAGGAGTTGCTTGTGTTCCTCTCGACATTTGTCCAGAGGTACGAGAACAAGTTCATGGTCGTGGCCTACGAACAGATGGTAGAAGAGAGGGACAGACATCCGTACAAGGACAGTGAGGCCGGTGTATTCGTCACACGAGATTCACTCAAGGCAGCTCCGATTTCTGCAAACACTATCTATGGTTCGATCTGGGTTCATTTATTGGTATTATCCGTTGATCCTCATCCGGAGATTGCCAGGAATGCGTCCATCATCGTGGACTGCGTTCACGAGGCCTTACTCAGTTCACCGATGGGCAAGATGGCCACCGCTGTAGTGGACGATCTGCTAAAACTCTCAAAGAAGGAGGACTCGCAGTTGAAGAAAGTGTCGTCTCGAGACTCACTGAGAGTGGCGGATAGACCGCCAGGCACTCCACCGCCCGCTCTTCAAAAACAGCAGAGTTATTTGTCGTTGAGCCTGAAGCGAGCGGGTAGCTCACTTCGAAACCTTGCATTTGGCTATTCTGGCGATAGCGCGTCTACATCCAAAGACAACACCCCTCCGAGTTCACCTGGCAAGCCCAGGGAGCCAGTCCATCCTCTCAACACCCCTCGTGGTCGTCTCCCACCCGAATGGAGCCGACCACCGGAAACACCTGATTCCACCAGTACATCAGGAACATATCACCCCGCGCATATGCCCACATCTGCAGGTTTCACCCCTCTAGATCCCAAAGTGAAACCAAGCATTCCTCTTCAAAGCGCATTACTTGAGTGGTCCACTGAATACTTCCGAGAGCCACAAATGAGGCCGAACGATCCTGACGAGCCCGGTTCCGCCGACTACAATTCCCGACTCTGGAGACGTAACCGCAATGAGAAGATTATTGCAGACAACCAACCGCTCAAGGGCGTTGCCGGCAGCTCCAAATGGACACGTCTGCAAGGATTCTTGAACAATCAGAACCAGCCCATGAATTTGGTCTTCCATCAATTCGATGACCATTTGGCCGTCACTGACGACCGCGACACCGTCAGTATCTGGGATTTCCAACGGAACGAACAATTGAGTCGATTCAGCAATGGCAATCCTGCCGGCAGCCGGATCAACGATGCCAAGTTTCTGAATGAAGACGATCAACCGCTCCTTATGGTGGGCAGTTCCGACGGCGTCCTCAAAGTCTATCGAAACTACCACAGTTCATCCGAAGTCAAAGTCATTACGGCCTTCAGGGCACTAACCGAGTTAATTCCAAGCAACAAGAATGCAGGCCTGGTGTTTGACTGGCAACAAGGTCAAGGGAAAGCATTGGTGGCCGGCGACGTCAAAGTGATCAAAGTGTGGAACGCCGCCACGGAACTTTGTGTCGGAGACATACCAGCTCGAAGTTCCAGCTGTGTCACCAGCTTGACTAGTGATCAAGTGGCGGGACAGATTTTCATCGCTGGCTTCGGCGACGGTGTGGTTCGAGTCTTTGATCAGCGTCTCAACCCACGGACGGCCATGGTCAAGATCTGGCGCGAGCATCGACAATGGATCACCAACATCCACATGCAGCGCGGTGGTGTGCGCGAGTTGATCTCCGGTGCGCGCAATGGAGAAGTCAAGCTGTGGGATTTGCGGAGTGACAGTTCGGTACTCACACTCAACGCCACTTCTGGGTCTAAACATGACCATTCGATTGTCAATACAACTGCTGCGGATACGATACCAGCGTCATCGGCGACGACCTTGATGAGGAGTCTGTCTGTCCATGAACATGCCCCTGTGTTTGCTGTGGGTACCGATAAACATGAGGTCCGGACGTTCAACACCAACGGCGACTCGCTCGGTGTTTTTGAGCCGTTGTCAAGTCGCCTCTCGCAGGTCGTCGGGGGCTCGCTTGCCGGTCGTGGGTACGGTAGCCAAACGCCCATTGTTGCCACGGCTTATCATCCTCATCGGATGTTGCTTGCTTGTTCGGCATTGGGTGATGGCCATGTTAGCTTGGTTAGCTATTGAACTGACAGGACAAGGCGAGGCCAGATGGATGGAAGGCGGTTGAGGTTGGAGGTCGTGGAATCGCCTTTCGACATCTAATACGGCACTTACTGTACTGTGTGGTACCTGGCATGAATGGGTTGGCAGTGTACCGCAGTGTATTGCAATGCTGTGGTCGGGGGCGATAGCGCATAGTGGGTAAAGAGTCTCCGGGTTTCATCCATACATTTGAGCGAGCATGAGCATGATTCATTCCCCACCGCAATAGAACAGGGATATGCGCACTGCACCGCGCCGCCACTGTGCTGTGGGTATGATTAGGTATGGAAAGGAAAGAGTCCTATCAACTAGTAATAATGAAACACAAACACTACTATGAAGACGTCTGTTTTCAGTACTTTGCGTAAAAAGGTATGACACTTTGCTCAACGTCTTCTCCTCCTCCTCCGCAACTCAAAATCCGAATCATCGTACAAGTAGTCATCATCATCCTTCTCTTCCTCCGCCTTTGCTGGCGCAGCGTGGACTTCCGTTGCGGCGGGCTTGTCCTGTCGACTATTGTCTTGGCCGGGGGCAGGTTCTAGACCCCAGAACGTAGTGCTGTCCACACTTTCGATGCCACGGTTCCCCAACAACCAGCGACCGAGACCTACGACGGCCTCATAGGCTTCTTCTCCCGTCGGCACGATATTCGACCTGGGCAGCAAGAAGCCGTAATTCCCCGTGTCGCGAAGCTTGATCTGGAAAGAAAACTTGACGAGCAAATCATGATAAAAGAAATCCAACGCGGATCCGCCCTGAGCGTCGGCCTGGATACGAGTCCTTTTGGAACTGTGGTCCTTTTGGTGGGCCTGAAACGAAATGCCGCCCTCGCACGCACTCTCCACGCCATAGTAATGGCCGTTCGTCAGCCGGAACGACTTGGCCAGACCGAGTGCCACCTCCTCGAGATCTTCCAATGTCGGCGGACTCACGTCGCAAGTGTAGCTGTACGGGTACAGCACTTGCTGCGAGTACGAGTGCAGATCCAAAAAGGACACCAATTCGACATTGTTGTTGTCCGTTTGATTTCTGGCCCATTCGAACAACACCTGCGCTTCGGTTCCTGCCAAGGGTGCCGGTCCGGCATAACTGTCGCTGCATGGATTGTCGGTTTCTCCAAAACCGTCCCAGCCAAATGGGAATGAGCGCCCGATATCAATTCCAGGGCAGAACGGGAGTGATGTTGCCTGTCTGTTCTTGCGCCACAGTCTGTCCGTCGTCCACGTATATTCGTATCCGTCTGGGTTGAGGACAGGGACAAAGACCACGTCGAAATGGTCTAGGATTTTCGTCACATATGGATATTGTGGGTGTCCGTATCGCGTCACGAGGTTGTAAGCGATATATGCTGTCGTAGAGACGGAAATCCATTCCCGGGCGTGAGTCCCGCCGACGATCAATAAAGTCTGTCGCTTTTCGGTCCCATGGTCCGGTTCATCGTTCGCCGGTCGCGCCCCGATCCGCAGGGCGGGAATGTCTCGTCCTTCGGCGGAGAGACCGATACTGGTTAACGAGGCGTGGTTGGGGAAAAGAGATCCAATCAGTCGGAGCCAGGGGTATAGGACTGATAGAGGCTGGTAGTCGCGGAAGAATAGGTCCTCGGGCGCACCTCTACCTGATGCCCAGTCGTGCAATGTGGTGAGACCAGGGGTTAGAGTGTTGCCTTCATCGGTCGATGAGCTTTGTGGATAAGTGTCGTAGACTGCACGGGCGAGGTCGTGCATTAATGGTGTATATGAATCTCGAAGTGATGGTGGGAGTAGGCCGATAAATGACGGTACCACGTCTTTGGCTATCCTGATGTCCACCCACTCGTCCGTCGCCTCCCAAATGTCCAGGTACAAAATGTTTGACGCCTCAGCCAATGCTCTTGCTTCATCCTCGCTGTTGACCCGGAATCTTAGGACAACGTCCGCCCCGTATCGTGCGCGAAAGTTCTCCGGGGCCACCCCAGTGCTCGACGCCAAAGTGGGTGTGTATTCTGGTACTGAGCTGCCTGGTATAGACCATATCCGTTCAATTAGGGCGTTACGGAGTCTGCGGAATGGCCCGACTGGCTTTTCGGTATGGGAATAGATCGCTTTGGGTCGGAGCGAAGTAGGAAACTCGGCGGAGGATGAAGGGTCGGTTGTCGGGACAGACAGAGCAAAAGGAAAAAGAACAGACAGAAGCAATATATTACGCAGAGATTGTGGTGCCATGGTGGGCATAAGCCTAAGCCAACTTTTATATATTATCGTAGTAGAAGCATGAGAATCGACGCCCCCGGGAATAGAAGTGGTTGGAGTGAAGGGTGAACGAATGGGCAAAGGCCTGTAGTTCAGGTTGTATACCTAGGTAGGATGGCGATGATGTTGGAGACGAGGACCATAGAACCAAGCGCAGTCTCCAGTCCACGGCCCGCAGTCCGCAGTCCGCATTCTACGAACTCTGGAAATCGTTGATGCCTGTGCTCTGGCTGCGCCTCGCTGCAACTACTTGATCATCATCTCCAGTTTATTATTCCGATTGTCGATTAAGCGATCTGATATGGGATGAGCTTCCCCTCCTCGCGTGAGGGATTGAGGCATTCCTTGAAATGTGTTTGGCTGACGATGCCCTTTTAGTGTCCTCCCCAATAGTAGGTACTATAAAATACGAAGAATGAAACTTTGTCAAGGCTTGGTAACTTTTTGCCATGTCCTTCCGTGGCTATGGATCCATTGTGTTCACTTGAAGCTAGAAGATTGTAGCTTCACGAGGAATGCTAGACAAAGGTACTACTAGTGTCGCTCTGAACGGTCATGGATGTTTGAACAGACACAAATAACTTTTGAAAGGTACTTAGAACGTGGCCAACATTGCCGTGGAAACGGTTCTGTTACTGGTCATGATGGACGTTTCTATCTTTTCTTGATATGCTAGACCAAGTCGCTGTGCATCTCTTGTGTTCGTCAAGTCATGTCGAAGGTTTTTGACTGTCACTAGCAATCCAATCCAGTCCAAGGTATCTACACCTTGTATTCCTCCAAGCCCCATTTCCAGACGGTGGCGTATGGGGTCATGCCATCCTCGCGGAAGTCAACCAAAACGTACATGCCGTTCTCGGCCATCGATTCACCCTGGTAGATGTCGTAGTTGTCCCAGTTGGCCAGGATCTTCTTGGCTGCGGCAGGAGCCTCGGACTGGAATTTCTTGATGTCTTCCTCGGGAACACCCTTCTCCTTCAACTTCTCGGTAAGAGCCTTCATGTATTCTAGAAAAGGAGCGCGTCAGTTTTAGTGCTCTCCATATATCTGAGCCCTGATAACATACTCTTAAGTTCGCTCTGGTAGGCCTTCTTGCTCATGCCGCCCTCCATCTTTTGCAGACGGAACTGGTCCGCGAGATCAAGGACTGGCTGGTTGTCGCCGCCATCATCAGCGCCGCCCTCGTCCTCTTCCTCGGCCGATGGGTTGGCACCCTCAAGGACTGATGAAAGAATTAGTACATGCACCACTTGGTGCGACCTTCGCGGACATACCGAAGTTCTCCTGGCCCTTCTTGATCATGCGCCCGTCAATTTCCCAGAGGCCATTGCCGGCGTCAATGATCTTGGTGGCGTCCGAGACGATCTCGTCGCCAGTGATGATATCCTATGTGAGAACGACATCAGTCAAATGTTTACCAAAAGGCGGGGCAGGGCTCGAAATCTTTCGCGGAAGACAGTGTGCATACCCTGTAGATAATCATTTTGAGGAGATTGTTCAGATGACTTGAACAGAGGAGATGTCGAGTAGTAGAGAGATGTTGAGCACAGAAAAGGCGGAAAGTGAAGAAGCGTGGTCGACAGGGAGGAACTGGAGTGTAGAAATGTGGCTCTGACTAGTGGGGGGAGCAGCCAAAAATTCCACTGTTCGGGCAAATTGGTGGCAGTCGAGTTGTTCGAGAACTTTTGCTGCAGACCGGTATTGCTGTGATGCACGTGCTACACGTGACAATGCTCGTCACGTGAGCTTGTCAACCTTCAAATATGATCCACCGTATTAGTTGCATATGATCGACCGTATGAATTGTGCACCCTGCCACAACTGCCATGCATGATTGTGCCTCCGTATTCGTCGTATCCGCTCGCGACTCGCACCGCAATCGGGAATTAAAGCCTCATGGTGGCAAATCCAAACATCCATCTCGCTCATCATCAACCACTTCAACTCCGTGTCTCTCCACCCCGTTCCTTTCTGCCTCAACCGGCCTAATATACCAACTACTCCTTTTCTTCTCTTCTTCTCCTCTCTGATAGTTTCTTGGACTACTTCTGTTTCTCAGCTGCATGTCCGCTCCTTTCCTTTGCTCTGTAGGACAAAACGTCTGCCTACTACCGCCGCTCCCTTCGAAACCAGCCCAAAAGCACTCGGCGTGATTGTATACTATTGCTCCTTTCGCCAAACACATTTCCACGCCTGAACCCGGCCAACTCGCATGGTCGACATCATGTCGAACTCCACGAATACAGACCTACCTCCCCTCCCATCGTATACCCTAACCCCCCGACCGCCTATGATTCCAGGCATTTCAGATGCCGTCCTACAACTTCTGGCTCCGATTGTCGCCTACTGGGCGGTCTCACTCTTTTTCCATGTTCTCGATACCTACGATCTGTGCTCCCACTACAGACTACATACTCCCGCCGAAGTGCTCAAGCGCAACCATGTCACCAGATACGAGGTTGTGAGAGATGTGATTCTGCAACAAATCATACAGACTGCCTTTGGGTTGTTGCTCGCGTGCTGGGATCCCATTGAGATGACTGGCAAGGAAGAGTATGATGTTGCCGTCTGGGCACAACGTTTGCGCCTTGCAGAACGGTATATACCCGGATTGCTGTCAGTTATTGGACTGGATGCCCTTTCACTGGCACAAAGGTTGTCGACGAACTACCCTCAGCTGGCTGGTGTGTTATCTGGAGGCCATTACCCCACACAGTCGTTTGCGCCATGGGAGATCTCATTGGCAAGAGTGATTTACTGGATTGCCATTCCTTGTCTACAATTCTTCGTGGCGATCCTGATTGTCGACACATGGCAATATTTCCTTCACCGAGCTATGCACATGAACAAATACCTGTACACCACCTTGCATTCTCGGCACCATCGGTTGTACGTTCCATATGCTTTCGGAGCCTTGTACAATCATCCGTTGGAAGGCTTTTTACTCGACACGCTGGGTACTGGGGTCGCCTACATCCTTACAGGGATGACTGTGCGTCAAGGTCTGTGGTTCTTCACCTGTTCGACAATCAAGACGGTCGATGACCACTGCGGATATGCCTTCCCTTGGGACCCACTTCAGCATGTCACCTCGAACAATGCTGCTTATCACGATGTCCACCATCAGAGTTGGGGCATCAAGACCAATTTCTCCCAACCCTTCTTTACATTTTGGGATAGCCTCCTGGGCACCGCATGGACTGGCGGAGATGTCTCTGCTCGTTACCAACGTGACAGGATAGCCGCTCAGAAGAAGGTCGATGCGGATATTGCTGCCGCTGCCGCTGCCGCTGCCGCCAAAGCCTCAGTTGTGAACTCCCCTACGATCGACTTGGATCATGCCAAGCAGCAAGCCAACTCAAGTCAGAAGCAGGTACTAGGCGACAGAGAGAATGGCGGTATCAGGGTTCTCCAAGAAGAAGCCAGGGAAGAGCAAGAAGTCAAGCAAGCCCTGAGGAGGAGTACACGACGGAAGAGTGGGTTTGATACCAAGTTGCTGTCGGATCGTGTGACCGGTAGCATACACAACCGGAGTCCGACAATCTTACATGCGGACGGCATGCATTGATGGTGAAGAATGAGCGTAACTGCCCCCACAGGGTGTTCTCCTACACTGATTCGATTACAATTATTTGGGATGGTGTTTTCGAAGGCAGGGCTCTGTATACTGGTGGGACATTGGGCAGGAGTTCAGGAAAGGCTTATGTGCCTTGTTGTCGACCAACTGTCGACTATGGGTAATGTGTATCAAGATGGGCAGGCACCAATTCTATGGAGTGTGATTCTGCATTTTCAGATCACTGTTTGCGCCTTTTGTTCATGTTTTCCGCTCTGTCCATTCTGTGGCAATATGTCCTTGTACAATCATTCACCGTGGGATGGTCATTGCAAAATGATCTTACAGTATGACACTTGCTCGCTTTTCCACCCAACGCCCTTTTTTCAGCTTTTTCCTCCTTTTCGCGTGGTATGCAATTCTACAGTTCTGCGACTTGGCTATCGACCGAGAATAAAGGACCGAACCTTTTGAGACTCTTTATCCGTCTTTGTCAATTGTCTCACAACATTCTTTCTGCGCTGGCTCCGCTTCTACTGTCGATACTAAACAAAGGCAATGGCCCAATTCTTCTTTGTGACAGCTTCGTGGACAAAGGGACACTGCTATGTGAAGCTCTATGCCAACTGCCTCAATGTCGTGAAAGATGGCCAAGGGGCAGCACAAGATTATATTGCTTCTTCTTGACCTTTATTGCCTTCACCGTCACGTTTCTGTCTTCACGGTATCATCACCAAAACGGCAAAGAAGAGGTCACCATTGGAAAAAGACCACACTTTGGCGGACTCGACCCGTGGTCTTTTTGCAAGGAACGAAAACAAGAAGAAAAGGGGTTAACCCTACTACCTACCGTCCAGAACATACAGGTAAGACGAGAAGGATTTTGCTATTCCTCTCTCCACGAGAGCGAGAGCGAGAGCGAGAGCATGAGCCATGCCGAACCCACAATCATTAAACCCAGAAAGTCATGCTAACCAGATGCTGCATCTCCTAGATGTCCCCGCGAAACATGTGCCTCAGCTAGCGAGCATTTTGCAGTTCCGGCCGCGCGAAGATTTCGGAGTGCGAGCGAAACGAATCAGCCGAGATGCCAAATCCCTACCGTCGTTGCTGAGGCCTAGTCGGCTGGAACGGGCATTACTTCCTCCCCTCGGACATCTGTGCAACGGTTTGCATAAAGCACTGGACTACTCTGTGGTGGAGGTCGTGCTGCGGCATATCCAGCTCGAAGTGGGCGAGCGGCTCAACAACCTCATCTGGGGTAGCGAGCTGTTGAGTCCAGAACAGATCCGGCGTGTGGGCAATCTGCGAGCCTTGCATGCCTTATGGCTGCCGAGGAAGGAGTATGAAATGACCTTCTTGGCGTCGACGAGAGATTTGAAGTGGCGGTATCAGGAGGACCAGTGTGAGGCGTGCATTGTTTCGCGGATAACGGGGGATATGGAAACGTTGCTGGATCTGCTTTGGGTGATTAGGTCGCGGGCTACTGATGAGTTTCTGGCGAAAAGAGGTAATCCGCGTTTGCACGTCTGGGTACATGCTTGGATAAGGGCTTTGAGTGGCCATGTCGCGGAGAAGACGGGGGAGAGGATTGACGTCGATGCGGTGATTGGGAAGGTTGAAAGGGATGCGAGGGAGTTGATGGGTGTGAGGACCAATATTCACGAGTTGAGAAAGGAGATGTTTAAGGATGTCATGGGCGATAAGAAGAATTGCGAGGATGGACAAGGGGAGAAGATGAAGAACGTACATCCTTCCAGCGATGGCGAAGACGGAGATGAAGTTGGGGATAAGGTGTACAACTTGAACGGGTGGGATGCCGAACTTGAAATCATCAACGCCTACGCTGCGACCAACAGCACGCTGGCTCTGTCAAAAGGAGTTGCCAGTGCACAGCAATATCAAGGGGATGCTCATTCTCGAAGGGGACATGCCACCGTCAGACCAGACACGGTTTCTGCAGATCCTGCCACGAAAGGGAAGAGCCCTTACCGCCATCATCATCGAATGCCGGCACAGGAGTCATGGGAGACAGCACCCGTTGAGAGCTCAATGTATACGATCACCTCCTCTGCCACAGCAAGCAAGCGTGATCTTGATCTTGGGTACAATCCCAAGAGCAGACAGTCGAAGGCGGGCCAACCATACAGACACGACGACTCCAACGCTTCGAATCTCATGCGAACTGAAGCAGCCCGTTGCCCAGCCGATACGTACGTCAACTTGCTCGATTCACCTCCATTCACGTCTGACAGGCCGAATCTTCCATCGACCACGATGACAACAATCACAACCGTAGGTCCGGCGGAAGATCTGGAATGCACATCCTCCAAAGAGGGCGTGATATGGGTTCTATACGACAAGAGTGCGGAAGGAGATGACAACGTCGATACTCACGGCGATGGTCGAAGTCCGAATTTTGATGGCCGTGCAACAACCAGTGGCAAGGCTGTCGACTTAACATCCACGGCAACGTCATTTTCCCCCTTGCCATCGGCGCCGGAATATGACAGAGTGAGAGGCAGAGGCAGAGGCAGAACACATCATAATCCGCCTGCACCCGTAACCACAGCCCGGGCAACAGAGCGAAGGAAGAAAGTGCGGAGAGTGTCGTTCCAGACTGAGCCTAGCAGTACTAGTACTAGCTTGACTGCTGCGACCACTGCCATCGCGACTACCAGTAGCACTACGGTTTGGAGCGGATCGTACGCGAGTGGTCTGGCAAAGAAAAAGGAATTGGGTTGGTTCTATGCTGGAAAGAGGAAGTAGAGTGTCTGCTGCTCGAAAGAGCTGTACTTTCCAGTGCATGTACTGTTTGGTAGTGATATTGAACCTACTAGTACGTTGTACTACTAATGCTAGCACCTCGCTTATACTGTTCTATTGTACCAGAGTCGAATAATAATGGCCGTAGCTGTACTAAACCGAGCCCTTCTCAGAACTTGCGAGAATAATGTCATATGCGAGCCATGTTTGGTGAGGTACTAGTACCTAGATACCCACAACAAGCCCAGTCCCACAAATGACATCTTTCTGGAAGTATGATAAGGTATCGATCTTTGACGCTGGCTGTTCACCGCCCTCAGAGTATCCGACTGTGATAGCTCCTCCTCATCATGCTGGTGGCTGCAGTGTTGACATCAAAAGCGTCGTTGTGAGTTGCCAGCTGAAACTCTGATTCGGATCAGGATCCACCATGAATCAAGGAGACTCGACATTTGCAATGAGACAATATTGCAGTGCGGCAGGTAACGATCGGTTGAGGCTCTGCGACTGGTACTGTTCCTGCAGGACTGGAATTTCGCCACCCGGCTGCGTCAGTATCGTGCTTTATCTGGCTCCATCTCGGTACCCACAGAACGGCTCTTCCGACGTTCAACATGAGGGAAATGGCGTCGACGTGCATTTTATTCACGTGCTGCATCCAATAATGATTCGAAGCGTTTCTTTCGATCGGAGAAAATCACAAACTGGGATTGGTGATGTCCAAGTCCTGACGATCTATCCAGACCCTTCTATCGTGCTAATACGATCCACCACTTCCCTGGTGGATACCGGGCCCGATACAAGCGTTGACGCCTCTTGCGTATATCTCGTTGTCGTGCTTTGATGCATTTGAACTGTTTTCTTCTCTATAACATTGACTCCCAAGACAACGCAACTCACACATTGAACACCAGCTCAGACAAGCAAGACACTTTATTTTATATCCAAAATGGCTCCGATCGCAATTGCTCCGCCACCGTCCGAGCCTAAACAGATGCCGCTGGAACAGACGACAAAGGGTATCCGGCGAGCAAACAGTGCCAACATGGGCACGAAACGGAAAATCGTCATCTTTTCAGGTATGTTTTTTGTGTGAACTGCTCTGCGAGACTAGGACCATATACTAACAGACATAACAGACTTCGATGGCACCATCTTCCACCAAGACACCGGCCACACGCTATTCGACAACTTCGGATGCGGCCCAGAACGAAGAGCAGAACTTGCAAAGCAGATGGAGAGCGGGGAACGGACGTTCCGAGAAGTCTCAGACGAGTTGTATTCCTCACTCAATGTGCCGCTCGAGAACGGATTCGAGGTGATGAAGAGTGCGCTACAAATCGATCCTGATTTTCGGACATTCCATGAATTCTGCGTCAACAATCACATTCCTTTCTACGTCATCTCTGCCGGTCTTCAGCCTGTCCTACGGAAAGTCCTCGATCATTTCATTGGAGAGGACATGAGCAAGCACATTGACATTGTTGCCAACGATGTCAAGATTGCCGATGATGGTAGCAAGTGGGAAGCGGTTTGGAGACACGACAACGAGTTGGGTCATGACAAGGCACAAACCATCAACGAGTTTCGAGAGATGCAGAGTGAAAACGGCACCATCCCGTTGATCGTTTTTATCGGTGATGGACTTTCAGATCTGCCCGCTGCTCGTGAAGCCGACGTGCTCTTCGCTCGGCGGGGGTTGAAATTGGAAGAATATTGCAAGGAACATGGACTCCCCTATATCCCGTTTGACACCTTCGCCGACATCCAGAGAGAACTCATCAAGATCGCCAAAGTCGACGAGGAACAGACCCACGGCAAGGGTCTGCCCGCACACTTTAACCCTCTTGCCAACAAGTGGAGGCGGCTTAGCAACAAAGCACGAAAGCCTAATATTGCTGCGGCGTTCAGCCCGTCAAAGGAGGATGTGGTGCTTGAGTGGCCCGAAGATGCTGAGAACTCGACAGCAATTGAAGATGCCGAAGAAGGAAATACTGTTTTCGCAGCTCCGATGGCGTGAGAACAGAGTTGGTCCGACTTGCTGTCTTGTTACGTTGAGCTACTATTATGGCGAAGCTATGGCACGGTTTGGGCGGTACATTGGAGTTATGCGGACACGGTTGAGGTTAAGGCGTTGACACTGGAACATTCACTTCAAGTTTGGAAAGGAAGACATTTGATGACTTGTGATACGAACACAGTCCACGGTGCCGGCTAGATAGATTGATACTTCTACTGCCATGAGTGGCAGACAGTGAAAGTGAATGCAAATTCACTGTATTGATATCATTCCTAAACGGGCATAGTGCCTGATCTCCATCGAATCAGATGCCGCACCTTTCCCATATTAGAATTCCGCCTACTAGTAGTATTTTCAACATCAATTGTACCCTCATAACCTCGACCGCATCCTTTTCCCAAACCCAGCCCCTACTCTGAGCTTCTTGCTGCCGATTGGCTTCGAACTCGACTGGCGGAATTCCAAGTACATTTGTGGTCTGAAAACCAATATCAAGCCAGCACTTTGTCAGAAGCGAAGCCAGAAAACACGCGCAATTGATATCCCATCCAACAAATCCATCCGGGCTTAGTCCCATCTTCCTCCACTCTTAGCGAAACCGATGTCATTTATGAACAGAACTCTAGCTTTTCACTGCCATCCAGTTGATTACTCGCGGAAGTTCTGCCAGCCACGGTAACACAAATCGGGCGGCGGTTAATTTTCATCAATGCCTCGTCTTCATTCAGAGCCAGAGATACCGCCGAGTTTCAAGGCGAAAAAAGCCAAGATTCTCTCGTTGCTGGGACAGTCAGATGAGGCATATACAGACAAATCTCCAAAAGGCACGGTCGACGCCCAGATCCGCGAGCTCATTGCTGAAATCAACGCATATGACGGACTAGTGACGACCAGCAGTTGTGCAGGCAGAGTAGCTGTCTTTGTCGAAGGGCCGAAAAGGAAACCCAAGCCCGAGCCTGAGATATTGGAAGTCCGGGTTGGCAATGGAGAGCCAATAAATGGTGCAAAGGGGCATGCAGACGATGGCGTATCAACGGGAAGATCAACCGGGACCACGACTGCATCTCCAGGCGGAAAAGGCGGTGGCCGCTGGCTCTATGTCTCACATGATCCTATTCCTACGCCAAAGTCCAATCTGAAGGCTTCAGAACAACCGGCAGCGAATCCAACTAGCACTGAGGCGGTCCATTCAGAACCTCTGGTTCAACACGACGCTGAATATTTTACAAGCTTGTTCAAGCTCTCTTCTCCCCAACAGACGGAATTACCCCAAGCATCACCATCAAACAATAACGTGGCCCCTCTGTTGAAAGGAGTGGGTGCCAGTTCCAATCCTCGCTTGGTTCATCTCTCTTTCTCCCCTCTCATCCTCCATATCCTTTGTGCCACATTACATCATGCACGTGTATTACTGGCGGCCGCGATCAACGCCGGCTTCAGGGAGAGCGGAGTGCAAAGTCTGCGGGCCATGGACGAGCCCGAGCACGGGGTGATGGTCGCTGTGAGGACGGCAGGGCTGGGATTTGAGACGGTTGTCGGTGTCGTCTCGGGGGACCAGGACACGGCCAACCTGGAGGGAAGAGAAACCGTCCACAAGCTCGTGGATGAAAATTACCTTGCGGTTTGTGCCGGTGTGGTAAATGAGAGGTTTAGATGGAACGACGAAAGGCGCGAGAGGTTCAGAGCCGAGTTGCGCAAAGCAGTTGTCTCTACAACGGCAGCAGCATCATCAGCAGCAGCACCTTGTGGCACTGAGGACACGGCGGCGCCGGCAACGAGGCCCGAGTCCCGCTGGGAGGACAAAGACGAGCGTCGGAGAAGAAAGCGGGAAGAAGGGCTTAAAAGACAGAAAGAGGCGGAGAAGATGAAGAATCAGCAGCAGCAGCTCCTGGAAACGAGGACATCTCTACCGAATGGTTCAACCGGTCGACACATCTCACCACCACTTGAAGATCTCGATGACGGATTATCCACGTTGGGAATCAAATGATTGAGCAGGGCCCGTCAGAGATCTCACGGCGTCAATCGACCGTATCAACAAACACACCTATTGCACCATGGTTTGGAGCATTAAATCAGGGCAAATGCCGTCGTGTTCGGATCGGCACGTCTGCAAGAAAGGATAAAAAGAGCCAGCCAGAAAGAACCTCTACGTCTCCCGACTCATTCAGACGGAAGTGTCACTGCATATGGCCGCCGGACACCTCTGCCCCAGGCAACAGTTTGCGCACTCAAATAAATCATATATTAACTCAAGCATGTCCAGCTCCGGCTCCGGCTCCAGCTCCAGCTCAAACTTTACGTCCATGAGCCATAAACGGCTCTCTCTTGATCGTCCCACGAAGCAAAACCTCCTCATGCATCCTGACGAGTCCAAAATCCTGCAGGCCCGCGTCCTCAAAGTATTTCCGCAACTCGTCCTCACTGAACCCGTTGTGTGCAACGGTCCTCAGGGCCGGAAGGGCATCCGGATTCTCCATGGCATGAGTCACAAAATCGATGATGAGAAAGACCCCGCCTGGCCTCAGTCGCTCGACCAGCCGACGCGTGGCGAGCGGGATGTCCTGGAAATGGTGGAATCCCAACCCCACGACCACGAGATCGAAGTTGTAGAATTCCGGCGAAGACAGGTGTGCCGGTGCTGGATCTGCCGGGTCAAGAAGATTGCCTACCACGGCGTGAGCGGTGAAGGGGTTACTGTCAGATCCAGAGGCCTCCGCGGTTTTGTCCTGGTTCCCCTGTTCGCCCGCAGAAGAAGAAGAAGGCCCTCCGAATCGCGAATTATACTCTCGCACCATATTCTCACTCAGATCGATACCCACGTATTCCGTGGCGCGGGCGCCCAGAGCGTACGTCACGCTCCCCGGCCCACATGCATAATCGAGCACGCGGACTTTTTTGTTTTTGCCTTGTTCAGCGTCAGCTTTGCGCTCGTTCATCTTGGTTCTGGTGTGGACTGGTGGAGTGGAGTACCTTGGGTGGCAGCCTCAAACTCATGCCCCGGATCGACAAAATCGACGCCAATCCATTCAATGTGCTGCTGGATAAAGGCCGTGATTTTGTTCAGCATGTCGCGTTGCCATGGCTCCGCGGTGTACGACGATGCGGATTGACTAGAAAGAATGACAATTAGTTTGTCCCTTGAGACAGGAAACCCGGGCCGGGAGAAGAAGAAATGGGGGGGGTGCAAAAAGAGACCGAGAGGAGGAACTTACTTCCAATGCGCGCGGTTCGCCTCTGTGAAAGCCTGAGCCTGAGCCTGAGCCTGATTGGTATCAGGTGGAGGGTGACTTGATTCCGCCATCTCAATGTTCTTATCCCAAATCAAATCGGACCTTTCTTCGAGTTTCTGATATCTGCAAAATCTTTCTTTCGTTTCTGTTGCGTTCGAGTTGAAAACGAAATAATGTGCCAATCACTCACTGTCCCCTGCAGCAGAAAGCGACCGAGGAGGTCGGTGACGATAAGTCGTCGTTGTGGTCGTGCTGGCTACCGTAGGAATATGGAAGAGAAAGTCCCTAAGGTATATATATGTTACTGGTAAAGCAATATTCACACCGGCCGATCCATTACAGGAGATATTTGATATTTCAATCACCGGATCAGTCAATAGATGGCCAGTCCAGGAAGGAGCTTGCAGCTGATCATTGATGATTTGCAGGTATGTAGATATGAAAAAATGCCACATATACTACCATGTGTTTATATGTCAGTAGAGTGGCAGGTAGGACAAGTAGGTTGGTACACGGGTAGATATATCTACCTTATAATATTACCTTCCTGTACGGTAATGGGGTCGGTTAAGGTCAAAATTAAAAAAAAGTCTCCGAGCCAACCTGACCTGAATGATGCCACAGCCTCGTCTCGCCTCGCCTCGCCTACGGCGTCTACAACTACAACAATAAATGGAAATGGGAATGGAAATGGGATTCGGGGACCGAAGACCCGTCGGATAGTCTGTAACTACTAATCGTGTTAACACTACTACTGTACTATGTACTTCAAGTTGGTGGTGGAAACCGTTTGTTTGCCCATCCGATGATCATACAGTAATACTATTCAAGTTGTGGCGGGGTACCACTGCATTGACGACTGGGGCTCGGAGCCTTTTTTTTCCCTCTCTGGACTGGATAATGTACTACTACAATAGCAACCGCAGCAGACGCCCATGTACTACTCTCGACACCCCACGACAGGAAAAAAAGGCGGCCAGTCACTACCTAGGTAGTAGTAGTACAGTAGGCCGGGCAACAATCCACGTCCTACTGTATCGCAATGGAAAGGGCGGCGTTGTTTGTTTCGCAATGTGGTTTCCATTCTCCCTGCCAGTGCTTCAAGCTCCTCCTGCTGCTCCTCCGCCAATTCATTACTGCTTAGGCTCGGCTTACTAGAACATAGACACCCTTTCCTCCTTCCTCCTTGATCCTTGATCCTTCACCTGGAACTCGGTTCCCCTCTCGCTCTCATCCTGTGTCATCCTTCCGACAGGCGGTATGGTCTTGTCCCGTCCTCATATCTCTGTCCTTCTTCATTTCCATCAAACCTTCCATCCGTCCCTCGGTCCATTCGTCCAGGGTTCCTGCTCGTGCCGCCGCCCATCCTACCCTTCCCTCGTAGGGTCCCGGACCGCGCCTCCACTTGAAGATCAAAGATTCAGATAGAGATTACCACCTCCTTCCAGCGACAAGGTAAGCGCACAAAAGGTACTATGAATACATCAGGAGCGTATGCTGAATCGGACCACGACGGCCGAGCCGGGCCAAGTAGAGACTGCCAGTATAAGACGCAAAATATCAAAAAGCCACCCATTCCGTAATACAATTAAACCGGAAAACAACAAAAAAAGCAGACAACCACCCATTTTACATTCCATTCCGCAATCGCAAACGAGGGAAAAGGACGTGGCACTGATAGCCTAGGCCCTTCGTAAACAGGCATATCTTTCGCGCAGCGTGGGGAAGAAAATTTGATCAAACAGCCATCCCAAAACAAATTGCATCGAGTTTAGCCTCCCTGTCGACTATGTGCGGACGAAACGCAGTGGATAATAAGGAGATGTTGGGTCGCCCCGAAGTGTGTATCTTTTAGACGCAAAAGGAAAGAAAAAAGACGAAATTAGGTCGATCGTCCCTGTCGCTGACCGGTGCAGCGCCCAAAGAGCCAGCTCCTCAGGCAAACACCGCCGCCACTGGGCATGCACGAAATGAAGCATGGCGCCGACCACAATGTAGCGGCGGAGAAGCTGCATTCACCTTATTGCTTCTTGCCGTCGAGCTTGCTTAGCATCTCATTGTCACTCCGACCTCGCTGCTCAGTAAGACCTCCAGGAGGGTTGCCCAACATTTCGTGAACCTTCATGCCACTCCTCCCATTGGCCGAAGAGCCGGCAGAGTTGGGTTGATTGGCAGGAGGAGGGGTCCTCCCTTCTTCATGGCTATGCCTATGATGGGGAGAATTGTAGCCTTGGGCGGACTGAGGGGTCAGGCCTGATGTTGGTGAAGCATTGCCCTTCTGAGAATGTGCCCCATTCGTATAACGAGGCGGCTGCTGCTGAGGAGGATAAGATTGGTAGCTCATGGTGGACACAGCAGGCGACGTTGGTGCGCCGCTGTTGTTGGGATCATGATACTCGTAGCTACCACTGCTATTGGCGCGTGACTCGTACGTACTGTGTCGCGGGCGAGTGGTGGGATGAGGAGACTGGGATACATGAGAATTCTCATTGTGCGGGTCATCATCAGGAGGGGGACGCTTAAGACTGACACGATCATCATGCAGGACAGGCTGAGCCTGCCCCTGTGCGTCGTAAGGCGATCCAGCAGCAGCAGGAGGAGGAGGATAAGGGGCCATGCCTGGGTAAGGAGGATAGGCCGCCGGGGGAGGATATCCGTGTGCTGCCGGAGGAGCAGCAGCAGCAGGAGGTGGTGGTGGCGGCGGCGGGTAATTATATTGACTTGGAGGTCCTAGAGGCTGGCCATGGGCACCATAGAGCATTGGAGGTTCTCCTTCCCGGGGATAATGTCCATTTTGTCCTGGTCGGTCGTTTTGGCCAGCAACAGGGGCGCGGGCTCCAGGCCCATAAACAGCGTTGGCCGGAACGAAAGCAGCCTGCGACGACACGGGATGGAACAGACACTGTTGGTTGAATCGGACACAATTTTGGCACCGTCCGTCGGGAGAACTGTCGTAGCCAGAACATCGGATCTGAGGTACGTTTCATGTCAATATCCCTCTGAGCCAGTCTCGCCCAGGCCAAGTACACATACCTTTCTCTTTCGACAATACTTGCAAGCAATGGCTGTCCGCTGTCTCGGCGCCGCGGCGGGTGGTGGAGGAGGATAGTGTTGCGGAGGATAGTATCCTGGAGGAGGATACGGCGGGGGGAGGCGATACGCATCAGGCTGCATCGGTTGAGGCGGTTGAGCAAGGTCGGGCCGCGGGGGATAGGCATACGCCGGGTGCTGCTGATGGTCCTTGATTTAGAAATCAGTCCGTTACGCAGAAGACTGTTCGCGCCCGAAAACACGACGACACTTACCGAATAGTGAGGAGGTGGAGGATAGCCAGCATGTTGCGGCGGCCAACCTTGAGGCGGAGGCGGAGGATACGGATGCGCTGCTCGAGGGTCCGCATACTGGCCTTGACGGGCTGGGTCTGACGGCGGTGGAGGGTGAGCGTACGGGTTCGGATTCCGGTCATCCCTCACTGGAGGCCTGGAAGGCGATTGCTGCGCGTAGTAATCTCCTGGAGGAGGTGCGCTGTCCACTGGAGGATACTGAGGACGTTGAGGCTCCCTGGGATCTGCCATTTGCGCCATGTTCAAGGGTGGTTGTCGTGAGTGATACAAGACCAGAGGGTTGGGTAGCACGCGGCCAGGAAACAACCGAGGCTAACGGGAACGGGCAAGGTAAGGACCGTCGAGGTGTCGTAGATTGAAGCAAAGAACCAGAGTCGTCGAGGAATCTGCTCTCAGAGCGTGCGACAGAAATAGATCCGGACGACCCCAGAACCAGCTCGAGGTCGACAATGGTAAACAACAGCGCAGTTGCAAGCACTACACACCGAGCGAGAAGTAAGAGGATAAGTCCTGCAAGGGTGTGCTGAAGTGACGGGACCCCAAGGTATATGATTTGTCTTGGGGCGCGCGGGCGAAAAAGTCTGTGTGAAAGTACGGACTCGAACCCCCGGCAAAACAAAGATCAGGTGTTCGCAGCGCGGGAGGACGGAAGCTGACGCCTTTTGCTGCGCTGACCAGAGACAGTGGGATGGAGAGAGAGCCGTCAGCGGCGCGAGGGCGGGAGGGAGATGGAAGGGTGTGTGCGACGAGGCGTGGAAAAGGTGAGGGTCGAGGTTCGAGAGTGGACAGGACAGATTGGTGAAGAAGGTATTATTGAGCTGAAAAGGATGACGCTGAAGGGGGGGAACGAAGCGGTTGAAGAGGGATGATTCGACGTGACAAGTCGATGGATGGTGGAGAGCGGCCTTGCGTGGGTAGACGACGGACTGAGGCGTGGCAACCGGGTTATAGGCTCAGGCTGGCAGGCGGGCGAATGCAGGCACAACAGGCGAAGTGCACAACTTGAACTTTAGGCTCTCCAGCACGGTAAGCCAGGCTAGGGAGCTAGGCTGCTGGCGGGGGACGGGAGTTGAAGCCAGAGAAGTAGCTCCGTCGCCCTTGTGCCGTCTGTTCTGGAAAGCCGCTTTTGGCCCTAAGAGGTCCCAGTGAGTCGGGACCCGAACGCCAGTAGTGCGTCTGCAGGCAGGGGTTTATCAGGTGCCAGCTGCCAGGCGGACTCGATAGATCCCCCTCTAACCGTTCCGCTGCTAAAAGAGGCCTGCTTGCCTGTAAGGGTGTTGGTGTGCCGCCGGGGGGGCGTTGGTTGTTCTGCGTCTGTGCTGACTTCGCCTCTAGCCTTTTCGAACTAACGGCCGCACTGGGCACACTCGGATCTGGGACGTGCTTTTTTTCCTTTGTCCTTTACAGCCTTTGCTCGGCTGTCTGAGCCTAGCGACGTGCACGATGGTCGAGGAAGGGCAGCTCCGCGTCTGCCGAATGCGCGCACCCGCTCCACCTGACTGCCATGCAGCGTGGTCAGAGGAGTCGGTCTTGTTGCTTAGACTGGAGGGTGGATGATCGAATCGCTCCCTTGCGGCTGGTGTGGTGCTAACTCGTACCCACTGTGCGTCGGTAGAGACCCTAAAATCTAGGATACGCCTGCCCCTCCTTCGCTACTTTTCCTCTCGGTGTCAACTTGTCAACCCGCGGGGCGGCGTACAGGCGTGGGTTGGTTGGGTTTCGTATCAGCCGTGACAGCCCTCCTCTTGCCCCTTTTACACAAAACTGTTCTGCTGCACCGATGAGGGCGTTGTTTTTGGGAGTTGATGAGGATGGTTTGGGAGAAAGAGAGGCCCTGGCACCAACTGAGTTTGGGGTTGCAGGAGTATACTTTTCGTATTATTGCGCTGATAGACAGATTGATTGACTGACTGAACTGACCGGCGCTTCTTGTCGTTCCGTCTGCTGACAGGTCACTACCGATGGATGACCCAATGATCCCCACTGATCCTTCGCCAAAAGAATTATGTGAAAATCCACCGACTGAGGTATAGCTCTGGCGGGATGTTCCACAGTCCGGATTGATCTTGTCCGGCTATTACTGGAGAAAAAGGCAAAATGTAGTGGTGGTCGACCGTGCAAAGGATGGGGCCGAACCCAATGTCCAACTTGGAAGTAGAAATCGAGTCGAATGAAAATCAATCAATCCATCATCGATCAGTAGTAGTAACAGTGGCCTATTAATGTCAAAGTCAGGGAGGACGCTCGACAGGCTCAGGCTCAGGGTTAGGCTTAGGCTCGTTACGAGAAGGCGTCACCGGTAAAGACGTGCAGACGTGCAGCGCAGTAATAATACTAGGTAAGTGGAAGTACAGGCTCCACTCCGGGAGATGGCGGCCGCGAGGGCGGCGGCACAGGCGCAGGTGCAGATGGCAGATGCAGGCGAAGAACGGGATTTCCAGGCGCCCCGGATGGTTGCGTGCGAGGCGGCGGCTGATAGGCCGTTGATGGCGGGCCACCTCCCTCCCAAGAGTCAAATTCAGCTCTCGGTCGGACAAAGAGCCAGGATGGGTTGACCTTTACGGGCCAGGAAAACGATTGATGGTTGCTGCCACGATCCATTCTCGTTTGTCAGAACAGTACCTACTACTAGTAGTCACCGTGACTCTTGTAGCGCTGCAGTGCTGTGCCATGGCAGGATACAGTACCTACCTTAGGTACTTGCCAGTGCCCCTCCTGTCCCTAAGCGCGATACATCCTGAGATACACCTCAAGGTCCTCCTCCACCGTGACCGTCTAGATGGTGACGCCGCTAGGTTCGTGCCTCGTTGGATCCCTGCTTCGGCCACGTCAGGTGCGCGTCTTCTGCTGCTGTTGATCAAAGTAGTCCTGCAACTACTACTGCTAGTCCGGTTGCGCGAGTCAGAAATCGGAAAAGGCTCTATCGAGGCCTCAGGTCGGTCGCGGGTGTGGAGGAACAGTCTCCAGCTGCTACTAGTACCACTGTCCTGCTACAGCACGGCTGCCACTATTGCTAGTCCAGCCACAAATCCACACCTGGGATTTTGCCGCAGTCGGCCTGTATTGACTGATTGGTCTCCTGCCACAACCGCGCTACTGCTAATCCGCTGTAGTCAGTCCCTATCTCGTCCCTTGTCGCGGCCTTGAAGTTGCATTTGAAAGTCTTGATAGGTTTATTGGACCACCTGGACTTTTGGCTTACAACAATGACATGCGGCGGGGTAGGGGAAGGCTACGGAAGCGTGCCGAGTTGTCCTTGGGCATCAAAGTGAATCGTATGCCGGCGTTGATATTCCTGGCAGCTCGAAGGTGCTCGAGGTGGGGATTTAAATGTTTGGTGACGGCTTGAGGATCGCGATGAGAGGAGCAAAAGGAAGAAAAATAGTTGCGCAGATCCTCGACTAGCCTTGCACAGGGCCGAAGTCAATCAAGTGATCATAGGTACCTACCGATCATTAACGACCGTGAATACCAGGTAATCATTCAGGCTTAAGGAAGAGCAGGTCCATCTACGGTCTCGTTCTTCAGTAGCCCAGCGCAGTAGGTACAGTAGTAACCATGGCATAGCGTGGCGGAAGGATTTGATACCTAACTTGAAGGTAACATCTGAAGCCAGGACTAGAATCTGAGACAATAATGTAGTACCGTATGTACCTACCGTCATACTAGCAAGGGTATGGCCATGCGAGGGTCTGGGAACAAGAGCCCGAGTAATCAGGTTCTTATCGAGGGGCCACAGTCTCGCTTGGACACTGTCCACTGCAGCCGAACAGTCAGATTGTAATAAGCTTTATCAGATGCTATCAAGCGAGTTTACAACTCGCCAATGCCACCGTCAGAAAAGAATACTTGTGGTGGTACACCGCAGTACGTTTAGCTATACGGTATGCCTGAAGTACTACCAAGCCAAAGTCATGAAGCCCAGCCTGGCGCCAGTATGAGATATCTCATACCTTGACGCCTTTAAAAGTTAGGGACGGCGACCGGCAGCTGCAAAAACTAAAGTAGTGTACTAGTAGACGGCTCTCAGGTCCTCTCGGCCTCAACATGTCTGCAGCCATTCGTCTACCGGGCTTCCACAGGTACGATGGCATTCCGCGGAGCTGAAGACATGCTTTTGTACGTAAAGAACACTGGGCATCTGCAACGTGTAATGTGGCTTCGAGGTCTTCGGAGCCACCAACCCTTGATCCTAGAAGCTGAGGCAGAGGAGCACTGCACTTTCGACATCTGGGGCATTTTTAGCCACTTCATACGGGTCGAGTACACCTCTTCTGGCGTTTGGTCTGACTTTTGACTCGAACTACTGCAAGACAGGCGACATTTTTAGTGCAGCGCGCAAGGAGCGGCCCTTGGAGAAAGTATGCAAAGAAAGACTCGAAGCTTGCGGGCTGCCCTTCTTTCAAGTTAGGAGTGCTTGGTGTCTGAACCACAAGTGATAAAGACGGTTTGCTAGCGTACCTGGAATCCAATCAACTGCAGCCCGCAGTTATAGGAGTCCTAATACCACTGTACATTGTACAGTACTACTGTTGGTACTGTACGGGGACGGAGGCGAGCGAACCCTTGACCTAATTAAAAGTCGATTTGACTTAGGCGCCGTATCGTTCCACGCAAGCCACGGACTCAAGAATCCCACGCGCAAGGTGGCCTCTAAGCCCTCGCCTCCCGCCTTTTGGCCGCCTGCAAGTTTGGAGCCAGGTCAGCACTAAAAGACAGCCCACGGGCGGGCTCTGCCACCATGAAACGTACCTAGGTAGCCTAACAGCAGCGCCCGGATGGGGATCAGCCCACGAGGGTAGGAGAGTACCGGACCTAGGTTAGGTACACCACCTAAGTAGTAGGTGCTTTAGCACTGGCATGATTGACACACTGCAAAATTCCTCGTGTCAGGCCAATGTCCGCGTGTAACCACTAGTATTGTCGTTTCTGTGCGTCTTGCTCGTCTCCATGCGGGTTGACTCAAAACGCGGGATGCTGGGCGCTGTCAAACGTGTGCAAGGAGTCTGGTTGTTGATCAGCTACTTCACGGCTGCGCATCTTGCCTTTTGTTGACAATCCGATCAGCTTTCTCTACCGTTACCTTGGAACACAGCCTGAGCAAGAATCGCCACGTCCAGCTGCAACCTTAGCAGCAATGTCCGCCATGACAAATTCAAATCTCAGGCTCTTGACTTTGGCTGCAGCTTGACAAGCTGCAGCGACCAGGAATTGCTATTCTGCCAGATGGTGCCGTTCCCCGTCCTCGTCGGTCGTACTATCGATCATCCCCTGTACCTTGTCGCCCTGCGCGAGCCCAGTGCGGAGCCATCGCGGCCGTTTCCCGTCGTCTCAGTTCAAGTCGTTTGCCTCTGACACTCCCACAAGGGCGAAACAGGCCCCGACCACCAGAAATTCCGCTCTTGACTCTCTCCGTGGTAAGAGTCATCTCTAGGTATGCATCCAGCGGGGAAGCTGATGCTTAGCTGGGATGTTTTGGACCGAAGCTTTAGGAGGAGCGGTGTACATTTACGGGGTCCAGCCTGTCTGCTTCGATTCCAGCAGGGAAAGCTGTTGTTCAGACAAAGCCCCTGTCGATGGTTGCTGGCGTTACACTTTCAGTGGCTCGACTCTGGAGCACTGTATAGACCTGTGACATGGACCACGTCGGCGAAAGTATAGTAGGATGTAGAGCATCGAGTTGACTGTCGTCGGCCTCTGCGCGATGGTGCGAACCTTTGACTGCCCTTGATTTCGAAAATGTCTCGTCATCATCAGGTCGTCTCACATACCAAGGACCCTACAATTGACCGACACGAGGATCTTCCCTGCAGCCGTCCTTTTCATGCGTCTGCCAGCAAAAGTCGTTGCCATGTCAGCATATCGAAGCGGTCGTAGATGTACTGCGTAATTTGAAGCTTCGTTCCCGTGATGCGAGCTTGGCTGGCTGCTGGCCTTAGAGTGGACTCTGCTGTGGGCGAGCCACGGCAGATGAGGGAAGCGGGCAAGACCACATGTTACAAGAGTAGATCCTCCCAACTGACTACCCGGATTCTCTCCACAAAAAGGGCGTACTTGTGAATGATCCGGCCGCCTGGCCCAAGCTAAGACCTTCGCAGTATGGCGAGTCGAATGGGAAATGGCCGGTTGGAAGGAGGCCAAGGGCACAGAAAGCAGCGGCCATACAGAGTCGCCGAGTAGAGGCGAGGGGAGGGTCGGCTCTGGCCGTTAAGCCGCGGTTTGCGTCACCCCAGGATGCCCACCCTGGGCGTCGTCTATGCAGTGAGGCAGTGAACTCCTCTTTGAAGCTCGACTGTCCGTCGCCGTGCTTTGAGTCTCCTACATCAAGGGTGAATATGGGTCACCTGCCCAAGGGTTATCTGCTGTAGTAGAGAGCCGTGGCGTAAGCTGCTGTGGCGTCCGGCCAGACAGTCTTCCACCTCGCATCCGACGCTTCGTGATTTACCAGCCCCGCGCACCGCGCCGTGGTAGGTTGCTGGGACGGCAAAGGAAAGCGAGCGAACGCATGCATGAGCAGTGCCACGAAGGACCATTTGCCTCAAGTCAAGCCCGCATGTAGCTTTTTGTCATGTTCAAGCCTGAAATCCTGACCATTCATTCCTCCCATCCCCTAAGGGGCTTTGGGTCCACCGACAAACAAACATTATTGACCCTGGATGGCGGCTGTCTGGTCGATCCAGCCGTTCAGCTCGTCGGCGGACGCGACTTTGGATAGATGAATGCATGGATTTGATCGCAGATCGGGCCGGTAGGGATTCTCGACGATGCTTCTGCTTTGGCCAATGGTCACTGGATGCAGGGATACCGTGTTGAAGGTTGACCTTCGTGACGTTTACTCGACGCTGGAACCTCCAGATGTCAATTGGGGGCTGTAAGGGTGTCGCATCATCTCGGGCGCTCCCACTGTCCAACCAAGCCATTGGAAGCGAAATGGGCGCTGCCGCCGCCAAATGGATAGAGTGTGCAGATTAAGGGTGAACGGTTGTGGGAGAAGCGCAATCGGAAGGCATATCCCTGCGGCCCGACGCAGACGCTCGATTTCTTGCAGACCAACAAGAACACTCTTTGACTCGAGAGATCATAAGTGGACGCCGCCGCGGCCTTAAACGTCCGCCGCCAAAACTCTAGTCATGCTTCGACCCGAACATCCTCCGCGTTTGTCTGCTGCAGTGTGCGATGTTCCTCTGTGTTGCGTTGCAAGCTGTGCCTTTTCACCCTTCTATGGACATCCGAGCCGGCTAAGGCCATGATCGTGACGATATCGATGATTAGGTGACATGAGGAGCGGTGATGTGCTAATAGCAGGTAATGCAGACTCGAAGATACCTGAGAGCTAGGAAAGAGTGACGCCAGCCGAAGCCTCCCCGCGGCTTTGGGCGGGTAGAAAGCACCGGGGGCGTGCCTAACAGGCGTGTGAGGATGCCCAAGGCCCCTGGAACCCCAGGCCGTGATCTCCCAGCCAGCCCCTAGTAAGCCTGCGGCGGGCTGTGATAGTGGGTGATAATTACTGGAAATGATCTCCAGGCTCCCGAGGTCGTCAAGTTGGTTCGGTATTGTCACACTGCCTGATCTGCTGCTGTCATGACAGAGTCACATGATCCGTGGTTGATGCTTCAGCGGCTCGTCCCTCGTGCCAACCTGCAACCACGGCACAGAGACGATATGGGGCTTTTTCTCTGCTCCAGTCCTGACTCTGCGCCGCCCTCCCACAACTCACAAGCGCATCGCGCCGGCCTCTTTCTTCCATCATGTGTGCACACCCGGGGCCCGCCCGAAATCGACATCGCTTCGTTTCTCCTTTTCTAGGAGTTGAAAGACAAAGAGCTACTGTAGGTAGCAGGAAAACCATCCTCGACCGCAGCTGAGAAAGACGACTAGGACGCACATCCGTTACAAGGGAAAGCAAAAGTCATGAGGCACAATCGCACCACCCCCTGCTACCTACCCGCTGTCATTACTCGCGTACTTACCAGATGTGTAGGAGTTGCAGTCGCGCATCAAGACTACTAGCTTTTCCTTCTTTCTCTTGCCTTTCCCCAAGGTGGCATCCAATTCCCTTTTGTCGCCTACGGTTCAAATCCGTCAGAAGCCGAAGACGAGAAGCCATTGGCACTTCTTGTCAATACCAACGAGTTCAAGAATGACACTCAAGCGTCGGCGCGATGCCCCTGAGGCGCAAAGAAGCCACAACGTTATGCCTCATTATTACCAGGTTGACAGATGCTATCAATTGGCCCCCCCAGCTGGGGAGCCCGGGCGTCGTTGTGCATACAGTGTGCAACACACAGACATGCTCCACCGTGACACAATAACACAGTGGTGGGTGGGTATATCGCTGCCCGCGCCCAGATCCAACATCTGCCAATATACTACCTAAGCACGAGCCGCATTGCGCTCGGGGCAAAGTTTCGGTCAACTGCTTCTTTCCTTTAATGGGTGCCTTGGGCTTTTGCGAGTGCGGTGGCGAGGCTCGCATTGCTACCTTCTTTTCAGACTATCGTCTCAAGCATCTGTCTCACCACTGCTGGACTCGTCCTCATCGTCCTCATCGGGCATGACCACACTATTAAGATAGGTAACCTATTGATCCATCAGCAGTGAGCAATATTCTGTTTTTGTACATGCTGGTGGAGGCGCGAAGACACTGGCAGAGTTTTGCAGCTCGGGAAATCCCACGGTGGAGTGATGCTCTTGAACAACCAGACGTGCCATCTGGTTTTTGCTGGCCCGCTTATGACGCGGAACCAAAAGCTGGGTGACGACTTGGACCTGTTGGGAATATGGGGCCAGCGAGTCTGAACACGCTAAAGACCGAGGAGTGTGTCCAGCTCTGTGCGCAGAGTCACGCTGGCAGCATGGATTTGTGATAGTGGCCAGCAGAAGCAGAAATGGGAGGCAGAAGGTGGACTCACAAATGGTACCATCACACCAATCAACTCGACGATCTTTTGCAATCCTTGCTCACTCACCACCACTTCGTCCGGGATTGGCTTGCCTAGGGTGAAATTCCGCAAGCGAAGTAACTCAATATTGGGATTGTTGGCTTCGTATCCCTGCAGTTCAATTGAGGTCAGAAGGGTCCAACGTGCAAAGTCACCACGAATCGATCCCGAGATGTCAGTGAGATTTTCTTGTGCTTCGACCGAGCATTTTCGGTGCTGAAAGCTGCGCGCGATCATCCTTAGAGGCAATGAGGAGCGACCCGAGAGACTGGCACTTGGAGGGGCATTGTGCACGCCGCTGTCCGCTCCCGGTAGCCCCCATCTGCCCGTGGGTAGTGCTGCGCCTGGAAACCCACGCTGTGCTTTTTTGCTTTTAGGCGCACGTGGTGCCTGCGTTTTGTCGCTTCCCTTGGGCGGGAGAACTCGGCAGTGCGACGAGGTCGACCAGTGACGACTCTTGGACGTGGCGCTCCTGGGGCATGTTGACCACTCGCGCCAGGTCTACTGTTACCGCATTGCGGTGGCTTGGCTTGCAAGGCGTCGGCTTGACGCTCCTACCCAAGCAGCCATTGCAACGCAATGACAAATAATGGCGACGGATCTAGCTACGGTGCGCGCGGCAACACGGCGCTTCCATGCTTGACCGAGGAGTAGCAGCAGCGGCCTGCACAGACCTCATTCTACCCTTGGTGCTCCCACCCCGACCCATGCAGCGACGGAGAAGTGAATTGGCTTCGGAAGGGAGATGTGGCACGTACCTTGGGCTTGGTTTTTAGGGCGTTATCCGAATTTTGAGCGGCAAAAGCCTTGATTGCTTTAGCCTCGTCGTTTGGGATCCCTCCTAATATCTCTTTTCGCATCCGAGGATCCGTCAAGATCCGCCGGAGCCTTTTGGGCTTTCTGTCAATATCAGCTCTAATGAGTGCTAGCGCTTGTGCTTCGGGCGACCATAAGCCAGCGCCTCAACGTATCAAAGTCAGCTGGGAACTCGCCGAAGGGGCATACTTCTGTCCTACCGACGTAACTCTTGCCACCGGGCTTGATCTGGACATAGTAACCTGCATAGGGGCCCTTCCGCCCCGTTCGGGACCTTTTGGGGCGATTGGTTAATATTGCTCGTCTGTTGGGGCTGGACTTTTACCTACCATGCAGCCGAGAAATGGGGCTAGAAGGAATAGAGACGTCAGTGCTATGAGTCTTGAGAGCGAGAGAAAACCCCCCCCC
>NW_008751649.1:298054-335360 GCF_000230625.1 Exophiala dermatitidis NIH/UT8656 | reverse complement strand
CCCCCCGGAACAGAAAGGAAAGGCCAGTACATGGACAAACCTTGTAGGGCGTAGGATCAGACGAGAACCTGATATCTCGATAGATTCTGAAGACCTAGTAGCATGTTAGTGTCGGACTTGATAGACTCATACATCGCATTGACCAGACGGGGCTTCTGCCTCACCAGGTCTTTTGGCGGAAGTTCAGGAATTGTCTCGTCAATCTCAGAGATCTTTTCCGTCAGTGATTCCACAAAGCTCTCCCAGTCTTTCCAAGATTGCCTGTAATCGGCATCGTGCACTAGGATGAGAGAGAAAAGTCAAAATGCGTTTGCAGAAAATCAATGTCTCCTTTTTATTCTCGCTCAATGCTTTCTCCCTCCCTGAGCGATCGCAAGAATGGTGAATCTCCAACCACAGAGAGGGGAGGAGGTCAGAGACAGATGTCTGCAGACATAACACCAATGTTGCAAGTCTTTTTAGGAGTGGCCGGAGGCTTGCTGTTTTCAAACTTACTCTTCAACCATTCCCTATCATTATGATTCCTGAGATCTTTCAAGAAAGCCATGGTATTGGGGTGGATCTTGTGCGGGACGTATTTGATGCCCCCGTCTCCTCTGGGCTTGGGCTTTTCAATGAAGACGGCTTTCCCTGGACCCAGGCCCGTTTTGACCCCGGGTCTCCAGAGTTCTTTGTTGTCGTTGATAGTAGTAGTGGTAGTCTTAGATTTGTTCTGTTTCTTGGGGAGGCGTTTCCGTTTCTTCGCCCCGCTGCCCTCGACCTCACTGTCGTCGTCGAAACCGTCACTGTCACTCTCACTGTCGGAGGACGGGTCGTCTTCAGTCACGGACGCATCTTCGTCTTCGTACCCGGAGTTCTCGACCTCGTCGGCAGTTTCAGTTTCTGGCTCATCGTCATCTTCTTCGTCGTCGTCATGTTGGAAGTATTTGCTTCTAGTTGGTGTCGTTTTTGATGACGGCTTCTGAGCAGTAGTAGAAGCAGACAATTCCTTGAGTCTCTTTGAGCTGCGGCTGCCCGGAGTCGCTGTGGCTGTGGCTGTGGCTGTTGCTGGGGATGTCGTTCCCAGAGGAGTCTCGGACTCGGACAATGGGCGTTTTTTGGTCGAGTTTGGCTTGGAGTTGATTTCCACCGAGGGAACCTTTGAAAAAGAGGAATTGGTGGCCGGTGGTCCTGATTTGCGCGGCCGGCCTCGGGGTCTTCCTGACATGATGATATTTTGTGGTGTTTCTGCTTAACCGGAGAAAGAGACTGCTGAGCTGATGCGAAGGGATTGGCTTGTTTAATCGCCCTTGAAATGGGGTGATATGAGTCTTGGTTTGGTGACCTCAACTTCAATGATGGGTAGGGAGATATTGCGGCAATAGTCAAGATGGAAACGAACAACTCCTTCAGACCCTCTGCTCCAGGCGATAGGGAGAGCTTGGTCCAAACAAAAGTTGGATTGTCAATGACACCTTTCTCCAGCGCTGTTCCGCTCGACCCCGTTAGGTATAGATGTATTATCCAAACGCACTAGACTGTGAGGTAGTTCGAGTTGTCGATCTGCAGTGGCAGCTATGAAGGATGGGGAGACGCAGCAGTCGTTCGGATTGACTAATTATGCCAAATAAAGGATCGCGAAACCACTTTACGCGTCTTAGGATTCGACGTGTCCAAGATTACATCATCGGAATGCCAGCCTCGTCGGGGTGCCAGGCATCAGTCCTGAATAAGCAAGGCTGTCGTTGTCTGCTTTACCCGCTTGACTACTAGTAGGTATGTTTCTGCGCTCCGACATCTAACATTCTTCGGGGCTGCATCATTCGTGCCATCATGTCCTCGTCCTTAGAGAGACGAAAATATGAATTAAACTGACTGACCCGCCTCTCATGAACCGTGATCGACGGTTTGGCTGGGGGCAAGGTAAGGCCTTTCTGACACCACAAACGGAAGCACCGTTTTTGATACGCTGTACTGCACTTATCATGGGAGCGAGCACTCGTTTTTGCATTTGCATTTGCATTTGCATTTCATTTCGCCTAATCGCATCAAGCAATCATTAAGAAAAGACTAAAAGCACTTTTGGTCGTAGGGATTTCATCCAGCATCCAGCACGCATAGTCATCTGTGTCTCTCCCATGAATCCTTGTCCAAGCCGCCCAGGATGGGGCCAGCCGTCGCTAGAGCCATCGTCAAACGCCGCATGAGTAGGTAGCACTCGTCATAATTGTCGCGCGTGGACCTGGTCGTATGTCTCGTTCCCTTCTGCAGCTCGAAAAAAGCATTGTCTCCCCCCGCTCAGAAACAAAAAATAAAGCAATCATTGGCAGAGCCCACGTTGCACGAGCACCGGCAAACGTGAGCGTGGGGCAGAAGTAAACCTATCAACCCAAAGCTGGGGACCAGTAGCTCAGCCTCACGCTGACTCCGCCGGGTCATTGCTGTGTGGTCGCCATCGAGATTGAAACAAACGCTCGCATGCAAGACCCGTATGAAACTGAAACTCGAACTTTTATAGTGTGCCATGCACACCGAGATGTCCAACCGTGGCAGTACCACCCCTGACTCTGCGGGTCACGAGGAAATCGGTGTGCAATTGCCAGAGTAATGGGGGCACTGCGGGTTGGAATCAGGCAATCTCATCCTCGCGCGCGGCCGCGGCGGACTTGGCCTTCGACTTCCTCCCATTCTTCTTCGTTGATGGGTTCACCGAAGCCGGCGAAAGCAGAACGAGCTCGACCGCGGGCGGTAGGACGAAAACTGTCGGTGTTCGAGCCGCTAGTACCTGGTGTGGCGCCGCTCGACTTGCCGGTACCACGCTCAAGAGGAGAACCTGACTCGGCCACCATGCGACGACCTGAAGCTGGGGTAGTAGAGGCAGACGAGGCACCAAAGGTAGGAGTTGCACCAATGCCGTAGTTTCGAGCATGTCCTAGGCTAGGTCCTCCCGCCTTGGCCTTGATCACAGGGGAGGGATTGAGCTTGCGATTGCCACCATTGGTTTGGACAATTGCGCTGGCGCCGCTGCCAGTATTGTTGCTGGCTGTATTGGCGAGACGGCCATTGGCACCCGAACCATGAGGAGTTGCAAGCTTGCTAGTCGGAGAGGGTTCACTCACAGGAGTTCCAGACTTGGAGCTCTGCGGAGTGTTCAAACCGCCCGAACCATTCGCAACGTTAGGGGCAAAACCAACAGAAGTACCAGCTTCAGCTTGATTGGGAAGTGGGACGGCTGTGCCATCTGGAGCACGGATGGAAACAGCTCGACGCTCACGAGGAGGCACCTCAAAGACGCCAGAAGTGACTGTCGATGCGTTGGATGATCCTTGAAGAACTGGACTACCCTTGCGAGTGGTGGTGACGCGCGGAGGACTGAGGCCAAAGTGCTCGCCGCCGATATTCAAGCCAGAAAATGCACTGTCCAAGGCCGAATCGCTGAGGTGACGCTGTGTCTTTCGATAAACTTGTTTGGGTTCAGAGTGTGGCAGACGTTCTAGATCAAGCGGGGGACTGAGGCCGACGTACTTTTTTCCCGGAGTCTTGGAGACGTATGAGAGACTCTGACGATGGGAATGGTGTCCATCATGTGGCTTTCCGGGCGAGCCTTTAGTTTCACCATGTAGCAGCTTCGGTCCGAACTCTGTTCCAAGGCTGGCAGAGTCCTTCTGCTCAGGGGTGAAAAGTTTGGCGGTATTGTCGCTGGCATTGTCGCCCATTGCCTTGACGTATTCTTCGCCATGGGTAACCTTGAGCAGCTCGGCAAAGGATTCAATCGCTTTATTGGTCGCTTCGCCAGACTGTCCCAGCTTGGTGATTACCTGGTCCTCTCCTGCAATGCCATTTTCATTGTCGGCGGCATCGTCAGTAGAGACTTGAAAATTTTCCTCAAAGCCTGGTGGGAGGGCAATGCCAGATTGATGCATATAGCTAATCCAGCCCTTATGCATCATCTTTTCCATGAACCGCTTTTCCAAGGCAGCGTATTGGGCACGCGGGAGCTGTCCACCTGCTTCGGTGTACGTAAACAGTATGTAGCCCTTGTTGTCGCGCACAACCTTAAGGTTTGGGGGAATGCCAATGGTCTGAGGATTGTCACGCTCCATTTCAACCATTCCGAGGTTCAAGACCTCGAACCACATGGCGACCTCTTGGTCAGGCAAGGTGATGGGGTGAGGACCCAAAGCTTGAAAGGGCCAATTGCGAGCATGTACACTCGGTCCGAATCCGGGTCCGACTTGTCGAGAACAGTCCGCGATAGCAGCTTTCTGACGCTCAGAGAAACCAGGACAGTTCATGCCAGCGAAAAGGAAGTCCATCAAAAGCTTGACGTCGAGACCAACCTCACGGTCAGCCCCAAGGTGAGTTTCACGCTCAACCTTGTAAGCGAGGATCTCCAGCTGACGTGCGTACGTCTTGAACAGAATGTCACGCTGATTCATGGTGTACATGGAGGTCGTGGACCATGGAAACTAGAGTTATTAGCACCTTCTTGTGGTGATGGGGTCTGGAAGTCATAGATACCTTGTAAAGAGTACTGATGGTGCTCTCGTAAGTACGCTGCAAGTTGCGTGAAGCGAAGGGTGACTGCAGAGTTGACCTGTTAGGATAGTCCCATGTCCAGAATGCTGTCAACTTACACGCTGTGGGTTCTCAGCATGGCGCACCACACCTCCCATCTCTTCTGCAGTGAAGAAACCAGCAAAGCCTGACGAGTAAGGATCAATGACCTGGGCGGTTGTCGGAACACCTTGTTTTCCCTGGTCCCAAACAACGCTGCGAGCTCGTGGAAACAAATCTCTCATCAACTCTGCTTGATTGCTCAGTTCCACAACGACGTGTCTCTGTCCCAGCTTTGGGTAGCGGCAAGGTCCGTAGCTGAAACCACGCTCCCAAGCCTCAGCAGCAACCTCTGGTGAAACAATCTCGACATAGCAGTCCATCGTCTTGCCGGTGGAGCGTTCCATGACAATGTGAATGGGGTAGCCATCTTGATGTGGTTTGATGAGGTCGTCGGCATGGACGTACTTGCAGATGAACTGATGGACCTCGGACACAGTGAGAGCGAAAGGGATCTAGCAGGACGAAATTGTTAGTTCAATATACTGCATCTGACCGATAGCAAAATGGAACCGATGTTCAAGCCAGACATGTATGGCGCTGCAGTAGTAACTAGGGAACCTGGGCACGTGCTCCTGTGACCGATCTAAGATTTATTTCGAAGATCGACTGGCCGCGCAACATGCTTTGGGGTTTTGAATCTTCGTCTAGAGCCAGAAAAGGCCGGAGATAGATCGGTACATATATAGATCGGAACAGATCGGCAGGAGGCGTCAACTTACATTCTTGATTCTGATCACACCGTAAGCTCTAGGCTGATGAAGCACAGTTCGGTCAATAAATGGTGGATCGGAACTCGGATCGAATGGAACAACAAGCCCAGGCGCCATGGGATTGACAGGACCGAAGACTTCATTCTGGTTGAAGATAGGCGCAGGTGGCATGAGCATGTTTCCTGGTTCTTGCGGGACCCAGACTGGGCTTGGGAGTGCCATGATATTGCCTGCCATCATGTCCATCGCAGGTCCGAACTGCGGCATTCCTGGGCCAGACCAGGTCGGAGGGGGTTGCTGTGGGTTGTTAGGACCGAAGGAGGGAGGGAACGACAGATCGGTTTGGTGAACAGGGTAGAAGCCTGCGCCTGGCCCTCCTGGCCCTCGATGAAGAGGTCGGCCGCCTCGACCGCCTCGCTGGGGACCAGCAGGAGGGAAGGGACCTTGACCCAGCATCATGATCAACAAGGGTGAGATGATGGATAAGAGGTGGCAGGAAGAGGAGAAGTCACGGGATTTCCGTGAAGAGAGAAGTCGTGAAGGAGAAGAGACGTGAAGGGAGAAGAAGCCGTGAAGGAGAGGTCGTGAAGAGAGGGGACGGCTAAGATGAAAAAGAAGAGAGGCTTGGCTAACTTCACTGGCCGTGACAAGGTGCCAGTGATAGGTGATCAAATAGAAGTGAAGGATAGTGAAGGGTGTAAGACGGGGTCATAGGCCGGTTGCTTCGCAACCACCGCCAAATCCAGTGAAGAGTCGAAGGGTGCCAGTGAATGTACCATATTCAAGGCAATTGTCGGCCTCACTTGTTCTTCCGGCCCCAGTGACTAGAGGCTCTGCAGCATGTGCTACACTCTGTGCTCTAGCACTCAAAGTCTAAATCACGTTAACCTGTTTCAATACAGCATGTTCGACCGCTTCGAACATGAATAGGCTTCAGCAGCAAGCTCATTCACTCCAATAGCAGTCAACGCCTACCATTCAGTTTGGGCTTTGAAAGGGAAGGGGTACGCACATTCTCTGGTCATGTATTTGAAAATCTTCCCGAAGTCCTAGAGTCCAAGCAGTATTGTGGCATCCAAAGGATCCGGTCCCGACAACAGAGCAAAGCATGAACCAAAACAGGCAGAAGAGATGAAATCGAAGGGATAAACACACAACTTGGAACAAGAAAGCGGAGGCAATAATGGTATTGTTCTTTTTGTGCAATGTCAATACATCAGCAATGCACTGCAATGGTGTTCAGCTGCTTCAACATCCTCTATTGTTCTCTGTTGTCGTTTGTGGCCCCAAGCTAGCAGGACCCGCATCCCCGGAGATGACCCGCATATACCAGAGCCTTGCGCAGGTTCCGCCATAAGGAGAAGGAGTTGCTGCGGATCACATTCCAGAGCCTTGGGCCAGGTGCAGCGCAGATGATTAGTCGACGATTAGTCGTACCACTGCGGCGCCAGATTGTGCACGACCGGACCTTGCTTTCACGTCAAGCGGATGCTCCTTTTGAACGGAACATGTTCTTCTCCCTAATCGAACTGCAAGGGTTGGGGTTAGTAGCCAATGATGCAAATTAGCTGGGACCATACTTACCGGGATCAAGAAGCTTTCCGCAACGAATCGGGCTCTAGCATTCAACTGTTGGCAGAGTTAGATCCTGGGTAGGCTCTCTCATTCTCACAACATACAAATAGTTTCATCTCTGATATCTCCTTGTCAACCTCTTCCATGAATTGGATGATAAAGTCCACGAGTTTGTGCTTGAGCATCTCTTCAGTGTGGGTGTTAGTGATGAGGAATGAGATATCATAGCCCTGCTTCAGTCAGACTAGCCCTCAAGTAAATGCCCATATAAAATACCTTGACCGGCTTCCGCCTCAAAATAAAGAAAGACTCCGCACGTTGAGTAAGAAACCGTGTGAACTTGTGCACCAGGATATGCTCGATCTCATCGGCTTGTTTTATGCGTATGCTGACTCGCACACTGTTGATACTGGGTTCTATAAGAACCCTCTCATTTTCATTCCGTGCTACCGTAAGCGGATTGAGCAAGACCTCTGGAGAGCTCGCTGCTTCTATCTCAGGCACATTGTGTCGTTCGGCGACTTGGGAGGCGAAGTTGGACAGGGAAAGGGCTGCCGTAAGAGACGAGCGGACGCATTGAAGGTATGGACGCAACGATTGTGACTGACCAGGCGGTCAGTAAGGGATTGTTGTGTTAGGTCCGAGGCGTTGGACAGGCATACCATTTTCAATGCGCTCGGTAATCCACAGGCCGGCAACTGGCTTTTACCGCCACATGGAAGCAGACTTCTCCTTCTGAATATTCTTCCAGCTTGTAAGCAGCTTCTGTATTGCAGTACAGCAAAAGTCGTAGGCGTTTCGGGTGCGTCAACTGCGTGAAGTCCGATGTGGTCTAGAGGGGGGTTGCTGTCACTGCCAGGCACATCCACCTCCGGCTGCGCCTAACGATAATGCGCCCGCCGTGTTGGCTGCGCGGGCGACGAGTGCACCACTTGGCAAGGCCTGGTCAGGTGACCTGAGCAGACACGACAGCCGCAGCCTTGCGCCGCCACACGAGGCTGTCCGGAACTTATTGCGGCGCAACGACGCTGCTGGAACAGGAAAGGCCACTTGGCCTGCACTCGCGTTCTGACGTGCCTGTCGAGCCTCCACGCCCCCGGGCATCATTTATAAGTCGATCTCAAAAGTATTGCCTCCGGATCGAGTCTCCCATTTTTTTACCACCACGACTCATACAAAGCAGTCTCGGGCACAATGGCTACCATTCCAAGTATGTTAGGCGTCCCCGTTCTGCAAGGCTAAGCTAACATCTTCCAGTCGTTGTAAAGCATCAGGGCAAGAAGTACAATGTCGACCTTGACCCTTCAGCGACGGGCGAAATGCTCAAATATCAGCTATATTCTCTCACCGGCGTCGAACCCGAGCGTCAATCAGTCCTCATCAAGGGCGGGAAACTCAAAGATGACACCGACCTATCAAAGCTCGGCGCGAAACCTGGTCAGATCTTCACCATGATCGGTACCGCTTCCTCCGAAGGTAGCGCACTGGTGGCCCCAAAAGAGAAGCCGAAATTTGTCGAGGATATGACCGAAGCAGAAGCTGCCGCGCAAGAGGGTGCCACGCCGGCTGGGCTTCAGAACCTTGGGAATACTTGCTACCTCAATTCGACTTTGCAAGTGCTTCGCAGTATACCGGAAATGCAGGATGGACTCAAGATCTACAAACCAGATACCTCGTCGGCGTCAACCCTTCAAGATCTAACGCAATTTGGCCTCGGTGGACTTGGCTCCTCTAATGATCTTGTCGCACAGCTACGAGATCTCTACAAGCAGATGTCGGAAACACAGGAAGGCTTTCCGCCACTGATGTTTCTGAACGCTTTACGCACTGCTTATCCCCAGTTTGCTCAGAAAGCTAAGAGTGGCCATGGATATGCACAGCAGGATGCCGAAGAAGCCTGGTCACAAATCGTACAGCAACTACGACAGAAACTCAAAGTTACCGAGAAAATCTCAGACGAGGAAAAGCAAACAGCCTTCATCGATCGTTACATGGCCGGGACATTTCATACATCATTGGCTCCCCCACCTGAGGCGGCTGATAACGAACCTGTTGTTGAATCTGACGAGACTTTCCTGAAGCTCGACTGTCATATCGACTCTTCAGTCAACCATCTCCGTGACGGACTTATGGCAGGATTGACGGAGAAGATTGAGAAAAACTCTCCAACTCTTGGTCATGATGCGTTTTATACCAAGACTTCTCGCATTTCTCGACTTCCCAAATATCTAACCGTGCATTTTGTGCGTTTTTTCTGGAAGAAGGACGTTCAGAAGAAAGCCAAAGTCTTGCGAAAAGTCACTTTCCCGGAAGAACTTGATATTGTCGAGTTCTGTACTGATGACTTGAGGAAGAGATTGGTACCTGTCCGTGACAAGGTGCGCAACATTCGTAAGGATGAGCAGGACGTTGAGCGGGCAAGAAAACGACAGAAACTGGCGCATAAACAGGAAGAAGACCGGAAAACCGATGCCGCCACCGAAAAAGAGGCCGCCCCTATTCAAAAACTACAGCGGGAGAAAGAGAAGAAAGAGACAAAGGATAAGGAGCCTGAGGGTGGTGAAATGGACGTGTACAAGACTGATGCTGAATATGAAGCTGAACGCATAGTGGCAATCAAGCAGGCCAAGAAAGAACTTTATTCCTTGATTGACCCCGAGCTTCAGGCGGATGAAGGCGCCAACAAGTCTGGATTGTACGAGCTCCGAGGAGTGATTGCTCACCAGGGCGCAAGCGCCGACAGCGGGCACTACACCAGTTTTGTCAAGAAACAGGGTAAAGTTGTGGACGACCCCAAGGCACCCGGTGGCAAGCGGAGAGAGGAAGACGGCAAATGGTGGTGGTTCAACGATGACAAAGTCAGCGAGGTTGATTCGGAGAGAATCATGTCGCTTGCAGGTGGCGGTGAAAGCGCCTCAGCCCTCATACTGCTGTATCGGGCCATTGACCTGCCAAGCAAGGATGAAGTCGAGGATTGAATGCCCTTCACCCCGAGATAACTTGCACCATCTGATCCTGCTTTGGACAAACAGTGCGAGAAACGCCTAGCATTGGGAGTGCCGCATGAATAGATTAGATTCTTCGTCTGAGCGATGATTACATGTACGACACCTCGCTTCAAGTACCTTCAAAGCTCAATCTTCGATTCATCCTACAGCAAAATTATCTATAAACGTTTGATTACCGTTAGAATAGTTCACGCTTAAAAGTACTCAGGTAGGTCACTACTGGCGCCCAAGTTCGGGGTGAATCTCGGTCCAGTCCACTGACTGACTAAGCGCACGCCACACAGTAGTAAGAAATCACGTGTCAGCTCACCTCCGCCCAGCGTCTTGGCGTCACCCACACGGCCACCGCATTATTCAAACTCGACTTGGAATGTTGGATCAGCGACACACCACGCCTGCGTAATCACGAACATCAACCCGTTCAGCATCACGAAATCGACAGCTTCATCAAGAACGAAGTCGACTCGCAATCATGGGTAAAGTTCACGGATCCCTCGCCCGTGCCGGCAAAGTCAAGTCTCAGACCCCTAAGGTAAGCGCAGCCTCTGACTGGCATCGGCAGCCGTTCATCGATCGAACAATCCGCCCACGGACAATCGTTCATCGTTCAAGTGCGATTCTGACACAGTCCCCTACAGGTTGAGAAACAAGAGAAGAAGAAGACGCCCAAGGGCCGCGCGAAGAAGAGACTTCAATACACCAGACGTTTCGTCAACGTGACGATGACCGGTGGCAAGAGAAAGGTACAGCTCACGGAAAACACTGAATGATTTTTGAATCGGCCTAGTACTGACGCTTTTGACGCAGATGAACCCCAACCCGACATCATAACCCATTCCTATCGAGTGATATGGCGGACGATCGATGATGTACAGCTTCTGTGGCTTGGAGACGGGCATGGATGGAAAGCAGGCCCTCCGAAAAAAGTCAATGATGGTGGATGGCAGAGATTGCCTATGGTCACTACTTCCGCAAATGCATTGTCAACTGGTACTTTCGAGTCAGGGTTAGATTCCCCAGAGCGTGGCCGGGGTGGCACACACTTGAAGACGGGACCTGCTATGATGGTCAGAAAGGGGGCGTTCTGGATGTTGCATCAACAAAATATCAAACCCATATCTGACAGTGCTCTTTTCCTTGTGTCCCCATGCATTGGTAAGCCAGCTGCACGTATCTTTTCCTGCGTCTGGTTTGTTCTTCCCGTAGCATAGCTCATGGTTGAATGCCTAGCCTCTGCTGTCAAATGCGCAAATCGATAGGCGGCCCCCCTCCTCTATTGTGTATTGCAAGTGTCTTTCCGTCTGTTAAGCTTTCACTGTCATGTCCACGTAGAAGCCTCCGTTAATGCCGTACTTTATCAAGTCGCAACTAGAACGGTCCTTTATATGGCTGCGGTGCCATATTCGCCGCCAAGGCTGATGCTAAGTACTTCGACCGCAAAGCCAGCGTAGCGCGCCAGGAAACGGTCGGCCTCTGCACGTCTCCTACTAGTACTGTACAACGTGTACCTCAGACACTTTTTCTGGTCCGCGTTATTATTTCCTTCTACCACCTCCACAACTTGCACCGCGCGAAGCTACAGCCTCTCGATGCAGGCGCTCCAGCCTGGGCTGTGGCGACAGCAGGCCCGGCGTGCAATTCATCTTCGCAGTATTGGTGGAAAGAGGGCGCGACAATCTCTCTTCTCGATCTACAATCAAGCACGACTTGGACGACAACAACCGCCACGACAGGAGCAGCACAATTACCATGGCCCTCCTCACAAGGAATACTTCCAGACGCCAGGTCAGATGCCTGCCCCAGACACCACTCCCTACATAGGCCAGGGACCGCATTCAGGAGCGTACCCAGTGCCGCCTCAATATACTGCTGCCGGCGTCCCTATTCCACCTCCACCTCCTGCTGCAGCATTTCCAACACCACCCTCAGGACCTTCGCTGTTAAGGCGCGCGACGCGGTCGGTGCTATGGGCGGTGCTGTTTGGGGTCCTTGGTGCTGCAGCAGGCACGGCGCTGATTACCTGGGAGTACCTTCAGCCGCCATTTGAGCCTGGTTCTCCCGAGGAGGAAGAGTTGAATGAGGAAATCTGGGACACATTGGAGAGCCATCCGCTGGTCATATCGCTGCGCGAAGAGGGTTGGGTCGAAGAGGACTACTATGCCGGCAAGGCCCACGGCCCTGGCAGCGGACACCATCTGGTAGCCGAGACACTGACGGGGATGCGGGGGATCACGATGAGGGTGTTCAGGCATCCTACGCTGCATTTCAGCATGCTGGTGTTTTTCCTTGGCTTTGGTATTGAAGGCTGGCCAGACGTGGTAAGATAGAACAACTCCAGCCTTGGACCCCCTTCGGGGAATGGATGCTGCAGGGATGCTGCATTTCTTGTCAATTTTAAGAGGGCTAATCATGCCGGTCGCATTGCAGGTTCACGGCGGCGTTATCACAACGCTTCTGCAAGAAGGCATTAATCGACAAATCGAAACGCTGTACAAGCACTATGGTACACAGCGTGAGCAGCTCCTCAACGTTGACTTCAAACGACCCATGCGGCCGGGTGACATCTATGCCGTTCTTGTCCCGCCAGCACAGTTGGAGGTCGAACTCATGCCCGATTGCTACCACCTAGAGATAAACGCAATGCTTGTCCATCTGGAGAATCCGCCCCGTATTAGGCCAGAGAGCACAGACGGAATTGTTGTGGATCGGACAACAATCGAGCTTGCAGGCTCCAGGCCTGCCGAGCTCATTCATGCACTTGCGACGGCTCAGGTTCGGATGGTCACAGATGTCAGCGACGAGCGACTGGCAAAGATTGAGGCCCAATTCGAAGAGGAACGTCGACTTCTCGAAGAGACGGACCGAGCTGTTGAAAAGCTCGTGGAGGAGGTTGCGCAGGCGGGGAATAAGCGATAAACGACGTCCTGGCATCGAATGGTGTTGGGCCGTTCTCACAGGTTTTCGAAACACCGTTTGTGGTATCCACGGAACACAGGAAGGGAAGCTTTACAACAACGACCTGAGAAGACGAAAATGAGCGATCCTCGTTCGAGACTGTTTTGCTCGGCTTACCCCTTTGACGTGGCTCCGGCCTCCGTGCAAGCCAGCAGGCTTGGGGGACTGCTGGCTTTGAAAACAATGTATGAATTCAAATTCACAATATTTCGGTCAGTTCGCACAGAAATGCGTCACCCCCTCGGCCCAACCCCTTGAATTGACACTAACGCGAGTCTGCGTAGATAAGGCGACGATTGGGATCAACCTATTCGAATGCTTTATTGCTCGTGCACCTTTAATCATCGCGGAATGCAACAACACCTGCTGCGAGTTTACGCGAAGGTGGTTAATCAAGGAGACACAGAAAAAGACCGACACGTGGGAAGAAACCCCGCAATCAACATTCTTTGGGCGGCATGGCGGATCTGGGAAAAGCCCAACAACCTGATGAAGTGGGGGAACAAGATCTGCCCAGCACTGGCAGCAGGTCGCACAGGTGCCTAGGATCAGTTGGCTCGGAGGAAGTGCCATAATGGATCCATGTCCGTTGAACCAGCACAAAAAGTGCCGAGAACAAGGAGATTGTGCGTTGGTGGTGTGGTGGCTCTGTGATCGGCTCTAGCTGGGCCGCGTCTGCACGATGTAGTCGGTACCGATGGCGAACTATGGCCTGAGCATGGCCATTGAAGTTACCCTACGCACGGTGTGGCCTCGATTGTGGTCGAACAACAACGCGCATGGCAGCATCAACTGAGAACCAGATAGACAATCCATTGAAACCCTCTGCACAAATTTCGGTGAGCTGGCGAAGGGCGGTTCAGAGAGTCTTGTCTTTGCAGGCAACGTAAAAACCACGGACTACTGGTTCAGGAAAACGCTCATCCGGCAACACCTGATGTCGCTCCAATGACAGATAAGGCGAACGCGAACAGATGAAGGACTCCCTTGCTGTACAACGGGCTAGCCGTGCGCCTCAGGCTCGTGTTCTCAGGTTGTTTAACTTTCCTTCTCTTCTTAGGATTTTGTTCTGTAGTCAAGCCGCTCGATTCGACTCGACCTCGACTCGACTCGATGGCCCATATGGAATCGAGACGCAAGGGGGCGGCTGTAAAAGAAGAGAGGGACTGAAGGCTGGACTCGAGGGCGGTCAAAGGAAAGGGAGATATGCCTCGGTACCTGGATAGCTTTCGGCTATAGACAAAGAGTGACCAGGGTCAGATCTCGCAGCTCTCCCGAGACACGAGAGGGGAAGAAGGTTAGAATCAAGCCACCACCACCACAACCACCACTGGCAGCATGTTCAGTCTCTCGAAATCGGGGATCATGATGCCAGGTTTTTGCTGGTGGACTGCGGAGAAGTGGAGCGACCATGGCGGGTGATCGAATCCACCCCCAACACCTTTGATGTTCACGTCTCCCGGCAGTCTTGAAGAAGGGTCATCCTCGTATTGGAAGAACTAGTATCGCACACATTCAATATGCGGGTCAACGGGTGGTCGGTCTTTATCTTGAGATGGCAGTTCCATGCCCAATGCCCCTTCATCAGTCTCGACCGTGCTTCCACTAACCTCTAACCTCGCCTCCGTGCTGCTCGTTGTGGAGTCAAGTCGCTTTTAGCTTGGATGCTTGACGATGCTTGGCTGGCCTCCGTCTTGTGTTCCCCATGGGGCTTTGTGCGTACCAGTACCAGGTCAAACTTGCCGCCTGTGCGCTACTAGTAGACCGGTTGTTGATGGGCACAGATGTTCGTGCCGATGGGCTTCGGTGAGGCTTGGAGAGAGAAGGGATCCAAGAGCATCCGCGAGACTCTGAGGGGATAGGAATACACTTGATCCCAAGTATTGTGCCGACTATGTACAGTACGTTGATCAAGGACCTCAGTACGTAAGGAATGAAAGGACGATTGACGCGAAACGTGAGGTTCGGGTATGTTGTACTCGCTTGCAAACGGTGCCAGTGCAGTGCCAGCGTGCCATCGAATTTACTCTGCGCCGGCAATCGATTTGTCTCTCTCCATCGCCTGCTCCGGCTCCGAGATATTGACCCTTCGACCTCTCAACGATCAGCCGTTTGCCTCTCTCGCTGTCCATCTTCCAACAGCCGCGCCTCAACACCCTCCACGCTCCCCAGACCTGTTCTAGTCTTGCACAAGCGTGTGTTCCTCACCCTCCTCACCGGTAACCATGCCCATTAGTCCCCAGACGCCATGACCATCACTCACCCCGGCTCGCTTCAACCCTAGACCCGCATGGCGGTCTCGCCGCTTCGGTTATCCAAAGAGAGCCTGCTAACTCTCTTGAGGCAAAAGTCATGAATGTCCTTCTCCGGGGTAGTAGAGAGAATGCCCCGTTGGGTCCTGGCATGTCTCCGACATGTGGAGAGAAACTCTATGCAGAATCGTTGACCATTTCCAGACTAGGTGGCCGTCTCTTCAGAGCCGAGTACATCAACCACCTGCCTCCCTCCTCCTTTGATCGAACCTCTTTTCCTTTTCTTCTTCCTCGAGTGCTCATTCTGTTGCTCAGTGTCAGGTGGTTGAATCCCGCCGGCCTGTAGACATTTCAGCCATTTCTTGAACACTTTCATTCTCTTACCGTCCCGTTGAACGACTTGCCCACCATGGCCGTTCACGATGATAGTTCCAGCGAGACGCCACCCTCCCCGGTCATCGACAAGGAGATCACTGCCCATATCGAGCAGGTTCATACGAATGAGAGGGTGCCAGGTCATCCTGGCTACTATGAGAAAGATGGTCTGCGAACGTATGGCGATGATGAAGATCATGACCACGAGCCTCCTGTGAGCTTTCCTTACACAACGTGAGCATTGCTGCACAAAGACTGACAATTTCGGGCCATAGATGACTGCTGGAAGAGCCCTCAGTCTCGTCGCCATGGCGTTTCTTTGGACGGGCTCTCAGATTCCAGTGTACATTCTCGGTGGGATTCCACCGTACATCTATTCCGACATCGGTGGCGTTGACCGCTGGATCTGGTTTGTCCTGGCCTACCTGCTGGCTTTGGCAGCCATGTGTCCCTTTGTCGGCTCCATATCCGATCTTATTGGGAGACGATATGTTGCCCTGGGAGGGTCGGCATTGCTTGTCATCGCCATGATCATCTGCGGTACTGCCAAAACCATGGAGACCTTCATCGGTGAGTATCGCCCCAGGCTTTGTTACCGTCTCGATGGCTGCTGACCTAGCCTAGTCGGCATGACGTTCTCTGGTGTGGGAGCAGGTATTTGCGAATTGACATCCCTGGCTGTCACCGCCGAGCTTGCACCAACTCGCAAACGAGGACAATATGTGGCCGTACTGGTCTTCACCATCGTTCCTTTTTGTCCATCTGTCCTATGGGGTCAGTTGATTGCCGCCCACGCTGGTTGGCGGTACTGCACTCTCTTCTGCGGTCTGTGGGCTTGTGTCGGCTTTCTCGGGACCCTCTTCTTCTATTTCCCCCCTCCACGACCGAACTCTCGAGGTCTTTCCAGAAAGGAAATCATTGCAGAGATTGACTTCGTCGGTGGTGGACTGTCCATCTGCGGCATGATTCTGTTCCTTGCGGGCCTTCAATGGGGTGGATATCAATATCCCTGGAGCTCCGCTCATGTGCTCGCACCGCTGCTGATCGGGGCATTTATGCTCTTTGTTGCCTTCCCTTTTTGGGAGATCAAGTACGCCAAATTCCCCATGTTCCCGTCGCGAATGAAGAAGGAAGCTCGGATTCTCACCTTGACCTTGATCATCACCGCCATCTCCGGTGCCAACTTTTTTTCGGTCATCATGTTCTGGCCCACACAGGCTTTCAATGTTTATGGACACGACCCGGTCGGCGTGGGGATTCGAGGCATCCCTATCGGTTTCAGTATCCTCGCTGGAGCATGCATTGTCCTGTGGCTCCTATCAGTTTTCCGCGGCCACAACCGAGAGCTGATGATTATTTCGTCGGTTCTCATGACCGCAGGCTGTGGGGCACTCGCCGTTGCTCGTCGAGATAACCTCAACACTCTTTGGGGTTTGCTTGTTCTTGGCGGTCTGGGGATCGGCGGCATTGTTGTCCCTGCATCCATCATCACCACCATCATCTGTCCCGACGACATCATTGCCACTGTCGCGGCCTTGACGTTGTCCATCAGGGTGATTGGAGGGTGTATCGGCTATACCGTCTATTACAACGTCTTCATCAACAAGTTCGTGCCCAATGCCACCAAATATATCGGCGGCACCATGGTTGCCGAGCTGGGAATCACCAATACCAGCTACATCGCCGAAGCCATCGGGTACACGGGAGCCAGTCTGTTGCCACTCTTGAAAACCATTCCCGGCATCGCGGGCAATGAAACGGCTTATGAAATGGTCGTCGTTGCCGGTCAGGTCGCCTATGCCGAAAGTTACAAGTACGTGTACCTGACCAGCATTGCCTTTGGTTGTATCAGTATCCTGGCAAGTGTCTTCTTGGGCAATATCGACCAGTATATGGATGACCATGTCGCCGTGGTTATGCACTGAAGGGAAGGGAATGGAACAATATGCGGCGGAGGTAGAGGTCCAACAGTACTGAGCATTGCTATTGCCGGCCAGGACATTATGCCTGAAATTGTAGGGACGACACTTCATGTCTCCTTTCCCCAGAGCGGTGGTGCGAGGGCAGAGACAGACGCTGATTGAAACCCGTATATATTGACTGAGAAGAAACATGCAAGATATTTTCAGGTAGCCTCCAGTGTTCAGGCTTTCCACTCCATCTGCCTAAGTATTGTAGGAAAGAATTAGGAATGACGGCGGTCAGTATCGAAGGAGCTGCAGGAGTACTATTATTATTATTATTATTTTTACTGTAGCACTATGAAGATACACTGAGCGGTCCGCCTGGCATCGCCTAAGACCCCCTTAACCTTTCGTATAAACACGGCTGAGCTGACAGGGGGGTATTAATAGTAGCAGATTGCGTATCTCCCTGGTAGTTATTATCTTACTGTACATACGAACGGCATCGTATTCGGGTACCGCCAGTTAGTAGTTACCTATGTACTAGGCCATCCAACTAAAAGTGAGGCTGAAAAGGGGCGAGTGATGACGCAAGATGGCGATATTTTAGAGTATGACAATCGTGGTACAGTAGTCAAGTCTAGTACATATAGGTACATGTATATATACATATTTCATGGTGTCTTCTCTCAGCAAAGGAGAAAGGGCCCGATCTACACTTTGTTCTTCGAGTGTACGGGCTCCTGTTTCTAGCTTTCCAACAGCATTGTCGGACAGCAGGATGGCAGGGTAGCTTTACGACGTTTTGACCCAGTTGAGGGCCCATTGCCGGACGCCCTGCGCCAGTGCAGGATGAATCAGGATACCGATCCTGGCATACAAGCTGATGCAAGCAAAAGGGCCAGTCGCATGGAGGTGCGTGCGGTATGCGGTACCAGACTCGCCTCGGCGGCCTGCATGGACGGGAGCGTAAGATACTGGCGGCTCTGCCCCTGCCCGGGGATGATTCAACGTTTCTCTCAGGCTCGCTCTCGCCAAAGCCTTGTTTCGTGGCCGGAATAAGAAATGATTGAAGATGAGGTGGGTAGGAGGTGTTGTTCCTGTTACAAGGTCAATCGATCCAGGTGCCAGTGTTCTACGCGGAGTTTGTACAGCAACAGCTACGACCTCTTCTAGGTAATAAGGTGTTGCCAGTGGGTGGGTATCGATAACGGGCCGATGGAAGGGATCGTGAAGTCCAAAACTTGAGCGGTCCCTCAGCTCCTCCGCAACCGGGTGCGGCATGAGGGGTAAAAGACAACACAACAAAAATCGAAACATGTTCCCGCAGACAAGTGCCATTGACAGGGGGAAGGAGAGAGAGAGAGAAGGAACTGAATTGAAACACTGCCTCTGAGATTATCACTCTTTCCAATAATCAGCTGCGTGGAAGACTAGACCAGACCTCTTCGTCCGTTCCCATTCCCATCTCCCATCTGGCACAAAGAGACACCATTCTCTCACCCTCTCCCTAATCCACCACCACCGCCGGGTCGGCTACAGTTCTGTGCAACTGCCTCAATACCTCCGTCTCAACTGAACTGTGCTGCCGGGTTCTCACATACCTACACCAACCTATCTAGATATCCAGTATACACTGTCCACCATCTCTTCACAATGTCTTCAGACCCAGCAACCATCGCCGCCAACACCCTCCGGGCCAAACAGAAGCCCCTCAAGGACAAATACCGCTCCGACCCATCCTCTGCACTCGTGACGCTCTCCTCGTCCGGCACCCTCGATCCCACCTCGACCAGCCTCACATGTTCCTTGTCCGCAGGCACGGCGGCCCGCAAAGTGGCGGGACTGCACAAAGCCGCCGGGGGCGAAGGGTTCGATGCAACAGGTGAACTGTGCTCAGGCGACATGCTGCTTGAGAGTCTGGTGGCCTGTTTTGGAGTCACGGTGCGCGCGGTCGCCACGAGCATGGGCATTGCCATCAAAGACGGCTCTGTCAAGGTCGAAGGTGATCTCGATTTCAGGGGGACAATGGGAATCAAGGATGCCGACGGTAATGCCGTGCCGGTCGGGTTCAAGAAGATCAGATTGTTTGTCCGTATCGAGGTGGATAATGACGAAGACAAGTCAAAATTGGATAAACTTATCGAGTTGAGTGAGCGGTACTGCGTTGTGCTGCAGACGCTGAGAGCTGGTGTTCAAGTTGAGACGAGTTTGAACAGCGACGGCGACACGTCTGAAGGTGCGCATCGAGCGAACTCAAACGCTGAGCAGAATATCCCGGCGAACGAGAATGTTTTGAAGGTCAATTAAGCAAGAAGGAATGTTGAAAAGATGAACAAGGGCAGTGGTTTCGAACGCAGAGGTTACTAAGTTATTCTACCAACTGATGGCGAGGTCGGTATCCCATGGCATACCATGGCATGGGAATTACATCAAGTATCTTGCATTGCTGCTCTGCTCTGAGTTGAGAGACTTAGAGGGTGGTGTTTGACACAGTCAGCAGATTCTCTTCTTTCTGCACTGTGTGTGTGTGTCCAAGGACTGAAATGAAAAATACACAACGCACTAATACACACAGAACCAACCAGACCTTGTCCAGTATTGCAGTCTCCAACGCATCCAGGTTCGTTCCCTGCATTGATTTCCTGAAACCACTTCAACTGCTCGGCTCGGTCTTGCTGGTGCGATGCCGAATGAGACGACCAACAATCTCATCATGGATATGACATGCCATGCAAAAGCAAGAAGAAACAAGTTGCACGTCTTCTTCCGTTCTTCTGGTGTGGTCGTTGGTTGTTTACCACTCATCATCCTCGTCTCCGTCGTCCTCATAGTCTTCATCATCTGAATCGTCTGAATCGATTTCTTCGTCTTCGTCAGCTTCTTCATCTTCATCACCATCTTGTTGCTGTCCTGCTTCGTCTTCTTCGCCCGTCTCCTCGGCATCATCTTCTTTTTCGTTTTCCTCGTCTTCTTCGTCTTCGTCTTTCAATTTGGCCGACTCCCTCTCAACATGCATCCTCAACCAATCCTTCCTAGCCTGTTCTGCCTGCTCTCTCTCCTCGGCACGTCTCTTCTTGATCTCACCAAGAGCATCCAACATCTTCATGCGCTCCTGGCCCTCACGCAGATTCGCCAGTCGCAGCCTCTTACGTTCTTCTCGAGTTTCCTGCATGAAAAGCTTGCGCTTGGGCGGCAAAGCAATCAGAACAGCAGCTTCGTGTCTCATCGCTCTCTCTTCGTCAGACATATTCGGGTCATTGAGGTTCTTCATGTCCTCATCCCACAGGAACTGTTTGGCCTTTTCGTCGTTGCCGGCAAACTCGTCGACAACATTGTTGATGTCAGCGTCAATGGCAGAGCGGCGGTAGTTGCTGTTATTGCGAAGTCTGGGGGCGTTATTGTTGTTATGATCGTCACTGTCGTCGTTGTTGTCGGCGTCGGTGGATTTCGGGCGGCAGGAGGAGGACGATGACGAAGACGAAGAAGAGTTGGTGGTGGTGGTGGTATTGGTGGCCGTCGGGGCAGCAGTGGCGTCCTCTTCATCGGCAATTGGCACGAATTCACTTTCATAGTCGTAGTCGTCGCCGAGGTCTTCGTCGGACTCGAATTCGTTGGTCGAATATCCAGTTGACTGAGATGGGGTTGGAAGGGCGGCGGATGCGGATGCGGTTGGTGCTGGCAGTGAGGCAGGTTGACGCCCAAGGGACAATGGTGGAGAGACAGATGCTGAGAAGGAGTCAGTTGATTGCACCGAACGTGTTAGGTGTAATGAAGTGTTGAGCATGGGAAGATGACAGAATAACAAGAGGAAAGGAAAGGGAAACACAGAAGATGGAGATGGAGGACGTCTGGGTGAATGTGTCCGTGCTTGACTGAAAGAGAGGGTGAATCGGTATGTGAGAAAGGGACTTACCACCTTGGATTGACTGGTGGGCTCGTGCCGTCATGTTGGACGGTCTGCCTTGTGCTGGATTTCTGCTCGACATGATGGTGGTGAAGGTGATAGTGACTGGATCGAAGACTCGTTGGGTGTTCGAATACAGAAGAGGACAGGACACAACCGCAAGCAGTCAAGCAAGCAGTCCTCGACACGATGCGATGTGTGTATTGTATGGTATGGTGTAACAGTTATGATCTTGATCTTGGATCTGCGATTCGACGAGAAGGCAGCAGACAGACACCAAGACTCAAGCAGCAACAACCTGTGCAAGAAACAACACGGCGTGGTGGATGGGAACAGAAACCCAGGAGAGCTTGTTGAGGAGCCAAGCGAGGCGAGACAGGACAATGGGGTCTGACTGGAGAGGAGAAAGGCGCACAGGTCTTCGATCTATCTGATAATAAGGTGCTGTTAGCTGATAACTGCGTTTGGATTTCGCATGCGGTCAGGGAAAGGGCTGTGTGTTGATTGAGCTTACCAGTGCCGTCTCGATCTCTACAGAGTCGTGCTGTTGGAAACGACAACAAGCTTGACCTCCTCCTTGGGCTCGGCAGTGCCTGATCTGGCCTCAGAAAAGAGGGAGTCGCAGATAAAGCGATGCAAAAAGAAGAGCGCCGCTACGAGGTCGAAGATGACGGGGAGAAGCATGCAGCCGTTTCGAGGTCGAAGTCCCATTCGAAGTCGAATGCGGGCTCGAACTCGAACGGGAAGTCGAACTGGAAGTGCAGGACGAAGACGAAAAGGAACTCGATGACCAATGATGAAACAAAGGCAGTCCAAGAGTGGCTTGGGGCTTTTGTTTGAGCTTGAAGTTTCGGTTGTGGTGTGGAAGAAAGAAAGGGAAGTCAAGTGCAGGCAGAAGAATCAAGGGTATAAAAAGGCATTTGTTTATTCGTGTGGTCTTGGAGAGAAATAGACAGATAGGGAATAGCAAGGACCAGAGCCAGTCAGAAGCCATCGTTAGAGTGTGCCGAGAGAGAATGGGATGGTTAGTGAGTAGGATTGGGGCATAACGCATGCGATGGATCACAGTGGGAAAGCCGCGTGGGAGATAGAGCAGAGAGTTCATTGTTGCAGTCGGGACAGAAGGGAGATGGGCGCGGGATATGGAGCGAGAGGAAGCAAACCGAAAGACAGAGAGAGGCGGGAGTATGGGTTAATATCGACATGAAGACACGCGTAAAGATCGACATGACGGTGGACATCAAAATGGACTATTGCAACCGCCATATCCAGAGGTAAAGGAAAGGGGAACAGGAAGGGAATGGGAATGGAGATGGGAATATCAGAGAAAATCAGTACCAGGCCGTCTGGAGATTGACCACCCAACAACCCTGAGGAAGAGCTTTATGTTCTGTTGGTATTTCAAGGCTTTCTTTCTTTCTTTCTTTTTGTGCCCTTGTTGACCCTGAAACTGCGTGGCATGGGAGCTGGGACTGCCTGCTGGTAATCAGTCACTAGTGACGGACAACCAGAAATGGTGTTGCACCTTCTGAATCGCGTGTCGCCTTTCTCACGCTTCATCAGGGGATAGTCCTTCATCCCCTTGCTTCAGCAGTATTGCAAGTGTGCACAGGCAGTACAGAGCCTCGAGGGTTCACAGAAAGGAAAGAATCAGACAAACGAAATCACCTGAGCCAGGCCGGGAAAGACAGGGAAAGGCAGGGTGAAAAAGTTCACAGAATCACGAACAAAAAGACAAGTACCTAGCTTTGAGTGGTGCGAAATTCAGTTCACCGCGACCATAGGAGTGTGCTCTAACTCGTTGTGGAGAGGTGCACTATATATAGATTGGATGGACGAGGTGAGCGACAGAAGAAGACAGAATCCAGGGTAGAAGTGGGCAACACGGATAAAGAAAAGGGAGTATTATTAGCTAAGTACTGTACAGTATGTACATAGTAACTTGAACTATGGCGGTAGCCAAGGAGTGCTGCCGGTCTTTGGCTAGGACATGCACGTGATGTGACGAGGCTGAGGTCGTTCAGGGGGTCAGTCGAGCTGGGAGGGCCAATGCGAATGTTACACCATGGATCAAGGGGAGGGTTTTTCACACTTCTTGCATTATTGAATGTCAACTTGGCTGCTTCATGCCATATTAGAACCAGCCAAGCATCACTATTTGTGTATGACTGTGTCGCTCCAGTCGCTCGTGTGGTTGATAATGTAGTGACGCGCATTCTTCGATGCAACTTGCAAGTCACTCACTGTAGATTTACTTTCCTTGCGGTGAAGCTTGCTCGAGTGTGGGTATGTGGCAATTGCATTCGACTCTGCATGCGCCAGTATTCCCTGTGTAAGTCTCTACGTGGACGAGAGATGGAACCAAGGTACACTTTATGATATCATGTACACGAACGAGACGACTCTTTCAATACACAGATGTTGATGTGGTGTTATTAACCGTGTCAAGCGTGAAGGGTGTAGCACGAATTCCCAAGTGAGCCGGCCAGAGCATCTTTCAATCTTGCATCTTCTTTTCGTCTCTATTCAATTCAAGTCCAACCCAAGTCAATGACTTTTGTCTCGAATCAAGTTAACTTTTCCTTCCTTCACACCAAAGTCATGCATTGGTAGCAAGTTGCAATCTCGTCTATTTACCGGTCTCTCCCCAAAAAAGTCTGCATCAGAGACCCCACACCATCAGCAAGTCCTCTAACTACTCGTCCTCCAACTCTGCGTTATTGTCGTTGTCGTTGTCGTTGTCGTTGTCGGCGCCCTGGTCTTCTTCCGTATCGTCATGTCCAGCGCCGGCGCCCTCTTCAAACTGACCACTTGCGATATATTCACTCAGGATCCACGCCGCTCGCTCTTCTTCCTCTCGCAAGCCCCCAGCACCTTGGTCGGAGCGGTCGCCCTGGTCAATACCAGGCCGAGCGACCTGGGCTGCAGCTCCCTGAGTGGCCGCCTCCACGTAATAGGAGGTGCCCGTAGGCGTGGCCACTTGGAACTGGCCCACTCCGGCCAAGGGTGCACCTGTCAGCTTCGTCCTCGTTGGCAATGAAACCAAGAGGCGCGGGTCGATGAAGTTACTATTTGTAGTAACTCCCATGGCACCGGTTTGGCTGGGACGAGGGAAAAAGGCGGCAGCATTGCGCAGAGCTGAGGGAGTGGTCGAAGGAGGAAGTTGACTGCTGGTAGATTGCGTGGCTGCACCAGCGTGACTTGGCAGTGGTGGTGCTGGAAGGGCCGACCGAGCCACGGGGATGGTCGTAGCACTGACAGGAGCAGAAGCAGGGGCAGCAGGTCCGGCAGGAGAGGCAGAAGACATCATTCCTGGTCTTCGCACTCGGTTTCTGGTTGTCGTGGGCGCCAAACGGTCCAGCAAGTCGGCAACAAACTCGTCATGGCTCTTGCCATCAAGGTCCGGCATTGGCGTTACAGCAACAGACTTATTCCACCAGGAGGGCAACAGATCCTTCGACAGCTTGTTGTAATCGGCCGGTCGGTTGCCCAGGCCCCGTCGCCGCGCAAGTTGTTGTAGTCTCTTGCGAAGCTCCAATGTGACAATGGTGCGTCTGCCCGGGATCGGAATCGGTAGGCCAAAGTCTGCAATGAAAAAGTCGATGGATAGACCGCTGTCAACATAGCCTGCGACCGTCTTGTTGTTGACCAGGCACGGACGTAGCAGGCGGTTTCCTTGCAAATCTACAGCCATGGAGGTATTCAACAGGATCTGTTCCCGCGTCAAGTTGCCAATGAGTTGCACCTCGTTCGCAGTTGGCATCGACCGCCCTGGGTACATCGCTGGCACGTTGATTATCTCTCTGAACCGGATTCTCCTCATATTCAAAGTATTTGGCCGCGGCATCTTGCCATTGACGTTCACCCGGTCGAGAATGTCGGACATCTGAACCCGGCTATCGAGCCGGATCCACAGCTCAAGGATCATGCCTGCCACATCTGTTGCTACCCATCGAGGCAGGTGGGAGAAGTAACGAAGCGGTTGCCCGCTGTTACCGTGCTCTATCAGGCCTGTTTGCTGATCGACCAAAAGCGGTACTGGCACTCCCTGGAAGGGGTCTGGGCCAGGCTCGATGCGGAAGAGGATTGGGTGTAGATTGGTCTCTGAGAGCATGTCAAAAGGATGTTCTGTGCCTTGACCGTTGGCGGGCCGTGCAGGTATCGGCTGTTGCATCTCTTCGACATCATCAAGAGGATCATAGCCTAGAGCGTAAGTGGGGAAGCTCTGCTGTGACGACAAGTTGAGGAGATGATGTGACTGCGACGAGGGTGGGCCTTGCACAGTGCCAGGAGCGTTGATATCAAGGTGCTTGGCAAGTTGGATATGTGCGCGCTGCAATGCCATGTTTGTTTTTATATTTTTTCCTTTGGAGGAGTAAGAAGGAGGTCTAGACAGGATGATCGTCGTCGAGAGCGTGGAGTTGCACGCGCTGATAGAGAGGAGATGCGGTGTCGACGTTATGAGTATAGAAACTTAGCTCGAAAGGACACGCGACTGTAGGAGTGCGAAAGAGGAAGATCGGTTCTGACGCATAAGTGAGTCGGACTTTGCTTTTCGTCGCAGGCTTTAAGAATAAGATGGGTGCTGACGTATGAGTGAATGGGACTTTGCTTTTAGTCGCTGTGCTCAAGAGAAAAGACTTCAAGGGATTAATGCTGCTAAGGACAAGGCAAGCTCCGCGCACTGTAGAAACCCTTTAAGTAGTTTAAGGAAGCGAAGAGGTGGTGAGCGTTAAGTGAAGCGGTTGATGAAGACAGTCAGTGGCTTCGGGGTGGTGGTTTGTAGTTGTTTCGCAAGGAACAGAAAAAGAAGTCTTATCTTTGCATGTCTGACTTCCTGCGGCAGTGAATTCCGTCGCAATGGTAAAGAGTCGCAACGCTGCATAGGCATGCAATCTCTCAGTTGCAAGTGAGACTGCGATAACCCATGGCACCTTAAGGCTTCAGAAGATGCCTCCACCTTGGTTAAGTGACACCGCCGCTATCGCTGAATCCCCTGCATCCTCATTCAACAAGGCACTGCCTTGATGTTTGTCCACAGCTCGATTCATGCGAAACGCTGCATTCATCAGTCGCATTGTAGGCATTCAAACTTCAACTGCCGGCAGCAATGCAGGACGCAACTCCTGCTCGATCATAACATGCCATTCGTTGATGTCTCCACCCTTCGATACGCTTGCTGACCGGGGTCACATAGGAGCTGCCATCTCATGACCCACGGAGAGCTCATAAATTTATGACGCCAGAAAGGGGAGGAGCCCGTCGTTCACAGAGCACCGGGAGAAGCTTGGAACCAGAATAGTAGGAAGCAGGTGTTCCAATCCGGCGTCAAACACGTCTCTTAAATACTTCGAGAGTCCAGCTTCCAGATTCCCAGCCAGAACGGGCCCTCAAATGTCGACGCTATAGCGTCCACTCAGTGTTTGAGACTGACAGTCCTTCTGTTCCTCGGCTGCTAGCAGCTCTCCGAGACATCTGGCCGTTCAAGCAATAGCATGTTCTGATGCAAAAGTTTCAGACGCTGTTCCTTTGTGGACAAGGACGGTTGAACAAAGGGCACGTCGGAAGCGACATTCTTCGAGACACCCGGCAGAGGCGGGTTGCGTATCGAAGTCGAACATGCCCAACTCAGCTCTCCTCGCCAAAGGGATAATTGAACTTCAGCAGCCCGTTTAGTCCACCTACCCAACCATCATCCCCTTCGGTACCTGCAGTTGTTCTTCTCATTATGCACGGAATGCCGCCGACAAACCCTTCTGGGCCATTCCTGATATCTTCACCGGAGACTCGGACTTCGGTGCCAACACCAATGCCATCGGTATGTCTTTTGCCGTCGATGCTGAATTCGACTTCTCGACCTCGATTCTTCTCGCTCAATTTTAGTGTGAGAGGAGTGGTTGCTGGCAGCACCAAAGGGCGGAAACTCAGACTTCTAGGACAAATTGGTGTAAGAAGCAAAGATGGCACGAGTGGGTGTATAATACTCCCGCCACTGCTGAGGCTGTAAGCCGTACTTCCGGTAGGTGTGGAGATGATTATGCCGTCTGCTACGGCCTCGGTGAGAAAGCGACCTCCTACAAAAACATCGACAATGGCGAGGTGCGGATCTTGACCTCTGTGCAAAATCATTTCGTTCATTGCATGTAAGTCATGCAAGAGATCACCATTACCCAATCGCTTGCCAGCGGCATCAAAGAGACCAACCTTTAATCTCTGCCGAACGAGGACTCTTGAACCTCGTGCCGGGCCCATGGACATGCCACGGATAGATGACCAGCCGGTACAGTCCGTTATGGAGCCTTGTTCGCTCGGAGAAGCATTCTGAATGACAGCGTGTCTTTCAGAAGAAGCACCAGACATGTATACTTCTCGGAAGGCCCGCTTGTATTCTGAAAATTTCCATTCGCTCAGGAAACCCAGAGTACCCATGCTGAAGGAAAGAATCGGAGGAACCTTTGGAGATGTTGCAAACATGGAAGAGGCGTGGAGGATGGTGCCATCGCCGCCAAAGGTCACGACAAGGTCGACCTTGTCTTGAAGCTTTTGCCTTGAAGCTAGTGAAGCATCTTCAGGGCTGAAGTGATCTCCTGGTACCACATGGCCTAACTCAGCCGAGACTTTCGGTTCCAGAAGTATATTCACACCAGGGTAAGTGGCCTTGACATGCCTGCTGAACTCTATGAGGGCCTCGGTGGCTTCGTCGGAATATTCCTTTTTGATAAGGAGGAGGTTACATGGAGGCTGAGACCATTCAAGACAAAGCAGTTCATGAGCAGGGGTGTCTTTGAGACGGAAGGCTCTGCGGTTTGGCAAGATGTCTAATGATTGCCGTTTCGAGAGTGTGCTGGTCGACGAAAAGGGGTGCCCGCGTCCATGGACGGCCGAGGCTGGATTCCAGGCAATCCCAGCTTCATTCCTCCAACGCCGGACAGACTGGCTGATAATCCTGGGGTGGAATGGAGGTGACCTTGTGCATGAGTGGCGTATGATCCATCTGAAGGATGAAGGTGCTGCCATGATGAGAATGCTCTTTTATGTCAGGAAGATGGGTATAAAGCGCAGAACTGCTGGCTGGTTGGACTTTGCCATGAGCATCTGAGGATGGTGGAGAGGTCTCTGAGCAGGCACATCCACAAGCAAGCAATTAACACAAGCCCAAACTCCAAGCGAACACAAACGATCTAACTCAGGGATCCAAGATCTAGGTGGATGATGGAGTGCATGAGATAGACATGGATGGCCAGCAGAGACGCATCACCAACAATCCTCGAAAGAGGAAAACCGACACGTGACTCTGAGAGTGGAAACATGCTTAGTCAGCGAAGCTCGGATATGTTTGGAATCAGACTAGCCAGTTAAGCTTAACTGTAGGAAGTGCTAATACCAGACTAGTGGTGTACTAGTGATACTATGCTGACCCTCGGCTGCCGCTTACATCCGTCTCTCTCATTAGCAGTTTCCGGTGAAGTTGTGCTACGTATTTGCTATGCACTGGCATCGGCTTGACACGAACGTCAGGCACCCGCGGCCGGAGCAGATCAACTTGAGATAGACAATTGATGTACTGACGCCTCATAATAGGATTGTTCATCCTACACTTTCACTCTTTCCATCTTGAATCCGTTACGGTTCCCTGACATCCTTCACTCGGCATCCCTCATATCCCCATTATTCACTGGCGTTGCTGCGATTCATCCCGCCGTTTCCGTCCTTTGTCCTGTCTTGACCGACTGTCAAATAAATGGCACCGACAGTGCCATCGTCCGAGTTTCCCTTTCTTCTTTCAGTGCTCAGCGAATCTTTACAGTAATCAAGCAGTAGAGTACAGTTGGTTACGACATCTCCCCACCTTCAAACCATGGCGGCCGATGATACCTTGCGAAGACGTGCTCCTGATACCACATATCCCTCGGACACCGCCCCAGCTTTAGGCGATGGAGGGCCTCCCACGAGCGAACATCCTGCGGGCGAAATCAAATATGGGACCTGGAACCAAATACTGCGTGCGCTGCTTCTCCTGGACTGGTTCAACTGCGGTGCGGTGTGCATCAATGTCACCCAGTTTCTCGGGGCGCCTTTGTACTGGTGGAACAAGGATTACTACTACGCATACATGGCGTTGACGAAGCAATCGTTCGGAATTCTAGGAATTGCAGGAACAAGATGGTTTGCGCCTACAAAAGTGCGGGTCAGTTGGGACAAGGATCTGCGAGGACAATTCCGCAAGACTACGGCCGGCACGCTGGAGACGACATTCCCCGAACGACTCGTCTACATTGCGAACCATCAGGTCTATACCGAATGGCTGTATCTGTGGTGGATCGCCTACACGAGCAGGATGCATGGGCACATCTTTATCATTCTGAAAGAGTCCTTGAAGTATGTTCCGATTCTAGGTCCTGGCATGATGTTCTACGGCTTCATTTTCATGGCCCGCAAATGGGCTGCGGACAAACCCCGGCTTCAACATCGACTGGAAAAGTTAAAAACGCGACACAGTGGTCCAATGTCCGGCTCGGCGGGGTTGGACCCTATGTGGTTGTTGATCTTTCCCGAAGGTACGAATCTGTCGCGGAATACGAAGAAAGTCAGCTCGAGATGGGCGGAAAAGCAAGGCATTCCTGACACCAGGCATGTGCTTCTGCCCCGCAGTACTGGTTTGTTTTTCTGTCTGCAACAATTGCAAGGCACGGTCGACTGGGTGTACGATTGTACGATTGCTTATGAAGGAACCCCGTAAGTTTGCAGTGTCGCTGTAGAGACGTATACCGGACAAGGCCGAGGCATACTGACACGACGATTACAGAAAAGGTGGCTTTGCGCCCGAATATTTCACCATCCGATCAACCTACCTACAAGGCCGACCGCCAAAGTGCGTCAACATGCATTGGCGGCGGTTTGCCATGGCGTCGATTCCCCTGAACGATGCGAAAGAATTCGAGAAGTGGCTGTTGGAACGCTGGCGCGAGAAGGACGATCTCTTGGAGAGATGGTACGAAACGGGATACTTTCCAGGCGACGAGGAGGCCGCCAATGCGTCCAGGGGCATTTCCAAGGGCGGCTACATTGAGACGGAAATGACCCTCAACAACTGGATGGAAATTGGGCAGATATTCGTTGTATTAGCGACCCTTGCATTGGTGGTCAACGTGGTTTTGAAATTCGTCGGCATCTTTATCGCTTTGAAATGATGGCGAGCCATTGGCACCTGTTCAGCATAACTCGGGGGCGTGCGGGCGCCGAATGGTGTCTGAAACAAGGCTGAATATGTAGGTAAATTACGGGACGTTCTGGCTGCGGGCGAGGATGGGAACCACACCGGATACCTTGACCATGCCGTTGACACAGGAGTATCGCATAGTCTTAACCGTATCGATTTCAAAGATGCAAATGCACGAATCGAGACTTTGATTGCCCTGACAGATGTCCCTGCAGCGATCACCTACTAGTAGGTATTATTAACAGAAACCTTTGGAATCAATTTGACCGTTGGCGCTCAAATAGATTATTGGCCTTGGTCTGTGGCTCTGGGACCGATCAGACTCGGCATCTTCCGAACCAACTTCTAGCGAACCCTTCAAGTTGGGGCTCGGTTGCTTCCGAGTCCAATACAACAGCACCGGTAATGATAATGACCACTAGTACAAGTTGTTATTGCACCTGGGGTCATTAGATCGTCGTCGCGTATCATGACAGCCTCTACGAGATTGCTGCAGTGCGGTCGATGCGCTTGATCTCTACTGTACATGTGGTGGTGAGTAATCCGCAGGGAGACTTGATATCGGTGGTGTACCATGTAGGTACCTAGGTATGTCTATATAGGAAGAGAGGATCTAGACTTTTCTAGAATAGAGGATTTATAAGTATACTTATAAATCATAGGTAGATGGGTTGATGCGATGGTGATGGACGGTGACAATTGCACAAAGGAGCCGAAATGGCCGGGAGGGATTCAGTGGCGGTGTCCAAAACAGTCCAGCCTCAGGAAAGGATGAGCTTCAGAGCATGATCGAAGTCCAAGGATCTGGTGAGAAGAGAGTAGCACTTAGCTCCAAGGGTTACAGCCTCCGACTGTAATGTCGTTGTTGGATATGCCAAAGTGGTCATCAGGCCATCTGTACCTAGGTACTGCTAGGTCGAAGCCACTGAATCCGTCTACCAATCATAATCTCGTTCATCAAGAGATCCAATAGACCTTTCTTCGGTTCGCTCATCGTTCAACCTATCACTTGCTTTTCAAGTACTCACTATGCAAAAAGTAACAGAAACGTTGCCAAAGACGATGTTCCGATCGCAAGGGAGCGGAGTATCGAGCGGTTCCCAGATGAGTCTCGCTTTGTCTGAATCGTCGGAGGGCACCTTGATGCTGTTAGGGGCTAGACTTGACCAGACTGGACGAAGCCCTCTTGCTTTGTTAACGTCCTGGCCCTAAGAGTAAAGCCCCAACACCGGCCGAGCCAGCGCTCTCACGTTTCAAAGCTTGACCACGTGGGCTGAACGTAGTGCACGTCGTCGAGCAGTTCAATCCACTGAAAGATGTCCTGTTCCAAGTCAACCATGGCCGCGGCATTGAGTTGACGACGGGACGTGACGTCCGCCAACAGGCGTTCGGTCTCGTCAATCAATTTGATGTGACCCTTGGCTGCGATATTGCCGTGGTTCGCCATGGAGATGAGGAGGTCTTTGGCAAATTGATACAGCGTCGAATCGTCGCTAGCGGGGGAGAGACTCATCGGTCGAAAAGTGTCGGCAAGCTGGGCCAGAGAAAATATGTGGACGCTCGAAAATATGTGCAGGGATTCCCAGAAGCCGTATTTGGCTGTTCAAGCCCGGAGTCAAGAAGTATCAGCCTGAGCGCAGGACTGACGTGGCAAGGGAGGAAGGAATGAACAAGACTTACCGATTCTATCGGTGTGGGAAAGACCCATGACGATGCGCATATTGGATTTGGCAGCTTCGAGACACCGACTGCTGAGTTCGATCAGGCTGTCCACCGACGCCTCGTCATCATTTTTGCCTAGCGCAATTGCCAGCAGTTTGAAGAACACCGGCCGCATCAGAATGATGTAACCCTGGCATGCTGGTAAGCTCAAACGTGCTTTACCCTTTGAATGCAGACAAACCTGGTGATACCTCAGGTAGACAGAGGCCAATGACCTCATCGACGGCAACGCAAGCATAGCCGTCGGTAGTCCACTGTCGAATTCGAAGCGATAATGGACCGGAAGCTCGGTTTTCCACTGCTGGAGCCGCGACAGCAGCACTTGGACTGCGCGTTGATAGTCAGCGAAGTCATCTTCCTGCAATCGACCCGCGACCTCGGCGATATCGCTGCGGATACCACACAATTTCAGGTGTGCCGCCAGGATCTGAGCATCATTGAAATCTGATCGGTCCTGTCGCGTCAAGGTCTCGTCGGCCGGAAGAGCCAGCTCGACATCGTCGAGCCGAAGAGTGGGCTTTAGTCCGACTTCGGGTGCTGTCATGGCGTCCAACTGGAATGTGGTCCACCAGACTCGTTTGTGGTGTTCTGCCGTGGAAGCCGTCATTCCCACCGCGGGTTTATGGAGCAGGAGACAGGTCGCAATTCTCACGGCCAGCCCGCTGTACATGTAAGCCGTTTTGCGTCGATTGAGCGAGTAGCAGTAGAAAGCCTGTAACAACAAATATGCCCGTTCAGCACAGCGGGGCAAGCACCTCCATTCGAGAGGGGACTCACAATCAAGTTGAGAGCTTCTACATGCGCCACGGTAGGTTCTTCGGACGGTATCTTGAACAGGACGAGGGCTTGCTCGAAAAAGGCAACGCCCGGAGGAGACTGGGAGACGATCCGCGCTAATTCAAGCTCGCCTTCGTTGTTACGGCGTGCATCATCGACTAACTCGATCGAGGGAGCGTTGAAGCTATTGTACGACTCTCCCAGGGCAAATACTGTCAACAGTTTGCACAGCCAGATGCGATCTCGAGACCCTACCGCGTGGGGTGATCGGTAGGTCATTTCCAGACCGGCGTGGAAGGAATTGCACATGTACCAGTGGTATTCATATCCTAGAAAAGTTTCGAACTGATTCACCAACTGGACAGCGTAGGGGTAGGGGGGAAGCTTGATGGTTATCCGAGATGCTACCGGAGGTCAGCCTTGTGCACGGACAGTTGTTCAAGGGTTGAGATTCTGTACTAGACGTGTCAAAATCCAATGGGACATAGTCAAGCTGCGAGTTCGGGTTGCGGTCGTCCGACCTCGCAACTGTGAATGTGTCGTTCAGGGCAGCTGCGGGAAGGGGAGTACCCGTTGCGTTGCTGCTGCCTCCGAGTCCCTTCAAGCCCGATACAAAGGCTTCGGCCGTGGCATCCCGCAGGACAGGTAGGGCCGGTCGTCGTGTGGACGGCCCATTGAAAGGGCTCTTGTGCAAGCCCAGCGAAGGATTGGGGGTCCAAGTCTGTTGACTGTGCTGGTTCTGGGTGTGGTTCTGGCCCGGGGTGTTGCTGCCAGCGACAATTTGGGCCTGCAGACCAGTCACGTAGTTTTCCGACACAAAGATGTTCCTGTCGCGAACGGGGTAGACACAATGTGCCCCTGCAGTAGAGCAGGTCCGACAAGGCGTTTCTTGGGCCGACCGGTTAGCCCAGCGGCCGAGTCAAGATATGCCAGTGTACCAGGACTGACCTTTGGAACATTTCACCTTCCGGTGGTGGCACCTCTGACAAGCCACTGCCCGTCGCTTACTGGATGACATTGGAGAGAGTGCCGGACAGGTTCTTCGCGCATGCAGGCCACGGGTGGTGTCTCATCACCGCGTTGTCAAGCGCCCTGTGAGAGCGGTGACACAACCTGGAAGTAGAGGGCATCATGCGGCAGATGAATCCAACTGATGGTGAGTGCATTCTCGGCGTTTATCTCTTATCATTTGGCCCTCGGGCTGGGCAGTCTCAGGCTACCAGGTGCCTTAGGCTCAGCTCCCACCGAACACCCATCACTCACTCCCCGGACGGGGAAGGTAGTGTGACAAAATGGGCACCCTACGTGCCAAGCATTATAAAGACGTCGGGACCCGTCTTTCGGTCTCGGCTAGTATCGTACGCTATCGTACAACCCCTAGAAAGTATATAGTCTAACGAGGCCCTAGGCCCCGTTAAAATAGGACATTGTCACGAACTGAACACGTGACTAGGAATAGTAGGATATCAATTACAGGTCCAGAATTCCCAAGCACAAGTGCTTGGAATTCAAGTCTTTTTAGAGTACACCTCTACTCTAGCGGCCGTGGACCTGTCCGTGACAGACAAGTCCTCCGTAAAATTATATTTAGTAGCGACGACGAGATAGTTCTCTATCTTAAACTAGAGTCCGTAAGAACTCCTACGCTCTCTCGAGAAGAAGAGAAGCGTAGTCGATCGCCGAGAAGACCGATATTCTTCTATACGAAGCCGATTAAAGATAAACGAAACCGTCTCGATATATAGCGAAACTAACTAATAAGAAAATCTTCTAGCTTAAAGTCTATCTTTTACGTCCGACGAATCTCTTCTAGTTCTATAGCGAAGACTTACGAGAATTATACTCTTAGAATAATAAATAGCGATAAAAATTTCTTATCGAGAAAGGTAAATTATAGTAGTAAGTAGTAACTTTCTTCTCTAAAAATTTTAGTTTCGCTACCCTTAGATACTCTTAGCTATAAACGATAACTAGCGATATAACTAAGATATAATAGTAACGGCTATTTTAATATTCTCGATTACGTTCTATTAACCTAAATACTACGAACGACAATATTATCGAAGAGCTTAATATATCGATAGAGAAAGAAATATTACTACTAGAACGAACTCTTTATTAGGATCTCGTCTAAACTATACTAGTAGAAACTAGATAATTATCTAGATCTATCTAGATCTACTTATACTATCGTAGACGATAGAAAATAATAGATCGATTAAAGAAAAACGTATAATAAGATCTCTTAAAGAATAGAATACTATTTAACTAGGGACGGCTTTAAATATCGAGAGCTAGTTATAAAGCGCTCTCGCTAAACGAGATAGAAGTTTCTATAAAGAATATATTCTTTTTAAGATTACTTATCTTTCTTCTATCGTATATTATCTTCTACTCGTTTTTTACTCGTATTTTATAAATTATACTCGAAAGCTCTTCTATACTAAATATTATATAAATACTTTTTTAACTCTAGTAATAGTAGTATTAGAAATCGATATCTCTATAGAAGAAGCTAATCTATAGAGAATATATAAACTTCTAGAAGAGAATTATCTTAGAAATCTAGAAAGAACTATAGCGGTCTTCGCTAACTATCTACGATACTATAGAACTTCTAAAATCTTCGCTTTAATATCTACGGACGGTCTATCGAGAATTACCCTCTTATCTATAAACTAAACGAATATATCTAGACTCTTATTTAGATAGTAGTATTTATCGTTAGATTTATTCTAAGATATTAGCGAGATAAAGCTCGAAAAACTTCTAAAATATAAGGATTATCGAAATAACGACGCGATATAAGTCTAGCTAATCTATATCGAAAGGTAATTAGACGTAAAGAAAGTCGTTAATAAATATCCTTTAATAGGCCGTAAATATATCGCTCTAGTAACTTTCTACCTTAAAGATAATATCTTAGTATAGTAGAATCTTATATACTAAGATATAAAATATAGTCTTAGAACCGATCTACTTCTAACTAACTAAAAGATATAAAAGAAAGTATTCTAGACGGCGTTTAGCGACGTTAGGATATAGAAGTAATATTAAGACGAGTTTAACTTTCTTAAATAAATAGAAATAGTATAAGAGTTTCGATAGAAGATCGAAACTCTTCGACTATATCTCGACTCTCGCTCTAGCGACGTTAAATATCTACTTATATTTAAATAAGAGTTTAGAACGACTATTCGAAACCGAATAGAACTTCTTCTAGATACTATACTTCTCTAAAATTATAGAAATTACGCTCTTTTTATAGATAAAAGCGAAAAAGAGATATAAGCTAATATATATAGAATAGTCTCTCTTCGAGATCGCTCGAGAAGATTTTTCTCGAGAAAATCTTCTTAATCTTCTTAGATTATCTAACTAGATCGTAAAAATACTAATAGTAATATCGAGATAGCTCTTAATAATCTTTAACTAGAATTCTTCTCGTCTACTAAGACTAAAATCTCGTATAGTTATAGAAACGAATATAGATTCTTAAGTAGCTTTCGTTAGAAGTATTAAAATAATAGTCTCTACTTCGATTATAAAGAAACTAGCTATTAAAAGAAAGATTATTCTAATCCGAAGAAGTTTATAAAACGAGACTATCGAGGAAAAGAAAAGAGTTACTAGATAGTAGAGCGTCTAGCGACGATAAAGAAGTTATAGACTCTTTAAAAACTATCGATACGAACTTATTAAACTCTAACTCTTTTTTCGATAATCTAATAGACGTCGCTATTAATACGATCGAAGTCTTTAATTATAACTTAAACTATATCTAGAAATATAATATCGCTAGCGGATCGCTAGAATAGTATAGTAACTCTTATCTCGTTATAATCCTTCTTAATACGGGCTCTAACGTCTTCTACGTCTTAAGAAGAGTCGCTAAGTAACTAGATAAGAACTATAAAATTATCTAAAGATTATCTCTCTAAATATATCTTACTAATAGTAAGACGACTCTCTTTAATTAAGCTATTATAACGAGTCTAACCGTTAATAACTTTCGAGCTTAAATAATACTTCGTATCTTAAATTAGAATATATATAATATTATTCTTAGACTTAACTAGCTAAAGAAGTATAATACTTTCTAGGATTTTAGTTACTTACGTATAATAGTACGTAATAGAACTAGAAAATTAACTTCGATACCTTTCCGACTTTTTCGAACTATTAACTATAAAGATATCGAAGAGATCGGATTAAATCTACTTAGCTTTCGAAAGACTTAGAAGACGATTTCTAAATTATCTATACTCGACTAGACTTCTATCTTATATTTTATACGAGAAT
>NW_008751649.1:230856-298034 GCF_000230625.1 Exophiala dermatitidis NIH/UT8656 | reverse complement strand
CTAATCCGGCTCTTAGAAAGTCTATAAAGTTTTTCTATACTCTTTATATCTAAATCTAGAGATAAATAGTAAATATATATCGACTATCGTCTTCTTAATAATATTATCGTTAAGAATATCTACTCTTTACTCTAAATCTAGAACTATCTTAATACTATCGAAGCCGCTTAGTAGCTCTTAAAGACTAATCTTACCTAAGAATACTACTAGATTTAGATAGAAAAGATATTTATCGAAAAGACCGCCTTTAATACGCGATTCGATAAGTATAAGTTCTTAGCTATATCGTTTAGATTTACTAATATCTCTTCGATATTTTAGAGAATTTTAAACGATACTCTATAAGAATTTATTAGTAAATTTATAATTATCTACTTAGACGATATTATTATCTATTTATAGATCGAAGAAGAATACGAACGCTATCTCGAATAGATATTTAAGATACTATACGATTATAAACTATATACGAAGTCGTTAAAGTATATTATTAGTATCTAATAGCTTAAATTCTACGAATATATAGTAAGTAACGGAGAGTACTAATCTATATCTACGAAGATATAAGCTATTCTTAAATAGCCTTAGTCTCGAAATATATATAAAGTATATTAGTTTTTAGATTTAGCTTTCTACTATCGAAGATTTATCTAAAACTTTATAAAGATTACTATATCTCTATTTAATTTATTAATTAAGACGGATATTAAGCTTCGAAAAAAGAAGTTCCGATCTATTCGATAGAACGCGAGATATAAGTACGTCTTTTAAGTACTTAAAAAGACTCTCGCTACTAAACTAGTTTTATAATAAGTCGATAAATCGAAGTCTTTTCGTATAGAAATAGACTACTTCGAGTAGACTTTAGATTATATTCTTCTATAAGAAGAATCTAATAGAAAATAGTATCTAGTTATCTATAACGGGCGGAAACTTAATAGGGCTGAGCTAAACTATTCTATATATAAAAAGGAGCTTTTCGCTATTAAGTACGCTCTTTAAATCTAGATTATATATCTCTAGAATAACTATAAGATAATCGTTATAACTAATTATAAGAGTTTAAAATATCTAAATATTACTCGGACGCCTTCGAAGCGCCTTACGCGATAGATCGATAAGTTTTTCGAGTTCGACTTAGATATTTAATACCGTAAAGGCTCCGAAGCTATTATTTCTAATACTATTTCTAGACGATCTAATTTTCTAGAAAAAAGCTCTACTAATAAAGTATAGATCTCTAGCGATATAGAAGTATTTCTAAATATTTAATAAATAGTATATTCGAACGATAATATAGAATAGAAAGATATCGTTATAGTTCGATTAATAACGAAGAATAAATTCGACTTAAGTTCGGTCTAGTAAGAGTAGCTAGTGCGTATTAAGAATCTAGATTAATACTTTATAGAAGAAGACTATCTATTTCGAAAGATTAGTAATTACTTCGCTCTCTTTATCTCTATATTATTCTATCGAGACTTTATTAAGTATTATTATAAATACTACGAATATTATAGCGCGGCCGTTATAGAAAGTATCGTTAAGGTACGTAAATAATAACTATTTATAATAAAGGATATTCTTATATATACTCGAATTTATAACTAATACTAATTAGTCTAGAGATAGAAGAAGAACTAGAAAGAACTATATTTATAGATTAGACGGATCTCCCGACTCTTCGAGAAGTAGATAATCGACTTTATTAGCTCGCTATTAACTACGCTCTACGGAAATTAATAGATTCTAACGACTATTAATTTCTCTATAGACTAGTCGATAGTAAAGGTCGTAAAGAACGCTATAAACGAAGTAGTTATCGACTTTCTATTCGAAATCTACTACTAGTATAGAGTATTTTAAGAATTATTATCGAATAATAGCGCTAATCTAATCTCGAAGATTATCGAGTACTATCTTAATCGCGTTAAGATAAAGTATCGTATAATAATCTTTTACTACTCTTAGACTAATAAAAAGATAGAAAGATTTAATAGAATACTAGACGAGATCTTAACGAAGTAACTTATTAAATAATAAATTCTTTTATAGAATAAGTATCTTTTATTAACGTTATTCGTAACCCGTATTAGATTCTATATAGTAACTAGAATAAGTTTATATAAGTTTATCTACGGACTCGAATCTCGATTAATAGACGATTAACGAGAATTCGATCTATTAAATCTTAATATCGACTTTATCTCGAGACTAGAATAGCTATATATTATACGTTATAAAGTAAATAAGCTACTAGTCGAGAGAGAACTCTACTCTTAAAAACTATAATTAACGCGTTTAGAAACGCTATATCTTTTACTTAAAGAAGGCGATTTCGTTCTTCTAAATAATATATTAAAGTAGAAATTTAAATCTAACTACTTTAGACTCTTTCGGATTCTAAAGAAGCTATAGTTTAGTATATATGTACTAGAAACGATAAACTAGAAGATCTTACGTCTACTCGTTTATAGAAGCCGTTTAATATAATATTATTCGATAGATTTAGATAAGTAAACGATCTAATCGCTTACTAGAGTATAGTAAATATAACTCCGAATAGTTAGAGATAATATAATAAAGTCTTCGAATAAAGTACTTTAGATATTTAGTAATAAGTCTAATCTCCTAATATACTACGAGCTATTAATAATATTAAAGTAATAATAGATATCGTAAGAATAATTAGAAGATAGTTTAAGTAAAATAAAGAAGAGTCGTAGAGCTAAAGTAATACTAGTAAATAAACGTTGGCGAAATAGAGAATAGAAGCTAATATTCTACGGCGCGATATCGATAGAGAAGACTACGATAGCCTACGAGAGATAAACTATAATCGAAGTAGCTTTCGCTTCTAATTCTCTAGAGTAGATTACTCTATCTTTAAATAGATAATATTTTATCGCTAGAAAGAGTAACGAAGATATTAATACTTCGAGAGTATTAAATAGAATAGCTAGAATAAAGATTAGCTCTCTATACGCCTAGATTAGATAGAAATAGAGAAGTAGTAATAGACTATTATAGTCTAATCCTCTCGATACGCGAAGAATAGGGAACGAAGGGACTTTTAGTCCTCTCGAAATCTCTTCGATACTCTAGAAAAGAATAGAAAACTATATTTAGAATAGATAAGAGATCTTAAGAAATAAGAGTAATTCTATCGGACCGTACTAAGACGCCGTTATATAAGATATCTCTATTCTATTTTATATTAAGCTACTCGAATCTATATCGATAGATATCGAGATCTATCCTACTAATATCGTAGGGTATATAGATAATATAGTAGGCCTATTCTATATAAATTATATAGAGAATAGCTATAATAAGTTAATTAAAGCTATCTTAAGTAAGAAGGAATTATACTCCGTTAATAGACTAAATTAATCTAAGGATATAAGACTATAGAACCTTATAGACTAGAATATATCTACTTTATTCTTCTCGATATTCGCCGATACTATAGAAAGTATATCTACGATATTTTCTAGTTTTACTAGAATAACTCTTTCGATACTCGAGAAGAATCTTGTTTCTTAAGAGTACTTAAAACCTTATAAGAAGCGAAGATAAGATAATTTATTATCTTCGTTAGTAGTCTAAAATATTAACTATAATATAGTCGGATCTTTAGTTTCTCGTTAACGATATATCGAAGAACGCTTATTAAGATCTAATTCTAGACTAAAGATAGTATAAGACTAAATAATCTAATAATAATAGTATTCTTTATAGATAATCTATAGAAACTAGAGTATAGACTAGATCTCGACTCTTAGCTATACGTTATTAGGACGTTCTACGAAGCGCTCTAGGTATATTAAAAAACCTAAAAATAATTAATAAATTATAGTAAATCGCCTTATATAGTAGGCGTAGAAGAACCTTACTCGCGCTTCTCTACTTATTATATCGTACTAGAAGGTTTATCTATAAAATAGACTATTCGTAGAGTATCGTCTACTACTATAGTAGTATAAGAAAATAGTAATACTTCGCGGTCTTTTTACTATAATATCGTCGAAGTCGATCTTAGTAATAGTACTTCTATCGGCGCTGTCGTTTTATAATAAGAATATCCTAAAAGGCCTAAACTAGAAGTAGAGTCTAGTTACTATATATAGATAGATAGCGGACGAATATTATATATAGAATAAGTAGAAATAGTAGACTATCCGTACGCTAGATAATAGAAAGATAGATGTTCTAGTATTGGGTAAGTCGATATATAGCCTTATATAGACTATATTAATAAATCTATAAAAGACGAGACTAGTACGAATTATTACTACGTTATAATCTAACTACGTTTAGAGTCGTATACTAGTTTAGAAGATGTAGATATATATTATATAGTCTCTTTAGTATAACGATGTATTTCTAATATATATCTAGGCGAACTTCGTATCTATAATAATAGCTTAGGAGAAGAATCGATAGTATACTAACGATATCTTAATAGTAGTTTATTAGCTATATAGTTATATTCTTCCGACTCTAGACTAGTCTCGATAACTTCTATTCTTACTAAAGATATAGATATTATAGAACGACGACTTTATTAAGTCGGCGTTAGTAGAGAATATTACTCTATACGTATATTAGATTTATTGGTTCTACGAATAACTTTAATAGTTTTCGGCGTATAATATAGATCTAAAGTCTATTACGTTATCTTCTAGATAGCGATTAATATCTTTTAACGTCGATCTTCTATATCCGTTTATAGCGATAATACGAAGTCGAATCTATTCTCTAGATCTTTAATCTCGATAGCTATACGACTACTCGTCTCTTTAGTCTCGTTAGCTATATATAGACTACTTATTCTCTTACTAAAACGTACCTCTCTTATATCTTCTATTAGATCTTTTTTCTATATTTTAGGAAATCGAGTACGATATTTCTTAGTACTACGCGCTTAAATAGGTATTAATATTAACGTAGTAGATCGACGACGACTAGAAGCTTCGCTACTTATATCTCGATTATTAAATAAAGAATAATCGACTTCGCGAATAGTATAGATTATATATTTTCCGTCGAAAAGATATATTAAATTCGTAGAAATAGGCGTATTAGAGGTAGATATTAAAACGTACTCTAGGAATATTAACTCTCGATATAAGTCTAGTTTAACTATATAAAGATATATTTCGTAACGTAGATTATTTACGATATTTATTATATACTCTATAAGGGTATTCCTAACGTATATATTAGTAATATCTCTTTAACTATAAAATTCGACGGGTTTCCGAGAAATACGACTATATAGCTAAATCGATAAGCTATTATTAGGGAAAAAGGACTACTTCTAGTACTATTTCGTCTAGATAATAGAATTAATTACTATATCGCTAGACTTAACGCTATAAATATTATTATCGATCTAGAAACGAATTAGTAACTATATCTTTCGATATAGTATAGTATATTTACGAAAGAAACTATCTTTATTATCTTAGTTACTAGTAGGTCTTTAATTATCTTCTTAACTCGTTAATAGTATTAAGTATTTAGAACTTATAGTCTAGTTAGCGTTTTAACTTATCTAAGTAGTATAATAACTATAATAGTAGTTATAGAAGATTTAGTTTTAATCGATAAAAGACTTAGGACTTAGAAATATAAACGACTAGAAAGAAGTATAAAAATAAGTAAGAAGAAAAGAAGTAAGAGACGTCTACTTATACTTCTTAAAACCTCGCCGGATTAATCTCGAATTAGCTTCGAAGAGTAATAGCGAGTACTATTACGCGTATAGACTCTCTTTACTTACCGTCTTAACGATCTTAATTTACTCTCGATTTATTTAGCTTTACTATTCTAGGCGTATATACTATTTCTATAGCTAAAGATAAGAGATATATACTCGCTCTATATATCTCGATCGGTACTAAAGATATAGATACTATAAATACTTATTCTAACGATAGAACTACTTAGGAAACGAAGTATTCGAGATATAGAAATACTATTTTATTCTCTACTATAAGACTAATAAAGGTACTCGATATTCTTCGACGACGAATAAGACTATTTAATAGTCTAGATAGAGGAGGATATAATAAAATAGGTACTTTATATACTAAGTATTATAAAGACGTCGGGACTCGTCTTTCGGTCTCGGCTAGCGTCGTACGCTATTGTACAATCTCTAGAAAGTATATAGTCTGACGAGGCCCCAGGCCCCGTTGAAATAGGACAAGTCCTCCGTGAAATCATAGTAGCGCCGCCCTATGATCACGTGACAGATGGCCGGGCCGACTGTGAAGAAATTAGGTCGCATTCGTACAATCTACGGAGTGCCCGAAGTTGATCACACACCGGCTACCGTATGCAATGATCTTTTACAAGTCGCCGAATTCTATTCATGTTTGAAGGTCCTATCGCAAGCAAGATTTCGTTCCGTCCCTCAGGCTGCGCTGACCCATATGCTTGGAACTTTACTTGAACGATAGGTACTAGTATGGCTCTCAGCTTTCACAACCGGGCGCCTTCCGCACGCCGCGACACCGACTGCATGATGCGCTTGTTCCTCCCCTTCCACCCGTCCAGCTCGCCCAAGTCCCGCGCGGGCCACGGATGAGGCTCTTTGCCCGTCTTGGGCGGCGTGGCTCCGAATCGCCACTGCCACAGGTCCGCATAGTCTTGGCTTAGCTTGCCCTCCATCATGTCGACGATATACTGCCCGATCACCGGCAGGAACTTGAACCCGTGGCCCGAGCCAGCTGTGCCGATGAACAAATTCTTGTTGGTCGGCGAAGGGCAGATGCGGAAGTTGACGTCCTTGGTGTCGCCATCCCAGCACATCCGCGTGGATACCCATTCGCGGTCCGCGAGCTCGGGGATTTGGTCGCGGACGAACTCTCTCATTTCCTCCTCAATCTGTCGGGGCACCCCGTCCTCCGGAAAGTCTTGGTGCGAGTGGCCGAGTGATGCTCCGGGAACTTTGGAATTGTAATAATTCGTGATGAAGCGGCAGCTGCAGAGCTTGAGGAGGCCGTTCTCGTCGGGAGGAAACAGGATCCCCTGTTCAAAGTCGTCCACAATGGGTAGGTTTCGATACTTGTGAGCCTCGTCCGGCGACAGCTGAATGACACCCACACAGTGGGAACGGGCGACGATCTCATCTTTGGCGTCGATCAGGGCGGCGGTGTTGGCGCCAGTGCAAAGAATGACCACGTCGGCCAAGTGTGCTTCACCGTTCTGGGTCAGGGCGCCGATACAGTCGCCCTTGTCGTTGAAGAGCAGTCGCTGCACCCAGCCGCGATCTCCTGTCACATACTCGACACCGTTTGCTTGAGCAGCGGTGGCCATACGAAGAAGCGCCTGACCGGACGGAACCTGTTTCGCACATCAACAAAGGTGACCACAAGTACGGACGATGTCCTCACCCATCCAGCCTCGGGACTCCAGAGACTGGTCCACCCGGGGAAAGACCCCGTGAATTCGGGCCATTTCCGCTTGATTTCGTCGACTGAAATAAACCTAACCCCTTCGCGGCCGGCGTTCTGGCTGGTCTCGTGGGCGGCCTTCAAGAACTCCCGAGTCAAGTCGTGGGCGGCCATGAGCCAGCCGGTGTGATGGAACATACCCGAAAACAGATTCCCGGACGCTTTCCAGATCTTCATGGCCTCAACCCCAAGCCGGGAGTACAGTGGGTTCGGGTAATCGAATCGCACAATCTTGTTGAGATCCGTCGCCGCCGCATCCTTGGAAGGGGCAGCAAATCGATCAAGGACCCTGACGCGGGTGTAGCCACGTTTAGCCAGGTGGAAGGCGGTAGAAGTGCCAAAGGCACCTCCACCCACAACGAGGACTGAGGGATTAACGATTTCAGACATGCTTGGAGATTGTGATTACAGAAGCTGATAGCGGGAGAGTGTCTTTCAGGAGCCCCTTATGTACAGAAGCCCCGGGTGATTCCCAGTGGAGCATCTGGACAATTCCTCCCCGGTATTTGATAGCGGCTTGCTCGACCGCCGCCGAAGAGGTGCGCATGATGCCTATCGATCTTTCATGGGCGGGGAAGGTCGTCCCAGGGCCCGACAGAGTGTATCGCCATTGGCCGATAAGCAATGACCTCGGCGAGCAGAAGTGCCTTGCCGAATCAGAGGCCGAAGGGTCTTCCGTCAGCACGCGGCGAGCGGCGCGGCTTTCCCGATATAGAGCCGGGACCGCCGCTATATTGTCGGCGAACACTGCTAGCGGCCGAGAAGTGCGCCGATCAGCCTCATGGCCACCAAGTGCGCGGCAGCATCCAGAAGAAGGAAACCTGGAGATATGGGCAAAGCTCAGGTCTATAAAGATGCGGCAGCGACTCGAGCCACTGTCATTGTATCACTACTTCAGAAACCGTATCAGAATGCACTGTGAACGAACCCGTCAATCATCATGGCGGTTTGGAATGGTGCAGACGACGCCGCGGTCGACAAGATGGCCCCGAATCTTGCCCTCACGGAAAGCCTTCCACAAGAAGGCATCAGCGACATGATTAGCGACAGGCACCAGCTGCCGACATCCCTCTGCAACCTCTCCGAGGAAGAGTTGGACAAGATGAAAAGACACCTGGTTCGAAAGCTGGATATGCGTCTCATGGGTCCGTTGATTTTGATGTATATCATGAACTACCTCGACAGGTGAGACGCTACGCTGAGCTGGGGTCGTGCGTCACCTGACCTAAGCTGATGGCATCTCCAGAAATGCCATTGCCGCTGCAAAGATCTCCGGTATAGTGGAAGACCTGGACCTCAGTGATTCTCAATACCAGACCTGCGTCAGTATTCTTTTCGTCGGGTAAGGAACGACCTTTGTCCGCTCCGGCGGGACCTGAGACTGAGTTTGAAATGTGTAGCTACATTTTGATGCAAGTTCCCTCGAATCTGTTTCTGAACAAAATCGGCCGACCGTGTCTCTATCTGCCCACCTGTATGATGATTTGGGTACGCCAAGCCCTCCTCTCGACTGGTCGAGGCGATTCCATCTCTGACGTGCAAAACAGGGTGTCCTTTGTGCTTGTGCCGGAGCTGTACACGGCTTCGGCGGTCTCCTGGCGACACGGTTTCTGCTGGGATTCATCGAGGCGGCATATTTTGTAAGTGACTCTGCCCTACAATCTTCGCATCGCTTTCCGTACGGCCCTACTCTACTGCGGCTCTCTTCTTTCGGGTGCTTTTTCTGGGCTCATCGCGGCAGGCATCACCAAAGACCTTGACGGGTAAGCGCCCACTCAAGCATGGGCGTCAGCCAAATCAGATCGCCTTGAGCTTTTACTAACGGTTGAATCAGGGCCATGGGTCTCGCATCCTGGCGATGGCTGTTCATCATTGAGGGATCCATGACTGTCGCCATCGCGCTCTTGGCCCTGTTCGTTCTTCCCGACTTCCCCATCAACACGAGGTGGATCTCTCCCGTTGAACGTGACCTGGCGACGTGGCGGCTGTATATCGACGTGGGCCAAGAGGACTGGGTCGACTCGCGGCGCGAATCCCTCTGGGACGGCCTGAAACTCTGTCTGCACGACCCGAAGACCTTTATTGGCATTCCCCTGATCTTTGGCGTCGTCTCATCCGGGACCATCAGCAGCTATTTCCCCACCGTCGTCAGCACGCTGGGTTACAACCACACCAAAACCCTTCTTCTGACAGCGCCGCCATACCTGCTCTCCTGCATCGGCGCCCTTGGCGTGTGCCTCAATGCCGACCGCACGGGCGAACGCTACCTCCACTTTACGCTTCCAGTCTGGGTGTCGGTGGCCGGGTTCGTCATCTCGGCCTCGACCCTCAATGTGCCGGCCCGATACTTCTCGATGATGATCATGCTACCGGGCATCTATACCGCCTTCACGCTCGGTCTGACGTGGATGGCCAATACCATGCCCCGTCCCCCGGCCAAGCGTGCAGCCCTTCTGGCCCTGTGCAACGCCTGTTCTAATTGCTCGAGTGTGTACGGCCCCTTCATGTATCCGGACTGGCAGGCACCACGGTTCATCATCGCCATGTGCGTCAACGCAGGGACGGCCCTCATGTCCATCGCTGTGGCTACCGGGTTTAGGTTTCACCTGGTGAGGCTCAATCGGCAGCTAGATATCGACGAAGGGTTTGGCCCGAATGCAGATGGCGAGGCGGACGCCGGGCCCCAACAGGGTGGCACGGCTGAGAAAGGGTTCAGGTACTTGTATTAAGTAGTCGGGCAGGGACTGGAGCCAATGCCCGGCTGGTGGTTGATTTTGGCTTGGCAGATGTTTTCCTTGACGACAAAGATCTCTCGCAGGATCAATACAGGATCAATACCACCGGAGAACTTGCAGGGCGCGGGCTATCTTATATTACTACCCCAGCTGCGCAGTAGAAACCCCCCCAGGGAAACGCCTAAGGTAGCCCCAGACTTTAATACCGAATACCCTGCCTGTTTTTCTGCCGTGGTTCTCCCGCTTGAACGGTCGCGTCCTCCTCACTTCGGTGAACCGACAGATGCTTGGTGGATGTTTGACGTGCTCTAGATACCTGCGAGTCGAATGACTTGTCACTAATAACAGACTTAGAAGCCTAAATGGATATAAAAGTATGAATACTTATTTAGCCAGGCAGACTGAATACCGCCCTGGAGGGCCCGTTCAAGCGGCAAGATGTTCTATGGGCGGCTCGCCGCAGCAGGTTTCAGCCGGGTTTTCTCCTGCATCGAGGAAATGGAGTACTATGCCTGGTTCCTATCTTGTGGTCTGCTGTGGGTTGGATTGGTTCGACGAATCTCATTATTGCGAGTTCGAAATTATGAACATCGACATCGATCTCAGCTCCTGTTCCGAGTTTCACGTTGGTTCGGCTACAGCCGACACCGACAACGTCTCCGTGTCCGTCTCGGCCTCCACTTCCGCCTTGTGACAAGGCACCAAGATACGCGAATATCATCGGGTGCAACGCCAATGCCACTGAAATCTCCGGCATCAAAGGGCGTATAAAATCGCGGAACGGACAACTCGATCGACGATTCAATATGGGGACAAAGGTTACTCACAAGAAGGGTAGGGCAGCAGAGTGAGACAAAAGCCATTCAGAGCAGATCCCAGGCTGGCAAAGGGACCAGGTATATAAATCTCTGACCTTACCCCCCACAAACCGACCCCGCGTCCATAAGTGAACATCAACCGTTGAAGGATACAAACACCACCTCAACCAGTAGTACAGGAGACTTGGGCTACACCAACAGCAACACCATCACCGATATCAACATCAGTCTGACTACCCACTGGCTATCCCGTCCAGAACCACCATTGTCGCTCTTGCCAGCTCCCATCAACGACTCAACAACTGAAAGATGTCTAACGACTCCGACCCATCCCTCCCCATGCCCGAACCCACGGTGCCGCGCCGACCCTTTCCCACATTCAAGCTCCTCTCATTCGACATCTACGGCACGTTGATCGACTGGGAACAGGGGATCTTGGAGCGTCTGAAACCATTGATCTCACGCCTCGACGGAGCCACCAACGCACCCGCCCACGCGCAACAGTACCTCGAAGACAGCCGCAGCAACCCGACCGGCCGCCCGGTCCAACTGGCCGCCAAATTCAACGAGATTGAAGCGCAACTCCAGGCCGAGAACCCCGGCGCAAAGTACTCTGAGATTCTACGGAAAGCGTATCTTCGACTTGCTGAAGACTTGGGCGTGACGGACACCAATATTGACCAAGAAGCCCAAGCCTTCGGCGCCAGCATTGGCGAATGGCCCGCGTTCTCCGACACCGTGAACGCGATGCGCCGGCTGCGGAAATACTATGATTTCCTCGTGCCGCTGAGCAACGTCGACCGCGACAGTTTTGCAGGCACGCGGACCGGCCCATTGCAAAACAAAGTCGATTTCTTCCGCGTCTACACCGCCCAGGACATTGGCAGTTACAAACCCAACCCCCGCAATTTCGATTACCTGATCGACCACGTCAAACTGGACGCCGGTGTTGATAAGCACGATATCCTGCACGTTGCACAGAGTCTGTTCCATGACCATGTCCCTGCGAAAAGGGCCGGATTGAGTTCCGTCTGGATCAATCGTGCTGGTGCGGGCATGGGCAGCGGTAAAGGGATCAAGACTTTGCATGACGCCGGTGAGGTCGGCTATGGGTGGAGGTATGCGACCTTGGGGGAATTTGCGGATGAGGTGGAGAGACAGTTTGCTGAGCAGCAGCAGGGGAAAGGACAATAAAGAATAAAACCTCAAGGTGGGCTTGGACGGCGAAATCCATCGTCCACGGACAGCTTCAGTAGAAGATTGTTGGTCCCTGATGATTGAAGATCAGGCGGACTGTCACATAGATGGCTACTCCAACGATACTATATCGGGACTTTGTTTCCAGGAGTATCTTGGGATGAGCTGGTCCAACAAGACAAGACAGGGAAAATGCCAAAAAATTAAGGATATAGGACAAAATTGCGTCCAAGTACAATCACATCCACCAGCAGTTCCATTCCAATGCATCTACCCATAGTCAGCTTACTCAGAGGACAGGAAATCGAGATCGGATGAAGCATATCATGACGAGGAATGCGACAAAGTCGGCATTCCGGACAGGCAAAGGTCCATTGCCCGGTCTTCGGGGAGTGGCACCAAAAACCGCCTGGTCCGTTCTGTGGTAGCATAGCACGAAACGGATGGAATCCATGCAATCATCGACGAAAACATCAACTCTTCATTATTCTTGAATCAGTACGGACTATAGCCGTCGCTCACAGGACCAAGTAAGCCTTCCTTGCCTTTCCCAGCCGCAATCCGAGTCTATCTTGTCCCTCTCATGAAGGTGGAAAAAAAAGGGTATCTTTTTTATGTGTCTTGTGGCCAAGTCAACGCAACGCAAAATATCATGGCAGGAGTGCAATCCAGGACGGCATTCGCAATCGGCACCCATCGGCCACCAGTAACAGGAACAGGAACTGTGCAGTTCACAAGCAAGCAAATGCGCCCTCCATCAACCAAGGGCATAATACTCAGACCCACTCCGTCGGAAAATCTCTGTTCAGCGCTTGCTGGCCGAGGAAGCCTTGCTTCTTCTGGGACGCTTCTAACGCCCTCCGTGTAGCGGCGTACCGACCGAGTCCTGAATAGTTTGTTAGCGGCATAGTTGATATGGAGATCAAGCCATCAGCATCACCTTTTTCCGCTTGCGCTGGCTGCCGTAATCATCCCCGTCATCACCGTCGCCATCTTCTGGGTCTGAATATCCCTCGCCATACCCCACGAAACTGTCGTCGCCATAACTTCGCTTCTTCCCACGCGTCTGGCGCTTGGGCTCTGCCGTGGCTGGGACCGATTGTCGTGCTGTGACTCCGTTGGCATAGCGCGAAAACGCGGGCTGGGGGGCGACCGGGGTGGCAGGCCGCGGCGGCAGAAATCCCGTCGGTTTGGGCTTATCAAACCCTAGGACGTCTTCCCAGTGAGTGTTGTCTCGGACAGTTCCAGGCTGCATCTGCATGGCTTGTTTCAACTTCGCTCGGAAATCCGGCGTCACCTCGATCTTCGACTTGGCATGTTCTGCATTCCACTGTGCGTCTGGTTCAAGACCCCAAGGCGACGAGCCTGCCATGCGCCGCAACGGGCCAGGTTGATCCTCCTCGACATTGCGCTCCGCTTTGACCGGTTTGTTCCGCCCAGCCAAACCAAAACTCTTGATCTGTCCTTCATACGACTTACGCAGCTTGTTGATTTTCTCCCCAGTTTTCGGATCGATGCGAGCGACACTGTGTAGTAACGAATTCATCCCATACAGCGCCAGGAGGTGCTTCTGTGGATTGGGCCTCTGACGCTCGACTTCTGCACATGGTCCAGCGCGTTAACAAAACCTGCAAAACAAGCACAACTACTGTAACTGTGAGTGGTGGGAGATTCAGGAGAGCCTTACTGGATCTGCAAAGAAGAAAGGCTTCGCCCATATCTTTCTGTAGCTGTTCCAGAGTCACCTCGCCCTCCGCATGTCGAGAAGTGTTATCCGCCGCGCGATCCAGGGAGTTTTGCGGCTCGTCCGCATTTTCTGTCATTGTAATGTCTGTATCCGTAACATTATGCCGGTCATGGTTCGTTGCTTGTGTCGGTGTCTGTACCTCGCTCTGATCCGCCTCGCCAAACCCAGCCCCATCAAGCCTTGGTCGCTTGTCCCGATGTTGGTCCAAATCCTCTGCCATACCAAAACTAGACATGCCCGTCACACTGTGCGCTGGAGTCGGAAGAGACTGCGGATGGATCGATTGCTGAGGAAGCGATGCGGAGGGGCCTTTTCGTGGTGAGCGCGGAGCCGATCGACTCGATCCCTCGTCGGTGTGTTGATGTTGTGACGTTCCATAGGCCGAGACATAACTCTTTGTAGCGACGGACATCAAAGATGGAGATTTGGGCGACTCCGACGGTGTCTCAGTCTGGTGCCGTCGCTTGAGCCCCGATTCGGGCGGAGAAGTCGGCGAGAGCGGAACGGCCGTCGATGGGGACAGGAAGGACATCAACTAGCGCAAAAGAAACTCGGGATATGGGAGGCACGCCCAGCAGCCGCCGTAGCAGATTTCTTGCTAGGCTGAGCGTGGGTGGTGTGTTGCTTCTGGCGAGCGCGGCGTCCGTTGATTCCACGTCAAAGCAGGGTCGCTAGTGATGAGAGTCGCCGTGGAGTATCGTTAACGGTATCTATATCGTCGGAGGTAAGGGGTAGATTGCTGCGCTAAAGTCGGTGGTGGACAAGGATGGACGGGGTTCGAGTTGACAACGAACCGAATGTCAGTTGAATGAACGAATCTGACGAGCAGCCAGAAAGAGGAGGATTGCAGTCCAGCCTCAACTTGGAGCCTCCGGCTGGGGTGTCAGTCGACGCCGGTCACGTGGATTGCATAATAAATCGCGTATCAATCACGTGAGAAGCTGCCTGCGGAGATGATGCAAGTCACATGACCTGGACTTCACTGTACTGCGCCGTATAATCCTCCGTAGTACCGGACCTGGCGCGTTATCTTATCAGTCAGTGAGTGACACGATGGCAGCCTTGTATCAAACATCAACGCATTTCATTCACTTCTGCCGTTAACGTTCCCCCAGTCTTGTCTACCCTAATCACCATGGAGCAGAGATCCAAAATACCCCCGGGTCTCCCTAGGGAGAATCCCACAAAATCATACTGGCAAGATCCACCTTCAGATATAGCAGACTGCCGCACGACTCCTGACCTGCCCACTCACGCCGACGTGGTCATAATCGGCTCTGGGCTCAGCGGCGCCAGCATATCCTACAACTTGCTATCCTCAGAGCCGAATCTGAGAGTCGTCATGCTTGAAGCCCGCCAGGCCGCAAGCGGCGCAAGTGGCCGGAACGGTAGGTCCAATTATCCAGCGACGCAACTAGTGGACTCATATTGCGCTCGTGTTTCCCATTCTACCTCTCCTTTACTCCTTACCAGCTCCTATGCATCTTGCAAGGCCATCAGGAACAGCTCCTACTGTAGGACCCTTGCCAATACCAGTGCCTCGTGCTGACCCACATTGATTCCTTTCCCTCTGTTCGATTATCATCTCCATTGCACTTGATTTCTATTATATGTGCCACCCACAGTCTCTGATAAATAACCCCCTCGTCAAGGCGGACACACCAAACCGGCGACCTACCGCTCATTCAGCGACAACGTGCATTCTGTGGGCGCCGAGGACGCCATGAAAATCACACGACTAGAACAAACCACCATGGAAGCCGTCCACGCATTCGCCCACAAACACCAAATCGACTGCGACTCGCACCGCTGCCAAACCGTCGACGTGTTCTACGACCTGGAACAGTTACAGGCAGCGCGAGAATCCGTGGCCTTGATGGAGAAACTCATGGATCCCCAGAACTGTCCTAAGCACATCTTTCACGACGGAAAAACAACAGCCGAACGGTTCCTGGCCCAAGACAGCATGGGCGCAGTGGAATACGAATCCGGCAGCCTGAACGCGTACAAATTCACCATTGGTATACTAAAGCTCGCTCTGCAAAAGGGTCTCAATCTACAATGCAACACTCCTGCAATTCGAATCAGCAAATCTGACACAACCAACCCAAACGCGTCATCAGTTCTGTGGACCATCTCGACTGCGTCTCGCGGCACAATCACCACTCCCAAACTAGTCCTCGCCACAAACGCCTATTCGGCCCACCTATACCCGCCGCTCCAAGGCGTGGTCGTACCTCTGCGAGGCGTGGTCACCGCCCAACGACCGGGCCTATCGATATCCCAGCGCAGTTGCGGTCGTGGTCGTCTGGACACCACATATTCATTTGTCCATGAAGGTGACTTTGAATACATGATTACTCGACCGTCGCGAGACCAAACTGACATAAACTCAAACTTTGACATCGTCATCGGAGGCGGCATGCACGTTGCTCCCCGGGGAGGGCTCGACGAGTACGGAAATACAGACGACACCACGTACGACAAGGCCTCAGCGGAGTATTTGCTCCAGTGTACGAAGAACAAGTACTTCAATAACATTTGGGGCCCAGACAATTCCGACGGCCAGTGTCGGAGCGTCTGGAGTGGCATTATGGCATTCTCGGCTGATGGGTATCCCTTTGTTGGTCCCGTTCCAGGCGAACAGGGCTTATTTCTGCATGTTTCGTTCCAAGGCCATGGGATGGTGCTTTGCTTTTCCTGTGCCAGGGCAGCGGCGAGTATGATTTTGGATAGCGGTAAAAATGGAGAGCAAGACGAAGCTGTCGACAGCAGCAAACACAGCATGAGTAGTTTAGATAGCTGGTTCCCGAATTGTTATCGAGTCACGAGTGAAAGATTGAGTCGCAAATTTACAGATGATCACCTTCCTTGAAACAAACATCGAACCCGCCGTGTGGCCATGAGGGCGAGGAAGGTCGGATCAAGTTCAGGAAGAAGAGGCTGCGAAAAGGGGGTAGGTGGCGTGGTCGGACGATATAGACGTATGGACATGGAATAGAGGATTACGTACAGATGGATAGATGGCTCGTCCAAGTCTCGAGAGAAGGCGATGCAACACGCTATATTTCAAAGAATTAGAGGTCGGGTCGATGCAACGGGAAATTTTGGGATTCTCGTATCTCCAGTCACCAGGAGCGAATCAATGAGAACGATTTCAGCAAACAGACTTCAAAACGAACATTGTTCGGAAAGATATGTTGTGTTTGGAAAAGATACCTTATGCTCTCGCATCCTATCATCAAGAAGATCAAGTCGACCAGTCCTACGCATTCAGACTCAGATTACCCAACGCCGGAGCAACGCAATATTGCGTATTTTCCCGTAAAATAACAAAAGCAACGCCGTCTATTGCCGTTGACGTTAACCTCCCAGTCACTTGTCTTGCTTGTCCCTAGGGACCCTCCAGGATTGATTCAGTTTCCAATGTGCTGCCATTTTTGAGAGTCATAAAGTCATCACGTGTACAGTCCTGGCATCCCTCATGCGAGTCTTGAGTCCTTTATTGCGTCTGGCACTGGGCCTGGTGAGGACCGTCATCATCTTCCCAGCCATCATGGCCTTCCTGACCACCAATCTCTTCAGGATCCGCAACTTCGAAACTGACTTCGTCGGCCTCTTCGGCTTCGATTGGTGGCGGTGGCGGCGGCAGCAATTTCCGCAAAGCCTCCAGAGCGGCCGGATCCGAAAAGTAGCCGTCTTCAGGGAACTCGACTTCGACGACGAGGTACAAATCGCCCTTGGCGTCGGACTTCTTCAGCGGCATACCTTCGCCGCGGACTTTGAGAACTTCGCCAGGACGCAAAATCTGGCCAGGCGTCTGAGGATGGTTGAGCTCGATGCCCCGCCCGTCGAGATGTTTGAGCACGACGCGGTGGAAGCCCGTGAGGGCCTCAGCGAGGGTGATGTGGATCTTGGCCGTCAGGTCGTTGCCCGCCCGCTGGAAGGTTTCATGCGGCAACTCGACAAGATGGAAAATGATGTCGCCGGTCTGCTCCGCGCCAGGAATCTGATCGGCCTCGCCTTCAAGTTTGATCTGATCGCCTTCTCGGGCGCCCCGTGGGATGTAGAGCTCGAGTTGTTTGCGCTCCTCCGTGACCCGCTTGCCCTTGCACTTTTTGCATTTGTCCTTGGGATTCCATACCTGACCGGTACCTTCGCAGGCGCCACATTCGACCATGCGCTGCGTCAACATGCCGGGTCCAACTTGACTCAGGATCTGTCTGACACCTTTACCCTTGCAAGTGGCACATTCTTTGGGTTGTGCCTTTTCCACGCCGCCGCTGCCGTTGCACTTGGAACAAATGACGTTCTTGGTGCTGGAGAACTTGACCGTCTTTCCCTTGTACAGGTCTTCTAAGGTAACTTCGTATTTCTGGTTTTCGTCGGGACTTCGTCGCATCCTCCGGGGACCGCCGCCCATGCCAGGCATGCCGCCGCCCATACCGAACATGTTCAGAATGTCTTCCATGTTGACGTCAGCGCCCATGCCGCCGGGGCCTCCTCGGCCGTCAAATGCGGCCATCCCGTATCTGTCGTACATTTGTCTCTTTTCATCATCGGATAAGATCTCATATGCCTGTGTCACGGTCTTGAACCGGGCTTCGGCTTCCTCTTTCTGGTCTTCGGGGACTTTGTCAGGATGACTCGCTAGGGCGGCCTTGCGATAAGCCTTTTTGATGTCTGCGGGTGAGGCATCTTTGGAGACCCCGAGGATCTCGTAGAGATCAGTGTCTTTGTTATCGGAATTGGCTTCGCCGTTCATGTTGTAGGTGTTTCAATTTCAATTTTCTTTGGTTGTGAGATTACGTGTGATAAGGAGGATTGCTAAATAGGAAAAAAAGGTGAAGAATGTCTGAATTTGAGATCTTTGTTTCGACAGGGATCAATGGGGTTTGGACTGCCAGAAAAATGCCGTAGTACAAGGTTGTAGGGCAGTGGTGAGAAATCTGGCCGGCGGGTGAATTCAGCCCCAGACTTTGCAGGTCGAGTTGCGACTGGAATGATCCAACGTAAAATCGTCAGACGATAGTACCACTAGGCACGTTAGCGCAGGGTCCAAGCCGTCTAAATCGTCCAAATCTTACGGCGGAGCAGATCCTCGCGGCTGTGGCTTCGGCTTAGTCAGCGACCAGCCTGAAATAAACCGCATTGACAGCCTCGTCCAAATCGAGACCAACCTTGAACATTCTCGCGCATTCGACCCGTGAACGACTAGGAGTTTTTTGTTCATTCTCTCTGGGGGTGCGCGTGCGAGTCCGACTTCGACCACACGTGCCAGACACATGAGGACTGGCCCGGCCGCCGGGCTGATCTCTGCCACCGGCTGGATCTGCAAATCATGCCGTGCCCATCAAGCAGAACCCCATCGTCTGCGAGTTAGTCCTAGACCTTCGCGGACCGGCAGCCTCGTCCAGGCTCGCAAATCGTCCTCGTCTTATTCTGTCTCGTCTAGTGGTTCCACTCCCGGCCGCCGAGGAAAGTTGCCAGACAGACCCGCTCGAACACGGTTTGCGCCATCGCCGACAGGAAACCTGCACCTTGGATCGATTCGAACAGCACTGTTCAATTATCTCCTGGCACGGGCAACACAAGGGCAATTCCTCCTTCGGATCGAAGACACAGATGCCAAACGAACCATCCCGGGCGCCGAAGAAGGACTCTACCGCGACCTACAGTGGGCGGGACTGCAATGGGACGAAGGGCCTCTGGTAGGCGGTCCATACGGACCATACCGACAATCGGAACGATTACCCCTGTACAAAAAGCACATTGAGACTCTACTCTCGACAGGTCGGGCATACCGATGTTTCTGTACGCCGGAGCGACTGGATGAATTGAACCGACGTCGGCACGAGAAGGGACTCAACCTGGGTTACGACCGCAAATGCCTTCAAATACCGACTGGAGAGGCGGAAAATCGAGCATCGCGCGGCGAGCAGCATGTCATTCGGTTTCTCTCGCCGCCCGATTGGCCGAGATATACTGACTTGGTATACGGGCGAAGCGGGCACGGGGCCGAAAAGACCAAGAAGCTGCTCGTTGACGAGCCGGTGTACGAAGACACGATCCTGATCAAATCCGACGGGTTCCCGACCTACCATTGGGCGAATGTCTGCGACGACCATGAAATGCACATCACGCACGTCGTGCGCGGCTCTGAATGGATGGCGTCAACACCCTTACACGTCGCGCTGTACCAGTCTCTGAGATGGGATGCGCCGCAGTTCGCACACGTGCCGCTTCTCGTCGACCAGAACCGCCAGAAGCTGAGTAAACGCAACTTCGACTCGGACATTGCCAGTTTCCGCAACAAAGGCATCTTCCCGGAAGCCCTGGTCAACTTTGCCGCCCTGCTGGGCTGGTCGCACACGCAGAAGAACGACGTGCTGAACCTTCAACAGCTCGAGAAGCTGTTCGATCTCAAGATCACAAAGGGGAACACTATTGTTTCGTTCGACAAGCTGCAGTACCTGCAAATCAAGCATGCACGCCGCAGGGTCGAGGCCGCCGGCGAGCCCTTTGAGCAAATGATCCGCGAAGTCGCTGTCGCCGTGTTGGAGAGGTACGGCGCCGCCCGAGTCTCTGGGTTTCTGGGCCGACGGTCTCTTCGCGACGTATTGGCGACGATCCTCAAAGTTCCTTCTTTACCGTACCGGTCGGCCACCGACTTCGCGGAGAACCAGTGTTCCATATTCTTTGAGCCTGCGGCAACGACGCCAGAACAGCTCGACCAGTTCGACTTCGATCCTGCCCATCTGCATGCTCTGCGCGTCGCGGCCTCCACGCTCTGCTTGATTCCCGAATCCCAATGGTCCGAACAGGTCCACCACTCCCAGCTGCGGATGCTAGAATACCAGGTCCCAATAGCGGAGACTGACGGAACAACAACAACAACAACCGTTGAAGATGTCGCTGGTGCTACTGCTGCTACTGCAGCAAAATGGAAACGCGATCTATACCACTATCTCCGCTGGGCGTTGTTAGGCGGTGCCCGCGGGCCCGGCATCGCCGCGACATTGGAGATTCTCGGCCGTGAGGCGTCCGTGGCCCGAATCCAGGCCGCGAACCGTCTGGCTCAGCAGTATGAAGCTGTAAAAACCAAACCTGTCATTGAGGCCCAGGCGTTCAAGGGTGATGTCGAGGGCAAGAGACGTCTGGATAAGCAGTGGAAGGGATATTCGATGGCTGGAGCTGGAGCTGCTAGTAAAGCAGTTGCTGCTTGATGCACTGGCACTACCATTAGTACAGTTACTGTTGTCGGCGTCGGTGTTGATACTGATGATGGTGCTGCTCCACCTGCATAATGTCATCATATTGTTCCAAATTGGTCTCTGGGTCCAAAATACCTAGGTACGCAGGCTGTACGTTGACTACTCAGTGGTCCCTGGTACTATGCGTAGTACTACTATGTACCGTTGTAGGTACCTTATATCAAGTACTACAGTATACTGATATACCCCGAGTCTCTTCTGAAACTGAACGGGATTTTGTTTAATCGTTCCAAAACTTCTCATGACCAGAGAAATCAATACCAGGATAAAATCCCCCTCACGGTCGGATTGGAATCGAACCACTCAGAATTCTGTTGCATTTCTTCTCATCTCATTGTCTGTCTCCAGCCTACTTGTTTTGTCTTGTCACTGTCTATTTCGTAGTATTCTGCTATTCAGTCACCTCCCTAACCAACTCCCAGTTCCCCTTGAGATCCTCCTTCCACAGTGTGACTTTATTATCGCCGCCACTAACAGCAAGGATATTTCCACTGAGACTCCAGCTGACGCGCCACAGGACGGCATCAAACTCGAGGGTCTTTGCGAGCGTCCACGAACCGGGTGCCACGTCGGGACTGGTGTTTGTCCAGATCTTGACCGTCTTGTCCTGGCTCGCGCTGGCGATGTACGTCTTGGACAACAGGGTAGGCGACCACGCCACGTCACGGACCCAATCCGAATGTCCTTGGGGAAGCACCACGGTGTTTTCGTACGTTTGGGTGGCATTGTTGAAGTCCCACACTTTGACTGCGTTGTCGCTGCCTCCGGTCACGAAACGTCGAGTCGGACCAGAGGTACCCGCGCCGCCGTCCTTGCGTGCAATTGCGCCCGGTGCACCCGCGGGAGCCCAGCTTACTGCATTCACGCCCATGGGGTGTGCTGGAAAGATGACATGTCCCCATTGGTTGTCTCGGAACTCCAGGACGCTGACGTTGCCGTCGGACGAGGCACATGCCAAAAGACATCCCAGCTCAGGTGGTGCCCATGACACCATGTTGACGGACGCTGTGTGGATTGTCGACGTAAACACTAATGACCATGTTGGTTGTTGGTTGGGCTGTTGGGCCGGGGTTTCCCGGTAGATGTGGACGCGGCCGTCGTAGGATGAAGAGGCGAGTAGAGTGCCGAATTTGGGATGGGCCCACGATACACACCAGACTGCGCCATCGTGGCTGTAAGAAGAAATAGGGTTAGTTGACATTGACCACCGAAACTAGACTTGTCGCTCATGATGTGATAATGACAAGGAACCATACCCTTTCAGTGTCTCCGTTAATCGGTGCTGGTCGCCGTCGATCTCGAAGATTTTGATCGTCTTGTCGCTGGAGCAGGTAGCTAGCCGGCGGCCATAGTAATCCAAAACTGCATCATGCTACACAGGGAGTTAGTAGTGTGCCAGTAATTGAACGATGAGAAGCGTAGAGATTTGGGTAACTGAACATGGAAAAGAAGTCCAATAAGACTGAACGAAGGGAAATGGAAGGGAAGGCATCAACTAAGCAGCTCTTTTTAAGCCGGAAAAAGAGCCTCGACAGTGAAGAACAAAGGGGGAGAAACCAAGAGAGACTTACAATCATGTCATCATGGCCCGAGTTGGCAATGACTTGCGCCTGTAAAGATATCGTGGTCAGCGAGGTCCTCAAGAACGTAGCCACCAATGTTCTGTGCTGTAACGTGGTATATCACAGTTCCCTCGTATGCCCACTCATCAATCGTGAAATCAGCCATGTTGAATCAGCAGCAATACCAGCAGAAAAATGCTGGCCCCCTCCTGTCCATGCAGTAAAGACTCTCCTCTTTCCTTGACGGTCATGTAGCTTGCAACAGCACCATGCCCAATTCACAGTGCGCACCTGCTCTCCTTCATGCAAAGGCATGAAAGACTCCCTTTTCCCCAGAGATAATGGCTTGGAACTTTGACTTTCGCAACACCATATCGCTGATTCCCAGCCAAGTCCAAGAAATATCTCATCGAGTCTCAATCTGTATCTTCCAGGCCACATATTCAACGCTTTGGCTCGCGCCCGGCACCCACTGTCCCGGGATATACCAGTTTGTCTTTCCAGGTCTTTATACAGATCCACTAACACACACGCGGCACCTTCACCAACCCTCGAAAACAATTTCGGCAAAAGGCAAAGAGGCAGACCAATCAATCCCACGCCTGAACCCCTTCTCTTTCACCACGCAGCCACGGCATAACTTAAACTTACCATTTTCCAATAAAATCAAAGTGAGAGCACCCGCTCTGACGAACGAATGTAGTGTTGGAACAGGGATAGGATAAGGGAAAACGGTGCGTTGCTTCCGAGTGATTTACACTCCGTCGGTCGATTGGATTGCGTTTAGAAGCCGTAGAGCGCGAGTTCAGCACGACCGCATGCTATTCGAAGGTCAAGCGCGGATGGAGGGGCGGACGACTTTTGTGTGTCTCGTTGGCGATCGAGAGCACAGCAGCGCAGCTGTTCGTAGAGTTATTGGGGACCGGGAAATCAATTCGGCGGGAAGAGTTTCGTGGTCGAAGAGTCGGGAGTTGTTATGTGGCTGTGGTTTTGCACTGCCAGTGGTACTGGATTGCGGTGTTGATCGATCTGGCATCAACGCACTGCAGCGCGGCGAGATGGAGCGGCGCGGTGACCTTGCAGTGGTGGTCTTTCTGCCCGGCGCACTGGCAGTTTGACACGCATCACGTGATTGAGAGGCCGATCTTATCTTATCTGTTCATACAGCCCCTGAAACCTCCTTACAAGACCTTTTATTACTACACATTCATCAGTCCCTCCCTGCACCTACATACTGCACTGGACGTACGTACATGTAGGTGCTAGGCAGTTATCTGGTAGCTTGGGAGACAGAACTACACTGGCACTACTGCCGACGAGGATACAAAGTACAAGTACACCGACCCTAGAACCCAAATCCTCACCTTCCACGTTCTCCGCCTCGCAATCGAACACTGGCAAAAGACCAAACCCAAACCCAACGCACAAAGGACCCAACAAACGCTTTGCTTTCTTACCCGGATATCTGAACTGCCTGGTTGCAGTGGTCAGATCTGACTGACAGATGGGTCTGATTTGGATATTCAGCCAAACGAAACAGGCACAACAACATTCGACCACATCTTTTGCACTATGGGCGGCAAGGCTGTCACCTTTTCACCTACATTCCCTCGCTCCTGCGCCTGGGTTTCTCCTTTTTGTCTTTTGCAATGTCCATTGGTTGTGTTCAATGAAGTAAGTGCAGTGAACGAAGACCAAAACATCCAACACGAAACAAGAACAGGTTGGTTCGAGTACTCCTACATCCGGCTCATGTTGATTCAATCGATTCAGTGGAGCAGCCCAGCCCGTTCTCAAGACTCATGATCCCAACAGAAAATGCAATGCCGCGCCGCCATAACCCTAGACCATTTGCTGTCCCCATCACACCCGTAACCTGGTTATGCATTTGATACAGTACAGTACAACAGGAAAAAAAGCGAGTTCCTGGAGTGATGACATGAACCGAACCCGCGTTGACACAAAGAAAAAAGAGGATGCATGAGAAGAAAGAACTGTAAAACAGCCGATTGAGTCTGTCTGTCCCTCGTCAATGGTTTCGGTCCAAATTTCATCTTCCGAGTGGAACAGTGCCTCGGTGCAGACCCGCCGCCCAGGCGGGGAGTTTCTTGTCCCGCTCATAGATCAGGCCGCAATTGTTGCATAGAGTCTAGAGATACAATTGTCAGCAGGAACACAACATATCCACTAGATTGTAGCAAGGGGCCCCATTTCAGGGGGATAATGCGGGAAAAAGTGCAAACTCACCCTAGGTCCAAGCGGCCCGTCTCGAACCGCCCATACCGCATTGCCTGGGATCAGACAATGTCGACATCTCCAGTTCTGCCTCTCATACTCTTGTAGTCGATTCCCTTCGCCTCCCCAACCGGACCCGGCCGAACTGCCACCTCCTTCGGGAGTCTGAGCCTTGGAGTCTGGACTGATGGACCGGAACCGCCGTTTTCTTCTGTTTCGTTCACCACGTCCCATTGACGGCGTCTCTTCGCCATTCATGCTAACCGAAATGTAATCGAAGTAGCTGCCGCGCTGCTGGGCCTCCTGCTCACGGGCACTGGGTACCATTCCTGCCGTGGAACTGAACTTGGCCGTCTCGCGACGCAGCCGTCTCAGCTGTCGTTCTCGATCGCCCTCTCTCTTTTCAATCTCCTCTTTACTCAGGGCCTCGAACTTCGGTTCCCACTCAGCTCCAAAATCGTCAATGTCGTACCGCCAGCCCGCCCCTTCCTCCGGACGAACGGCCTGGTTGTCCAAGTCACCACCGCCCCAGGCGCTACCTCCCATCATCAACATGCCGCCCTCACAAGCTTCCTTCTTCAACCTCAAGACAGCTTCATAAATCGCGTGCGTAATGGCCATCACCCACTCCCCACCCAACCCCATGTCTGCACACGTTTGCTTGGCAAACGCTTCCGCGGCTCCAGGTGGATGTAATAACGACCATTCGAACTTGTCTTGGTACAGTTTGGATGAGAGGTAGATGGATAATGTGATGATGCAACGATAGGTGTCGTCCGGGTTGAGATATGGATCTTCCGCCGAGTCGTCGGCAGACTCGGGCACTTGCCGGTCCGGCGGTGGTAAGGGAGAAGCAGTCGCCGTAACAGCTGCGCCATTGCTCAAAGTTATTGGCCGAGGAGTAGACGGTGCCGGTGTCCCAGGAGTAGTTGAGCCGCGTCGAGATATCGATGCTCCAAGTAGAGGCCGGGGCGTCCCATCGCGAGAGCTTCCATTCGCCAACCCCGAAGGCGTCGGGGCATTGTTTGTGTCGGCCATCTGCGCGCGTTTCGGTTGTGTATGGAACAGTGGATGCATGGCCACACCGGCATAGTCTTCCAACTGCGTTCGAATCTGCTGGCTGATGTTCATGGCCAGCGCCACCTGGTTGGGTAAATCGAGTTCTCGGACAAAGTTGAGCGCAAAGTCGTCGGGAGTGAGCAGTTCTTCGTGGAGATTCCAGAGAAAGATGTCACGGATCTTGTAACCCGGCACCATTTCCGGTCTCTTGAACATCGGCAGAGAAGCATTGACACCCAGATCCACTCCATTTCGCGGCAGCGGGAACGGCGCCTCGGGCTGATGCGGAGGAACATCGACATCTATTCGTATGGGAATAAGGGTAAGAGGAAGTTGGGCTTGCACATAGGTTTGCGCGTCGGTGCTGTTTGAGGCACTCAGCGGGTTAGCATCCGTATAGAGAGAGCCTCTGGGATTGGGGAATATGACATACGTAGGGCGTGCCGTCCGCCTGATGATCCAGTCTCTGTATATCGGTTGCAAATCCACCGGCGCATGTATCTCCTTGCCCACCTTTTCGTTTTGCGGGTCCTTCTTCTCTAATTCCTCTCTCCGCAGCGATCGCAAACCGGTCGGTCGTCTGACCCCTTCACTGTCGTCAAAGTCATCTTCATCGTAAGCATCGTCCGCGTAGTTGATTATCGTGGTTCCTCTTTTGGTGGTGCGACTGCTCGGGGCGACATTCTGCGTTTGGACGACTGGTTGGAGTAGGGTGTTGGCGTATTGACGAATCCGCGGAGCATAGCTGGTGACAAAGGATTGCGCGGTAGCCATGATGCGGTAAAGAAACCCTATATCACCATGGCAGAGTCGATGCGCGCACACAATAGTAAACGGTTCAGTTGTAGTGTTTATGCGTGATTGCTCGTTGCTTTTGGTAAACGCGGTCTTAATCTGTTTGTATCGTGGATGCGCAGGTCGAGTCTGGAACGACGTGAAATTGTTCGCTGCGCGACTCGCCCTGCAGAACCGTTCAAGTTGCGCCCCGCCAAGCCAAATGCGTGAGTCTTACGTAAGCCTCAGCCTTGTCGGCCACCCACCAAATACGGACCAGGCTGTCGATGGGTTACTCCTTGTCTACTAGTACTAGTAGGTAGGCAGCCTGCCACCCTGCGGATGAAATGGTCAATCTGGTCACTGGTACACATGGAAGAAATCCCTCCTCGTCCTGCTATAAATACGAGTCCACGGGTAATACTAGTCTTCTGTATTATTGTGTCTTTAACCGTATAGAAACGGCTTGTGGCCCTATAATCTTCTGTCCAGTTGAATCCCTGTCAATCACACCAAGACTCCTGAACAATGCTGGTTGCTGGATATTACATAAGGGATGTTGTATAACACGACCGGTGTGTTGGAAAAGAATGAGCGCGAACCCTCGCATCATCGCAGGCCAATAACACTCTATGTCAAGGATTAGCAGAACTCCCCATAGCAGCGACCAGATATGCTTACCATTTCAAGAGTCCACACTCTTCGAATCCATACTTTGACCTTGCCTTGCACCCCTTCAACATCCTCCAACTCAACACCTTCCCACCAGCACCTTCGGGCAGGCTTTCGCCAAAACAGCAACAGTTTTTGGGCCATCCCGACGGCGTTGCTGCCAGCAATGTCTCCTTTGATGTCGGTGCGTAGGCGAGCTAGAGCCAAACTGCATATAACGGCTTTGTTCGGTTCACCTGCTCGATGACCCCAGGTGTCGTCATGATCAAACCCACTGTACTCGATTAGCAAGTGTACACAACAACCATCAGTGCGCTCAACATACCCTGCAGTCAACATTTCAATCAAATGCTGCTCTGTCGTTCCGACCTCTTCGCTTCTCTTAAGGCCGGAAAAGATGCCGTTTTGTTTAAGCAAACATCGACCCGCGGCTCGTTTGACCTCGGTCATTTCCAGCGCTTCGATGTCTGGTCGAGGTGGGATGACATAGAAGTCGAGATCCTCTCTAAGAACGATGATCCCCGCTCTGTCCTGAAGCATGTCTTTGGTAGACCCTTGTAAAGGCTCGATGGTCATAGGATCGTTCTCCGGCGGCGTAGTTGGCGAGGGCGATGCTGAGGGAATTGATTGCGCGACTTCCCGGAAGAAGTTTAACATATATTGAAGGGAATCTGGGTTATACTGCGAAGAAAATGTTACATCTCCGATATAAATACTAGAATTGCCCAAAACAGAAATCACATGGGGTGGTGCAAGACATACGTCGACTGGGTAGACATCGCCGTCATGGAATGCATTCATGTGTCCATCCGGAAGAAGGCCGTTGGGGAATAATGATAATAATACGAATTCGGGAAGCGTCAGCAACTCATCCCGGGACAGCGTAAATTGTGTTCCTCTGCATGCCAGTCAGCCTGGTCAGTTTTGTCAGTAGAGCGGGCGCACCTCAAATCCAATGTGATATGTTCATCGGCCGTGGCCTCTCCTGCAGCAGAGACAGTCAGCATAACATGTTCCGATCCATTTTTGATGTCCGCAGCATACCTCCCAATGTATTGATCGGTGGACCCGCTGTCTGCTGCACTTGGGTAATGATACTGGCAGCACCGCCGGCGGCCGCCATGACGTAGGTAAATGAGTCTATCGGACTCGAACCCTCAGTGTAAGGAGGAGGCGGTTCTCCTTCGTCGGTTGCCTTGGAAGACTGGGCCTTTGTGTCCTGCGGAAGGGCGGCCTTGGTCTCAGCCTCAGCCTTGGACTGGGCGTCGTCTTCGGCAAGAGCCTCCTCAAAGGAGGGTGCCGGAACTGTGGCTAGGAGTGACTCGCAGGAAGTCTCGGCAATTGTGGCTCTGATGCTATCAAGCTCTGCGGCGGTAGGGAAGTATAGAGAGGAAAATGGAGGCGGGCGCTGTGAAGGCGCACTGAAGGAAGATGGCTCGGAGGTTGGAGTCTGGGGAGGAGGGACGATGTATTCCTTGTCGTCAGAAGGATCGACAGAATCGTAGGTCGACAACGCCGTGGTGGGCAACTTTTGAGCCAAAGAATGGTAACCAGACACCTGGTTCAATTCGAGGGTGCCACGGCACTGGGACAAAGCGCGACAGCGACACGGTGGCGCTCTCGCTGCGGCATTCGAATAAAGGGTCGGCGTCGCTGTAGGAGCAGTGAAGGGGGCGCTGTACAGGTGATGGAAGCCGTTGAATAGGGAGACGTGGATTGATCTAGTTGTGCGAGTGTTGTAGTTTGGGTATTGATTTGAAGGGGCGGGATGGTTGAGATGGTCGAGTCCAACTTAAGTTGGGTTGGAAGTTGCAGTTGGAGTAGCGCCGTGGGATGAGAGATGACCAGATCGGAGCCAGATGCCACTGACACTGGCAGCAGTTTGACACCAGCCACTTCACGGGGCTCCTTAGGCCTAAGGAGCCATTGCGCACTAGGTACCCTATTTAGGGCCTGGGCTTCTAGCTACGATACCTATAAGCTCAACTGGTTCGGCCGCCGTAGTAGGCGGCTCCCGCGCCTGGAGCCGGTTCAACTACCTAGGTAGGTACAGAGTGTGGTGCTGCTGCACGCCACTCTTCCAAGCTTCCAGTCCCGCCATGCACCCGCACACTGCAGTCGTTGACAGTGGCTGGGATCCTCCTACAACTAGCTTCATGGTTCCTCGACCCGCTATGCATCAACAAGAGATCAAAGGAACGGTGATATTATTTATTGGCCTGTTCAAGCCCTGCCGCTGATGATGATGATTATAATAAAATGCTCATGTCGTGGGTAAGGTAAGGTAGTCGTACAATCATTAACCATGCACGCCAATGCCGCTCAGTTCAAGTTGCCCTCCATCACCATCTTGCTCTGGTTTCCACTCCTCCTCAGGCCGCTCATTCACAAGCCATTTCCACCGGGGTGTATCTTCCTTCCCCTGCTGCTGTCTTCTCATTTGCCAGCAATACCCCCTGAACAACGAATGGAATGCTGTCCGGATTCATGCCTTGGGAGGTATCTCTCCCGTTCCTTGACTTGGAGTCAATGTCTCCCCGCCTGAGCCAGGAGCAGCACTGCTATTTCCACCATGTTGGATGCCCGCTGTGGTGGATTGCGCATTGCCTTTGTCAGAGACTCCGGCCACGCTGCCTTTGTTTGCCGATCCAGTATGTCCGCTCGTGCCAATGATTCCTGACCCGGCGCCGGCGCCCGGTGTGCTCGAGGGTCGTTTCCCTTCGAGACCGAAGAGGGCAGAGTGAGAATCGGGTGCGACTCCTTTGTCAGACATGTCGGTATGGAGAGTGGGGATAGTGCTCGGCGGTAGTATCTCGTGCGTAGGTAGGGTTGGCTGTAGGATGCAGTGGTCGATGCTTGCCCTTTGGTTCGTACGACAAGACGATAGGCTCAGTGACTATTGACTGTGAGAATTCTTCTGCTGTATTACGTTTCAGTTGCGTAGAACGACGGAGTATCCGTTGGAGAATGCTACATGTGGTGGGTTGGTCGTCTTATTTAGTAGTATCTGTGCTGCGGTGCGAGAGTGAACTGAATGCGGTGGAAGGATGACTTCACGTAGGACAAGAAGGCACTGACGACAACGCAGCGACGATAAGAGGGGCTCGAACTTTCACTGCCATCACAGGAAACGACTCGAACTCAAACGGTTGACGAATCCTGGGTCTTGTCATACGACTGCCGAGAAGCAGCTACATCAATCCCTGCATTTCTTGTTCCTGGATTCGCGGAAAGATTGTATTCGCCGGCAACATCCAAGTGGCTGTGCGAAGATAAGAGGTGCGTAGAATGCTCGGCAAGTGCGGATTAAATCCTGTAGATATACCAAGATCGTCCATAGACGTCTGCTAATTTCCAAGGCCAACGTACTGGGATGCTTTGCTACCTGAGGTACAGGTATTGGACTATCAAAAGGATCCCGAGCTTATGGTCCTTGAGGCGACACCTGTATCTCAGTTACGCGTTCTGCTTCATGCCTCTATCGTCGACCTAGGCGTTCAGGATCTTTTCGTCTTAAAGTGTAACAGAAACAAGTTACCTCTCGATTATGTCTTTCGTCAAGTCTCTCGACTGAATAGTTTCAGTGCATTCTTGCTGCAGAGCTTCTCACGATCCTCCGGGTCAGGGAACACCTCCGGTAGATACTGATCATGCTCCTGCGACAGCGGAGTGACTACTGTCAGGGGCGTAAAGGGAAAATCACTCCCATACAACATCCTGTCGACAGTGACGTACTCCAATAAGCCTTTGATTTGTTCAGGGAACGCCCAGCCCGCGGTATCAAAGTAAAACTGCTGGTTCAATCGCTCTTTGATCCATGTCGGCGTCACCTTGGGATCCATCCCCGGGAGACTCAAGGCTAAGCCCACATTTGCAAATCGGTTGATCAATGGTGGAAACGCACCACCCACGTGAGGCACGAGGAACGTGACGTTCGGACAGCGACTGACTGTGCCCGACATGAAGAGATTGATGACAGCACGAGCAGTGTCGAACAGAAATTCGAACATGGGTCTGGGATATTCCGGGAGAGGTGTCGCTGCTGGTCCACTGTGAGGCAAGCAGGGAGTGGTTGGGTGCATGAAAACAATGGCTTTCCGGCGATTGAGCTCGTCGAAGATGGGGTCAAAGTCTTTATGTCCAAGGTACGAACCCTGGAAGTTGGTCATGACCACGAATCCATCGGCGTTGAGGTGATCCAACGCATAGGGAATTTCTTCCAAGCTGCCCTCGATGTCGGCCAGAGGCAGGGAAGCAAACAAGCCGAATTTATCAGGCTTCCTTTTCTTCAGGCTCCCGCCATAGTCATTGACATACCGCGTCAATTCGCGACTGAGTGCGTTCTCGCCTGGCTTGAGGTAGGTGCCGGGCGAGCTGACGCTAAGCATGGATTTGGTCACATTGATAGTCTGCATCATTTCGAGATGGCCCTCTTCGCTCCATGGCTGAACCTGGATTAGCAGCGAACACGCCCCAGTGACAAATACTGTCCGGCTTACTGGGATTGCCGGGATTCCATCGGGCTGCTTGTGGCCATGTTCTGCCAGTGCCTCACGGTATCCCCTGTGGCCCGTCAGCCGAATGCATGCAGTGCCAAAAGGAGCACTGACGGTGGGAGATAGTGGGAATGACAATCGATTTTCGGATATGGAGACATGTCGAGCCAGCAAGGTGCGGAACTCGCAATGGTCAAATATGAAAGACAGAAGGTGTTTCGAGAGTGGTGGGGATATTTATGCTGGTCGTAAACAAGCATGCCCCGAGATGAAGATATACCTGCCAGTGGTATCTGCCCGATGTAGCCGCGGGGCGCATGCGGAGTGAAGATCGATGGGCGTCAACGCTGGTTGGCGGACGCAATGCAGGAGCAGTGAAACAGCCTGGGAGGTTCAAGTTGTCCGGGGACGCGCTTGTACTAGGATCGGATGCCGTGCAATGTCCGACCAGCATCGGCAGTGTCGCTGCCAGTGTGGTCCTGAAGTGTGGCCTGCCAGTTCAGGGTGTTTCAATTGTCTTATTTTGTTGCGCTTTCCGTTCCGATCGCCGACATGAGCAATTCCGTGTGCGACTTATGTTCGGATCCCACCTGAGGTCAGGGAGCGGCGCACACTGCATGCGACGGGACTGTGGGTTCTCGTGAGACCGTGTGAAAAATAGTCTCGTCCCTTCCCCTCTTGGACGAGGCTGCGTGTATAGGGGGCCAACATGGCGGAGTGGAGCGCAAGGCTGCGGGGACTGATATACTACTGGACTTGGGAAATCGACCTACCTACTCAGGAATAACAACAAGACACCAGGACCATGAGAACCTCTCTTTGCTGAGACGTCTGCTATGCGTTTGGAGAGAGGAGGATAGCATGCCCAACACGGCCATTTCCGAGCTTAAACGTTCTCCATTTCGTGCCATGCATCATGATTTCCATATCATTTTCGCTGTCTGAAGAGCAATTGGCACAGTAACATGTGCTCCGAAGCTAAGCCCAGCTGCCAGTAGCATCCGCACAATCTGATGATCAGCCCTTCTTCTTGTCCTTCTTTTTCCTCCCTGCAGCCGCACCGGCACCGGAGTCGCCTCCGCCCAGCATCCCACCCAATCCAGGCATACCACCCATACCACCCAGACCACCCATGCTACTCATCATATTCTGCAAAGCAGCCATATCAGGCATGCCACCACCGCCCGGACCACCAGGTCCACCGGCGGGTAATTGACCCTGACTCTGGGCCTGACGGATCTCCTCCATTGCTTCCTTGAAGAAATCATCTTTGACTCCACCTCCACTAACGGCAGGCGAATGCACCGGCAGAATCGTACCCATTTTCCAACCCCGCGGGACCGGTATGGGCTCCTTTCCGAAATTCTCCGGAACAGGCAGACCCGGAATCTTCAATTGCAGCGGATCAGTCGGTTTTGTCGGATGTGCTTTTAACCACCGTCCGATCAGCGTGTACAGATGCGCCTTGTTCTTTATCTGCGGATGAATGGGCTCTTTTGTTTCTGGGTGGAACATCTCAATTCGTATCCGACCCGGGTTCGCCCAGTCCTTAGGGTGTGTCTTGTCCGGCTCGAATGCTATCCGGGGCAATGGTGCAGTCTCCACGAACACGGCCTTGACCGCCTCGAGAAGATTGATGGCTAGAGGATTGGCGATCGCTAGCGATGAGTTCACGCGTCTTCCTTCTGATTTTGTCCGCGTGGCGTCAAAATAGACTGGGTATAGTGTCTGGAAGGACTTGATGTGTTCGCGAGTCTGCGGTTGTTGGAAATGTTGGGACGACGAGGGAGGAGGAGGACGAAAGAGGGTTGGGTTGGGACCGGAGGAAGAGGATGAGGCTGGTTCTGGTTCAGGCGATGAAGATGAGGATTGCGAAGCCGGCCGCATCACTTGAGTGTCGGACTGGGGGAGGTAGTTGGAGGGGTCGTCAATGTCAGGGTCTGAGTCCGACAGTTCTTCGACCCGGGCGTGCGACATTTTGAATTACTGTGCTGAGTTAGGCTGCCTATACGTTGGGTAGTGGCGCCTCTCAGGACTGTGAGGTTTGTGAGTAGGCCTGTAGTACCGGGTGAAGAAAATATTTCGAAGCGCGAGTCAAAGGGTTATGACATTAAACCAAAGTGTACTGTCGTGCAATGCGGAACGAACTTCAAGTTGAACTTGAATGCCAGCGTGGGGTGCTTGGCTCTGATTCGTCAATTGAACCTTGGCACAGCCTTGCGAAGAAATGTCCAGGCCAGTTCAGCCTTGTCACTCAGCCCCGCCAATTTAGCCAGCCTCGTTTGTTCCATGAAAGGGAGAGTCCTCGTACAGTCCTGAGAGCAATTAACCCATGATAATTGCTTGGATTTCGAGATTGCTAGCGATCCTCTTGGCTTTCTCTGCAGCAGATGACGCTCGCTTCCTTGACGACAAATCAAGTAATCTCTCATGTAGCTTTTCTCCGGCTGTCTAGCAGCTGCCCATTTTCAATGGCGCTCTTACCAGGGGCTAAGCTTACTGTTTTACTCTCTTACAGGCTGTGATGTTTGGGCAAGTGACCGGAATACAACAAGACGCTCAATTCTTCTTTTTGAACAAGAAAGGTACTAGATGTGACATGGCGTTTCATTGTCCTCGACTGCATATGGAAGGTACGTATTCAATGCTGCGAACCGGTGTACCGTCTCCAATCATGAACCAAACACTATTGAGTCCCCTCCAGTTGCCATCTACAAGACGGCAGCAACACCGGCGGCCACAGCACCAGCAAACAGCAAACCATTCTTGACAACATTAGAGTCGGCGCTGTTCCCAGATGTGGATGAGCTGGCGCCCGACGCGGTGGCAGTGGCGCTTCCTGAGCTGGAACCCGACCCAGTTGCGCTGCTGCCGCTGCCTGAAGACCCACTGCTGCTGCTACCGCTGCTGCCACTGGTGCTATTGCTAGCGGCGCCAAAGACACCTCCTTGCACGATACTTGGAGATGAGCCTTGCGCGTTCTTGGCTGCAGTCTTGTATGCGTCGAGAGTCTTTGCATTGTTCCTATAAAGTGACAAAATCAGAAGTTATTCGCAACAGGATGAAGACGGTGCAATTTGGCGGGGATGAGGGCTATCAGGGCGTAACTTACGGCTGGTTCACGACCATAGCCATTCCACCTTCGCAATGGCCTTTGGCCGAGCAGTAGAGCCAAAGAGGATCGGTACTGTTGACTTGAATGCGCCAGAGGTCGCCGTCATTGGGGAAGCCCGAGTAGACCCCGGCACCATTGCTCAGGGGCACACAAGGCTTGTCGAATGTGCTTTGTGCGACGGAGTGACCGGACCCAAAGGTGAATTCGATCCAATCGCCTTTGGCAGCCGTGACAGTGTCGGGTGTGAACTTCAGGCCTGGACCAACCATGACCGAATGAATCCCGGATGATGAGGATGAGGAAGAGGAGCCTGAGGAGGAAGCGGAGGAAGAGGCGGTGGCTGTCATGGACGAGTCGGAGCCTGAATCTCCATATTGTGGAGAGCCGAGGACAGACGTGGCCAGCACGGAGAGCACAAGGCTTGTGGAGGAGAATATTGAATGCATGGTTATATTTGGGTGAAGAATGTAAGTTGGTGTGAGGAGTATGCAACGGGTAGGAAACAGGACGTTATAACTTGGGTATCAAGAAAAGAGACAAAAAGACAAGTAGAATGGAGTCCAGCTTCCTATAGTTCGGTTGATGAGAATGTGAGAATGGAGTGTACCGAAGATTCCCTCCATCAGCAATCATGTCAGCTTATATATCCTATGGTATGTGCTGGATCAAGGGGTTAAGGAGTCCAGAACAATATATCTGTTCATGTTAGCCATACGAAAGACGTTTGAGCATCTGGTTCTATCACAAGGTCAGGAGCAAGCCAGGAGCTCGAGGCTGAGTATTCTGGCATGCCTTCCCTTGGCTGGGGAAGCGTTCGAGACTCGTCACGTTTGACATCCGGGTGAGGAAGGGTAATGCTGGCAGGGAGGCGTGGACCTTGACAAGCCAAGGAGCGTAGCTTGCCGCGCAAATTGTCCGGTGAGGCTGGAGTTGGACAATCAGGGGCTTACTCGTTTCTTGTTGTAGAAAAAGGGTGGAAGTGGCTGAGGCGACGAAACGGATTGGAAACACAAGCCCCTGGATGAATCACATTATATTTTGTTGACCGGGGTAAGCAGGGCGGCATTCTTGCGGAAAAATAGCTTTCCCGGTTGCGGCGTTTGCCCAGATACAAGTTTCCATTCTCACTTGAAAGAAGAGTACCTAAGTAGGTAGGCACCGGGTACCAGTGACTTTTGAGTCCATATTATGCGAATGTGATGCAGGTACAGATACCGGAATGGCCACTGTCGGGACGAGGACGTTGCGACACTCAGTGCTCTCCACGGAAAGGATGTCGGTACCTACCTAAGTAGATCGTTGAGGAGACAGTGCGCTTAGTATGGTACCACCATAAGCGCTTGCTGCCATCATGGACAACTTCGCTCCTTGTTCGACAAATTCGAGCATTTTATGCCACTCAAACGGCACATGTCGTACCTAGGAACGATGGATGGTAACTGCAATGCCGTGAGTCTGTGCTCTTCGAGCTTCATGGCTGAGCAGGCACCCAAGGATCCGCAGTATCTCTAGTCCGGAGATTCGGAAATATACAAACTCCGAGCTGACCCGAAGTTCAAACACGCGGCGATATTTCAAAGCATATAGCGAAGCGCCCTCACACGACAACCTGAGCCCTTCTATGCCCGGCCATCCACGCCGGTGGAACTACAGCAAATGCTCCTCTCCCCTCAATGAATTCTTCTGATTCTGAGAGCGAGCCACGGATGGCCGGAGAAACCCGGAAACGTATCCTCAAAGCCAACAAGGCGTGTGCGCCCTGCCGTGCCCGCAAGGTCAAGTGCGATGCCGCCGTGGTTGGCCTCCCATGCAGTAGTTGTATCAGCAGGCAGTGTGCCAACGACTGTGTCCTGCATGTTCGTAAGGCTCGAACTAGGTGAGTCGATTCATTGACATCGGGCTGGTTCATGATCCCGATTCATTTGGTGCTTGCTGACATAGATGGGGGTTGTAGGAAAAGAATACATGTCTCACCAACTCCTAACCATGTATGAATATCCTATGCTTTGGACGATTAACATTGTTTTGTCCCACCTACTTCTTCTCCAATTCTGCTTCTCCTCAGGCTCTTGAGACAGGTAGACGATCCTTCAGAATTCCCCCTAACCATTGCCAGACTACAGGAGTTCTGGCTACACCCAACAGTAGCCAGCTAGACAATCTCCGTCAATCTAGCCCGCCAAGCCGGTCAAAACAGCCACAACAATCGAATCGAGCTTCTCCCGCGGGTCCCCTTGACTGCCAAACCCCAGGGCAGACCGGGGCAGATTTGCTCTACCTCAATATCCTAAACGACGCCGTGAAAGACGCCACAGAATCCAGTCGACACCACACCTCTTCCAGCACCCCTTGTGGTTCAATGCCAGAAGACAGCTCAATGCCCCAGAACTGTTTGTGGACTAGGCCAACCGAATTGGATGACATTGACAATGAATATCTTCTCAAGAAGGGTGTCTTTGATCTACCTCCTCGGTACCACTTGTGAGTTAATTATGAATCCCCATTCCACCCTTTTCGTTCGGTTTTGTATCCGCTCTACTGAGCGAAAATTTCCCTAGGGATGCTCTCGTTAAGACATACTTTGACCACGTCCACCCTTTTGCTCCCTTAATCAACAGAGCTGATTTCATCCGCCGCTATCAATCCGGCAACTGTTCCTTGTTCCTGCTCCACGTCATATTGACTCCAGCCAGCCTCCATGCGCCAGCAGATGTGCTATCCGCCTGTGGCTTCGCCAGTCGCTCGGCCGCGCAAGAGTCATTCTTCTCCAAGGCCAAGCTTCTCCACGACTTCGGCGCAAAAGATGACCCGTTGTTAATGCTGCAAGGATCTATCATTTTGTCAATGGTGATACTCGACCATCCCACCGACCGGGACTTTGGCTATTGGTTCCACAACGCCGTCCGTCTTGCCACTAAGCTTGACCTACGCAATGTCTGTGTTAGAGAAGACAAGCCTGACAAAGTCTTAAAGTTGTACAGAAGGATCTGGTGGACTCTGTACTCTATAGACATTTTCCACGTCTTTGTCAATACCCGACACTCCCGATTGCTCGAAAATACGCCCACGATCAAGCCTAGGACGGAAGATGACTGGGAAGCGGAGGATCTTTCGGGAGCATTATCTGACTTGCTATCAAAGGTTACGCCTCAGCAAAAAGCGTTGCCGGTTGTCCACTGCGAGTTGTCTCGAATCTTTGGACAGTGTTTATCCATTGTGACAAACCAGCCGCAGCAAGACCCTCGCCAAATGATGCAGCCACTGGATAAATGGCGCGAGTCTCTCGCTGCCAAGATGCACCTAAGTGGAAACACTGGAACTGACATTTACTATCTGAACATACAAGCCATGAGCTACAGATTTGAGTGTATCCTGTGTCGGCTGATACGACGCTGTTTCCAGCAGTCCGGTCGTACGGAGTGGAGCGAGTGGGCCAAACAGCGGCTGCGGACCGCTATTCTGGAGTTGGACACGATTGCCATGAGGATTTTGGCGAGTGGTACTCTTCAGGACTTTCCCGTCCCTTTCGTAACCACAATGACTGCACTGCTGGCTCTACATATCGAATCAGCCCTCGATACAGCCGAGACAGATCTTGTCCGATCCATGGCTCGGATATCCATCAGCCAGGCAATGCTTCTTCTCACCCAGGGAAAAGAAATACCCGCGCTGAAAAGAGCTCTGCCGGTGTTTGAGGAGATTCTTGCCAAGAACAATCTGTACATGGTTCCGAGTCCGCCCAATACTCTCAATCATGTTCAGGTATCTGCGTCGTCGCAGCCACATAGCAGCAGCATGACAGATGCGTGTGGCTCGACGCACACGCAGAGCAGCGTAATTCCGCCTCAGTTGGAGCAGCCCGAGAACAATAATCCGTTCTTCGATGTGGACTTCTTGGGATTCGATTTCTTGGACGACTGGCAGATTGGGCAAGTGGATTTTACTGGATGATCTTCAAAACGGTTTCCTCTGAACGGTAGCTTCAAGCCACATCGAATCTAGGACAATATCGGGATCTATCAGTACATGCAGGGAAGTTGTCGATTCATCCTTTCGCCAAATCTATGCAGCCACTTTTGTCCCGTTTGGTTCACCTGCAGTCATCACGGCGTGGTGGCGATGCACTATCTCCAGCATCTTTGCTGCTTCGGAAGTATACTTGCACTTGGTGCGTATCCGCCGACCATACTTGTGGAACAGAAATGGGAAAGGCAGGCACCCAAGCGCCAGGAATGCCGGAATGGAGCTCGCCCATTGATCTCCAAGGTTGTCGTACATTTGGGTGGTAAATAGGGGAAATGCTGTCGCGAACAAGGACCGAAGCACCGAGTTGGCCGCCAGCACCGAAGCAGCATAGATGACATCTGGACACAGGTAAGCATTAACATATCGTTGCAGAATATCACGAAACAAGGATCGAAACGTACAAGAATCAACCAGATAGCCTATCAGCGAGATGAAGACCATGACCAGTCCACAGGAAAAGAGCATGCCACCGATAACTGGCACGATCCAGTGCACCGATGGATACGTCGTCCACGCAAACAGAAACAAACCTATCGGAAGGACAATGGAGCCTACCATGGCCGATCCCAATCTGGCTTCTGGCTCGACTGAGCGTCCCTCCGCCTCGGCCTCTGCACATAGGCTCTCATAGCGCTTGCTGTCCACGCCAGCCCCCAGCATGGCAAGAAAGACACCAATGGCAACGCCAACAAACGGAAGCCCAGCGATGCCTTGGCTCCAGCCTCGAGTGACTTGGAAGACGATGGGAAAGCCGGCAAAGAACATGTACAATGTGCCATAGATGATGGAGATGTATATCGACGTCAGCAAGACAAGTGGTTCGCTGAACATCAAAATCCAGGGACGCGTGAAAGTGACGGAGAGCTCCTGAGAGACCGTTTTGGGCGGCTGTGCCGCATCCAGGCGGGACATGTATACGTCTCCTGTCATGCGGGAAAGGGCCTTGGCTCGACGTCGCAAGATGAACGGCGCGTATGTTTCACGGGTGACCAGCGCCGTGGCAATGCCGACCACACCGCCCAGTATGGCGACCAATCCGAGGATCCAGCGCCAGCCCTGGGTTTCGTTGAGAAACCCACCGACAATGGGTCCTGCACAGGGGTAAAAATCAGCAAGGTACCGGGAACAACAAATGGCAAGCACATAGCATGGAAGAAAGCACACGAACAACTTGAAAACTGGGACATACCAAACGCAGGCCCCAGAAAGCAAGCCGCAACAAATAACCCCATCGGCAACCCGCGCTCCGCCTTGCTGAACATATCGGCAACGACACCGCCGTTATTCGTCATGGACGACGATCCGAACGCGCTCGCAAAAAACCGAAGAATCAGCAAGGCTGTGATGTTGTCCACACACGCCGCTGCCACACTGAAGGCCGTATACGCCGTGTACGATATGACGTACACAGATTTGCGCCCATATACCTCGGACAGAGGTGCCCAGATCAGCGGGCCAAGGGCGAACCCTAACACAAATAGCGACAAGCCCAGCGTAGCCACCTCGTTGGACACGTCGAAGTGCTGCATGACTCCTGGGATGCCACTGGCGTACACTGAGCTGGCAAAGGTCACTGCGAATGTTGACAGCGACTGGAGAACCGCAATGGCCCATTTTCGTCCCTTGGAGGAATTCAAGGCGTCGAGTCGGTCGTGGTCTAGGTATTCGACGATATAAGGGTTTTCAGTCGTGCCGCGGCCGGTGGAACTGTCGTTGCAGACATCGACATCGTCGAGGTCAGTGCCGGGGAGGATCAGGGATCGGATACGGGATATGTGTCGGGACGAGTTGTGCACTCGTTCAGGGGCGTTCTTATTCGAGACAGCGGGCTCGGAAACTTGTAAGACGGTCATGATGGCTGCGAACGGGGCGTGGAGAACAGGAAGAATAACGAGGGAACTTTCTCATGCTTGGACATGTTACCTTACCACAGTGAGTGAGTAGAAGAGCGGTTATATACCTGTAATACATATCTATCGGCAATATGGGATTTCGGAGTTTCAGCGTGGCAGAACAGTATTCAGTATTTGCGAGAAGCAGGGGGTAAAGCCCGCGGCATTATCTACCTTTCGGAAACATAATCTTCGAATTGGGGGTGCCGCTGGTGCCGCGGAAATAACCTTTGTCCCTTGAAGTCGAAGATACACCGAGAGAATGCCTCGATGCTCATCGTTTTGTGAGATTGTAGTGCCCTGCGAGAGGTCTCGATGTCTTGTTCCGCAGTGTTGGTGTTTGTTCTACTCACTATTAGCTACGACTGTGCTGTTGCAGTGGGGCGCCAATTTTTAGTAAATCGCCTCAATTTGTTTCCAGATCAACCACGAGTCCACGACAACGGCCAAGGCCTCCCACGGCAGTACAGTAGTAGCAGTAGCAGCGAGCAGGCCGAATAAAAACATTGGCCTTTCCAGTGTTTGTCAATTGTGTAGTAGAAGCGTTAGGCAAACCTGTCCGTCTACAGCAATTATCGCCCTTGACTCAAAGGTATAGGAGCGTCGACAACTAGCATTGCAGCAATTGTGTTCGTATCCGGAATATCCCCGTTTTCTCTAGCCAATGGTGTCCCAACAACAACATCCTTTCAAAGTCTATGTGAGATGGAGACCACTAAATACAACTGAGTCTGAATCATCCCTGCCGGAGATCGAGCGCAGTATCGGCCAGGACGAAGAAAAAGCAAACCACGGGCAATCGACATCGATATCACTTTCATCGCGTTCTACTTCCAATAGAGTGCGGACATGGAAGAGCGCAGCTTCATTCACAAAGGTGTTTCCCACAACCGCCATCAACAGGGAAGTATATGCGGACGTGGTGGCGCCCACGTTTCCTCACGTCATGGAAGGTGGAGGGACGTGCAATTTCTTTGCGTACGGCCATTCAGGTAGTGGTAAGACGCACACAATTTTGGGGTACGACTATGAAGACGACCGACATCTCGGACTGTGCCTTTTGACGGCACGCGAGTTGTTTCACGCAATCGACGAGCTCAGCAAGGACTCGGAGGAAATGACCCCAGGAGGAACGGAAGGACAGACTGAGTGTGTGGGAAAGGAGAAACTAGGCGTGGCAGTCCGGCTGTACGAAGTTCGCGGGAAATGCGCATACGACCTCCTCAACAACGGCACAGAATGTCATGTCCGCGAGGGTCCTGATGGCCAGACCCATATCCGTGGTCAAACGGAGATCCTGGAGGACGGAAAAGTCCGAGTTCGTCCAATCGTCGCGAGGCCATGTTGGTCGTTTGACGAGCTTCGCAAAGTCGTCTTGGATGGACTGCAAGAAAGAAAAACCGGGTCGTCTTCAATCCACGACAGAAGCTCGCGTACCCATGCTGTTCTCGAGCTCGAGGTCGTTAATGAGTTGTTGCTGGAGGCGCGCGACGCCGTTATCGAGCGCGAATCCGAGCTGGTGCCGTTCGGAAAGAAAGCGACGGATGTCTATTTGGAGGAAAATAAAAAGGCGTACATCCCATCGCCGGAAGGACGGTGGGTGCCGAACCCCGAGTATTCGGTAGACCAACAACGGATTGATGCGGCCGAGGCTGAGAAGGCGAAATACGAGGCAAGGTTGAGGGAAGCTGAGGATGCGGTTGCCGAATGTTTGAGGAGGCGTCAACATCCGTGTCTAGGAGGAAAATTTGTCTTTGTTGACCTTGCTGGATCTGAGTTTTTTGATCGCGCGGATGATGCGGTCAGAGGCGGACCGAAGCAGACTCCCCAGGAACGGCAGCAAGGGCGACAAATCAATTCAGACCTTTTCGCCCTGAAAGAGGTGATACGTGCTAGAGCGCTCGGTCAAGCACGTATCCCGTTCAGGTCTTCCCCATTGACAATGATCTTGCGCAGTCACTTTGTGGCCACCGCCACTGGCAAGGGACAGGGACAGTCTGCCATGATTCTGACCGTGTCTCCTGCTGAGCAGCAGTTCATAGCAACCATGAACACGCTGAAGTATGGTAACTTGGTTGGGGTTGCTGGTGAGACTAAGAAGAATTGATGCAAGGTTTAAGTTGTCGAGGAGTTGACCAGAGGCGTTTGATGTTGGCAACCAAGCGTTACTCATCTTTGCATCTGCTTGAGGTAGCCTTCAGGTTCGAGGGCTGGTGATTGATCCCATGAATTGACCCAGTTGGCTTCATTCCGTGAAGCGGTCTGTCTCTCGTCTGTTTTTCTGACATACATAGATGCATATCTCACCTGCGCTGCCGCTGATATCTCTCTCTGTGTGAATTCTCCTGCAGCCCTATCTGACCATCGCATCGGACGCCAAATATCTCATTCTGAAAGCACTAACAGGCTGGCTGCCGGAGAAAGAGTTGGAAGCCTTACTGGGGGCTGCTGTCAAGAACCCTTTCAGTCCGACCGATGATTACACAGCGGAAGATCCCCTCAAACACAACGAATACCCACGGGTGGACACCAGCTCGAAGGCTTCGTCCTCCCTCCACAATGGAGTTATCCATGGCAACAACTTCCAGGCAACGATCCAGAGACTGGGAAAGCTGCGTTGGGCAAAGAGCACGGGAAGCCAGCTGGATCTGGGTGGAGTAAGGTTATATACATCAAGCGACTTCGCCGGCATACCATTTATGGCGCAGACTCACCGCAAGGGACGAAGTTTTCAAAGAAACTGTGGCGGAATGGCTGTCAGAAAGGCGATGGAACCGACTGAAGCCCAAACATTCAGCGTGCCTGATCGTGGGGATGCTTCTCTGCCAAGACGTGACTGTTGCCAGGTCGGAAGAGGACGCAAGGACGACTGAGGCGGGCGGTGGCATACCTCTGGGTACTGTGGCTCAAACTATGGCTGCGGCGCATGGGGTCGGGCTGGCCACCCAGGGGGTAGAAGATGTTAGTGGCCAGGTTAGTTGCCAGGATGCGAACAGAGCGTACTTTGCAGCGAGCGGTCAAGGAACGAAGATCTTTGCACTAGACTTGAGATTGACCACCTCCCAAAAGGGCAATCTGAAGCTGACGGATCGATCACCAAGGGCTCCATCTGATCGACGTCTGGGGCCAGATGATGATGAGGATGAGGTCGATCCGGAGAGTCTCTCATTGGGCGAATTGGATGATGCTGACTGGGCCAGTATCCTCGACGATGAATACCTAGGTAGATTTGACGTGGGATAGCTGTAGGTGTTACTACTACATGTAATAAAGCAACCTTGGAAGTCAAGAGTCAAGAATATCGTGGCTTACTAATCAGGTGTCAGGGGTCGATCCACTTTCCAGCATCCATGGTGAAAGGACGATTCGATCACAAGTAGGAATCAACCGGCATGGAAGGAAACATCTCAATCAACCAGAAAGCACTTTATGATACTTGTTTTCACGCGCATGCTGCCATTAATAAGCTTCTGTTGTCCATCGATAAGACTTTGCAGCAATTGTGGCTCACAAGAGCAGGAGATTGGATTTCACACCGACGCGTTCTCCTCGTCCCTCCTACAACGGCCGGATTCGAAATTAACGTCGGTGGGGGTATTGAGGACTGCTGATTGGCCTCTTTGGCAACTAATTGCACTAGCCACATTACAATACGGTATAAGCGGTACCTATAGCCCAATAACTATTGGTCATTTTTGCGCCAAGCGGTGTAAAATACGTGAAATATGCTATTAGGCTGTAAAAGATGCGACGCTAGTCTATTTCTAGTAACAGCCCCTCCGACGTTCTTTTCGAATCCGGCCATTGTAGATCGGAGGACTACCACAATTGTGTTGATGCCAGTGTGTACAAGTCTGGTCTGTCTGCATCTCTTCACCGCACCTGCTGCTTTGTCTGGTCTTTGTTCTGTCCTTCAACTTGTGCCTTGGTCTGTCCGCTTCCCTGTCTCTGCTTCTTTTCACTCCCAAAGCACTGCAGCCAACAACTCGCATCACGTACCCAACAAACACCAGAATCAATAGCCAGGAAACAAGCTTCCACTTTCGGAATTCTGTAATCTTGTGCGACCGGTCGGCGAAGAGTGTGTTAGCAAGCGGTGTTGGTTTGGATCTTTTCGGCATCCTGACTCTCGATTTGGATCTTTGTGGTCAGGCTAGGTGAGGATGTCGGTATGGTCACAGGATGACAGGGGGACAGGGGTTCTTAGGATGGACAGAGAGGTGATCAGAGTGGTCGCATTCCAAGCTGTCCAGTATCAGAAAAGATGCGGTCCCGCGATATTGAAGACTGAGGGCTTTGGGGGAGTTTTGACCGTCCATGAGGTGTTGGAGCCTATTAAGCTGAAGCAACAATGACAGTGAAGTGACGCAGAAGTGAATTGGTCCTGAGCAGACAAGGCTGATGTCTCTCAGGGGGCCGCCCACGAGGATGTTGTGGGGGGCCTGGCCTGGGACTGACGTAGAATGCTTGCAGAGATACGCTGTCGCCATATCCTATGGATTCCAGTGCCATCTGTAGACAGTAGCGTAGCAGCATAAGAGACATCTGCCCACAGTCCATCTGTCTCTGCCTTGTGGATCCGGGACAGTAGAAGTTCTTGCTCTGGCTGCAGACAGCAAATATTGCGCCTTGTCTCGCTCACTGAGAGGACACAGTGAAGGGGAGAACAAGAGACAGCATTCTATAGTATATGTACCTAGTACCTTGTGTAGTTCGGAGTGAACCTTAAAAAGTGAGACTACAACATACTATTCCGTAAGTATGCCTTTGATCCAATTTAGAACCACAGTTCGGTATACCTGTACTGAGCTGCATGGCACTGTTACCAAGATATTTATCTTGATGCACTGCATCCTTTGAAGAAGAAAGGATGATAAGAGCAAGCAGCAAGCGAATCTCAACTAGCAATTACAGCTGCATCCTTCTATCTATATCCAAACAGATCTAAGCAAACTGAGCGGACAAGGAGTGGAGTGGAGTATATCTTGGAACATTGCTATTAAATAAACCAGAGGACTGACTTCTCTCCTCCTCTGTAATATGTATAGGAGAAACACCAGACGTCCTGAATAGTACCGGTCCACACTTCAAGACAAAATACTGTTCCAACCTAGAAAAAAATCAAAGCTTTGGATTAGAAGGTACACGCTCAAGGAAGAAGGATATCTTACAAGTTGTGTCTCTATTCTTATATCCTCGCACTCTTACACGCTGGACGTAAACACGGGCAAGCTTGACGTTCACAATGGCAACCTTTCTTTACTCAAGCAAAAATGACCTATGCGGATGTCCACCCTGTTAAAGGACGCCCTCCTAACGATGGTTTGCACGAACAAACTGCCATGTTCCCATACGCCAGACTCCAGAACCAGAACAGACACCAGCCACTTAGCACCAGATTCCAAAAGAGAGACACCAGACCTCCGTCCTAATCTGAACCCAACACAATAGTGACAGCACAACGCAAGCCCAAGACCTAGGCCAAACCCAAGCCCAAGAGTCCCAAAGCCTGCTCCTCAAACAGAAAATCTCACCCTTTTCTCCGCCCCATACCCCCTAGACAACCGTCTCGACCCCATCACAGGCAGATCAGAACCTTGCATCTGTTCATCTTCATCTTCGTTTTCGTTTTCGTCAGTAGCAGGGTTGGATCTCCTCTTACCACCACGAGCACCAACACCAGCACCGGCCGACCGACTTGACCGTCTCAGAGATTGTTGGGCACGGATACAGAGGGAGCGACGACGGGGCGGTGTGGGGTTGTATTTTGATGAGGATTCTTGGTTTTGGTCTTCTCCCTCTTCCACCCGGTCTTTGTTTTGTTCTGCTTGGCTCTGTGGTTCGGGATTAGATTGAGTGGCTTCGGGAACTGCTTCGTCTTCCACATCGACTTTCATCTGAGTTTCCATCTCGGTTTCAGCGGCGACTTCAGAAGCAGATTGGGTGGCGTTGGGATTGGCTTCGTCTCTGCGTTCGACTTCCATTTCGGTTTCAGGCGCAGCTCCATGTCGGCTTCAGGCTCAGATTGAGTGGCTTCGGGATGGGCTTCTGCGTCTGATTTGTCTTCGTTCTCCACTTCCATTTCAGCATCATCTTCAGGTTCATGCCCAGATTGAGTAGCGTCCGGATCCGATTCGGTTGCATTAGGATCAACGTTGGCTTTGGTATTGCGGTTGACGTTGGTATTGGGATTGACGTTGGTATTGGGATTGACGTTGGTATTGGGATTGACGTTGGTATTGGGATTGACATTGGTATTGGTGTTGACGTTGTGGTTGTCATTGGGACCGATGTTGGCGTTGAGCTTGGCGGCGGCGGCAGCGAAGGCGGCAGCGATCTCACCAACGTTCTGGCCGCCAGCGACATTGGTGGCAAATAGGTATATGTCCAAGCACTATCCCAGGAAACAAAAACACCACCAGGAACACTGAGAGAAACAGCAGACGGTGGATCATCACCATAAAGAACCAGAATACCGGGAACACCACCAGGGGCAGCACCTGATGCACCAGGAAAACCACTAGGAAAACCACGAGGAACTGTCGCAGCTCCATGAACATCACCAAGAGCAGCCCCTGATGCACCAGGACCGGCACTAGGAACACCACCAGGCAAGGAATTCAAGTTCGAATTCCTATCGCCGCCAAAGTAATTCAAATTGCCGTGGCCATTGTTGATGTTACTGCTGTAGGTATCAACGAAAGGATCTGGCATGGGTGCATTTCGGACAGTGTTGGTGTGGCGACCTAATAGGGGAAAGTCTGGCAATTTGCTGTTGCTGGTAGTGTTGCTGTTGCTGGTATTGTTCGTGTTGTTTGTGGTGTTGGCAGCATTGTTATTATTGTTGATTGGGTCTTGGAACGAAGATTGTGGCTGTCGGCCGATGGTGTTATTGCTGGGGGGGACGTATGTCTGCATGGGAAGTAGATGCCAGTTGTCATTGATCGGCGGGTGCGCGGCGTCAGGGCCAAGCAGGATGTGGGTAGCGCGTTCGTCAATGGGGTCGATCTTGCCGATGTAGGGATTGCTGGGGTCGTATGTTTGGACGGGAAATAGAATCCAGGTGTGGTACACGGCTGACCGGGCACCGGAAACCACGATGTGGGTAGGGCGTACGTTGGAATTGGTGGAGTTGGGTCCGTTGGGGTGGGTGTTTGCGATGCGGTTACGGTTCTGAACTTGGTTGTTATCGTCGTTTATGACGATGGGCTTGTTCGGAACGGAACCAGGACCTTGGGTGCGGATGTGGCCTTGGTTAGGAGCCTGGTTGAGGTTGAGGGCTTGGTTTGGGTTGAGGGCTTGGTTGTGGTTGAAGGCTTGGTTGTATGCTTGGTTAGGAGCGTAACCGAATCCTTGGCTGTGAATCAAACCGTGACCTTGGTTGAAGGCTTGCTTTTGGTGGTAGGCTTGGTTGGGAGCGTAACCGAAGCCTTGATTGTTGTTCAGGCCATACCCAGTGCCGTTGCCATACCCTTGGTTGTCAATCAATCCATATCCCTGATTATACAACTGACTGTTGTTGATGCCGTACCCGTTGCCGCCATATCCATTGCGGTAACTATGATTGTTGTTCAAGCCATATCCCTGGTTGAGACCCTGGTAATTGTTGAACCCCTGATTATTGCAGTTCGGAGGCGCAACTGGAAGGTTGACAATCTCCCGGCGTTGGTATGACCGTGGTTCCGCCTCACTCTGCTGCTATGTCTGACTCAACTGGCTTCTGATCCGCAGCTCTCGCTGACCGAGTAGACCACTAATCGGCGGCCCTATGCCGTCCAGGTGGTCGGTCAAAATATCGAGGATTGATTCATATGTCTATATATTTGTGACATGATTAGCTCTCAGGGTATATAGAACGTGGGCATCAAGACACGAGCAGGGTAGGGTCGGGGTAGAGCAACGACACCTCTGCTTAGCAAGCTAGGGATGTTGGCAGTTCTGAAGCTAGAAAGGACCAATCCTGCCCTGCTTGCATCCAGTTCGAGCAGAAGTGAAACCACAGGGAACATGATATATCAAGAAAAGAAAAAAAGAAGCCAGAACAAAATAAAACAAAACAGGGCCACCTGGCGGCCAAACTTTGTGGCAAGCCGGCTCAGACTCAAACACATTGTACCGTTACAGGTGGTGTGACTTACCTCTCCTCTAGCAATCAAAAAATCCGTCAACGACAACACCAGCTGCGATTGTCTCTGCATCATAACCTCCCATTGCGCCGCGCCGATGCGTTGATGCTGTGGTCGACGACAGATATTGCCATTGACGGTGTAGATAGTTGCAGTATTCGTGTTGCCAGTTGCCAATGCGTTCCCGGTATTGGCCCCAGTGGCGCTTGCAATGCCATTGCCTCGATCATTGGTATCCCTAGTATTGCCCGTGCCCCCCTTGTCGTTCGTGTTAGTATTGGTATTGGTATTATTATTGTTTCGCAACCATAGACCTTGACCATTCATCTGTCTTGCGATCAGGTAATCAGCCTCTAAGTGTCGACGGACTCGTTGTTGTTGAGTCCCAGGCTGAGGTTGAGCTTGGGACTGAGTCTGAGGTGCTTGATCGCGAGCTTGATCTTGATTGCGATTCATGTTGTGGCGTGGCTGTTTGTCTCTTGACAGGTGTCGCGCAGGGCGAAAGCGAGAACCAAACAAACAAATAAACCCCTTTCGTGAACAAATACACAAGATGGGGACTGATATAGGGGAGACAGGACAAAGAAAATAGGTTTTCTAGGTGACAGTAGCAGTGATAACAAACTGAGTCGCGTCTCTAGGAGAGTAACTAGTAATACAGGAGAGGAGTAACGAACAATAGAACAAGAGAGTTAGAAAGGTCGCGGTGTGTGCTGTGGTCTTATGCCATATAAAGATAGAAGCGGGAGAAGAAACAAAAGAAAACAAATCATAGCTAATTCACAGAAAGACAGTGTGCGACGAGAGGCAGTGGGCGTTATTGGCGTTGTAGTGTTAGCGCATAAGTTGTAGTGCGTGGCCAATTACAATCACTTCTTACCTTAATTGAAGTTCACTAAACTGGGAGAATAGTCACTTACTGAACATATGCCTGCCTATCTATTTCCATCCCTCACATATCCGTCACTTTTAGTGATGGTGACGGTAGTGATGATAGTGTATGATCACGCAACCCCTGTACATCTACCTACCTCCCCACCTACCTACCTACTTATAGAAGTGAAGACAATAGCAGTGACGGTAATAGTACTAGTTATGAAAGCTGATGTCTAGTAGTACAATAAAATGATATACCTTACATAGAATGTGAATACCTATAGGTTAAGTCGCAGTATAGTTAGACTTTCAAATACGACGAGGCTGTGGCCCCTTGAAAGCTTGGCACTTTTTGAGTTTCGAGATAGCCTTGTGCACCACTCCTCGACCCACCCACTGGAAGTGACATCAAAGGACAAAATAACGCGGGAACCATTAGTGGCTGGCTGTCTACAGTACCTAGGTAAGGTACTGGTAGCCCTTCTCGTCAAACGCATGTGCGAATCTACTCAGCCACACTCGTTACAATGGCATTGATCGTGGTTTGCGTTTTGCTCGAGGAAGCTTATCCTTTCGTGTACCTATGTTACCAAACACCGCTATGCTGTGAACAACACCGCCGACTTAATCTTCGCCGACAGCATGTCACCACTCCACCAGCTCCTCCCGTCACCCCGAACCACCACCATCTCAAGCCAGATCTGATGTCCCTCAAGCAATCCAGAACCAGATTCTCTCCAGGAAATTCCTCGGCTTCACTTCGGGCCAAGTCCCCTCCAAGCGATCAATCTCCGCCTTCCCACTCCACAAATCCATCTCATTCAACCTGACAAACTTGGTCCTCTTGACCAACTTATACCCGAGGAACAAGGACAAAAAGATCGGAATGTCAATATACGGCGGGACAAAAGTCTTTGCACTAAACTTGCCGGGGAAAAACGCATCAAACCCATTAAAGATGGCGACGACCGTACAAAAGCAAATGGCGAAATACGCCAGGAACGGCTGGAAGGGGGCTCTATACGGCAAAGTCGACCTTGAGATACCGTAATGCTTCAACCCCGCATAGAACCGCAAGTAGGTAACACAAACGCTAGCCCAGACGATGAGGGTGCTGACGGCGGAAATATTGGAGATCCAGAAAAACACCTCGGCCGAACTCGAACTGACGTTCAGATAGACCAACAGGCTCAACGCGGCGGTGGTGGCGACACAAGCATAGGGGACGCCGAAGCGTTCAAATTTCAAAAAGGCCGGCGCTCGACCGTCCAGGGCGGTCGAATACAAGACGCGGGTGGAGGCGTAGAAGAAGGAATTCCCTGCTGACCAAGCCGACGACAAGATGACAGCATTGATGATTGAAGGTAAAGCCGAGATCCCGCCATTGACAATGGCAATCACAAACGGGCTGGCTGCTGCACCCGGAGCGGAGTTGCTGATCGCATTCAACAGGCGAGCATCTTTGGCGGAGACACACATTGTGATCAGGAAAATGGCCAAGACGTAAAAGATGGCGATTCGCCAAAAGACCCGACGCACGGCTTTGGGGATGTTTCGACGCGGGTTTTCCGTCTCGCCTGCGGCCACGACCACCATTTCACTCCCGCCGTAACTGAATGTGGCGGATATAAACACCTTCCAGAATGCCAGGAAGCGTCCTAGTGCCCCGGTCTCGAGGTACGTGAGCATCGGGCCTGGATGGTCCCAGTATCGAAACCCGATGCGGTCGTGGTTCGGCGCCCCTCCTAAGGTGATGATAAACATCAACAGAATCAACCCGACAATAGTGGTCAGCTTGATGGCCCCAAAGACAAACTCTGCTTCGCCGTAGATCCTCACTGGGAAACAGTTGATGAGAACCATGGGTATGAACAAGACGGTAATCCAAACTGCGTTCGGGATGTCGTTGGGCCAGTATCCTATTACCACCGCGGCGGCGGAGATCTCAATCGGCACTCCAATCGCGAATTGGTACCAGTAGTTCCAGCCCAGAGTGAACCCAAGAGCCGGGTCGACGAATCTCGAGGCAAAGACGGGCACGGCGCCAGGAAGGGGCAGGTACGCTGCCATTTCTCCGAGACTATTGATGACGGCAAATAGATTGAAACCGGTGATGAGATATGCTAGAAATGCTGATAACGGTCCTGCTAGACTCAAAGCTTGGCCGCTTCCGACGAACAGACCTGTCCCAATGGCGCCAGACAAAGCGAGGAACTGGACATGTCGAGCTTTCAATCGACGGTCGAGTGTTCCTAGGTGTTGTTGTTCGTGCGCGGCATATTTCAAGTCTTCGACTTCGGCTTGCGCGGCGACCGTGTCTTTAGTCTCGCCGGTCTCAATGTCTTTGGATTCGGTGGCCATGGCAGGCAACACACTGATGTACACCGCACAGTATTACCTGAGCCCAGGCTGGCCTTCCACTCACAAAATACTGTTACAAAGACAGCAACGAGAGATCGAGCTTGATGGCATCCTTGCGGGTAGAAATGAGGAGGCCGGACGGACATGAGCACCCCGCGGGGTGGTTCTTTGTTACATCGGCGGCCGTGGCGAGCGATGTGACAGACCGTCGATCAGTTAGTCGTCCAGGAACGGCAATAAGATTGAGGGATGCCAATGGGTCGGGAGCTGTGGGGGTGGGCCAGCCACACATGGGCGGAAATGCTTCGCTGGGCTTATCACCGATTAACCTCGGTGGTAGCCGCGGATACTCGTTCAAGTTGGAGGCTATTCGTCAAACACCTCATACTTGTTGGTCTTATCGTCGCGGCCATACGTCGATAGTGGTTCATCCTAATCGTAGTGTGTATGTTGCTCTTATCAATAGCCCTTCAAGACCAGACCGGTAGGCAATGGCGACAAGGCGGTCAGCTACTTTACCGCCAAAACACCTGGTCGGTACCGAGCATCCCGGCAGCATGGCAGCTTCGCGCTACCCACTGGGGCACGCTACCTACGATTGAGTGTCAGCATCCACGTTCTCCCACACATCTCCAACTCCAGATTCCGCGCCCGTCTCTGCTTCAGCTTCAGCCTCAGCTTCAGCCTCTTCAGCCAAATGACCAGATGTGCGACTGGCTTCCCTTTTACATGTCTTACACTTGCCAGCCCCGGCACATTCAGGAGTCAAATGAACCCATATCTCTTCTTGCCCCATCTTTTGCAGTTTCTGCCAGTACCGTTTCCTACTTCCCGGCGTCATACGTTTCCAACCTTCATGACGAATTTTCAGTCTTACTGCCATCCACTTCTCATCAGGTCGATGTTCAGTCGGTTGTTCATGAATGACAGGCAGATCCAACAGCTTCTTCTCCTGCGACAGCGTACGTAGAAACGGCTGATCAGGTTGTAATATGTGCTGGGGCATGACGCGTGAAAGAAAATCCAACGAGGCATCGAGGTTCAAGTCGATGGCCCGAACCGGGTCGGCCGTCATTTTCAGGACAAGACTGGCAATATGCGGATAGAGGATGCAAAAGTCCGACTGCGAAATATGGACCGTGCCTCGAACTGTAAGAAGCCATGCTGGCTTTCCGGCGTTCAATGCCTCCTGGGCCACGTTGCGCGCTACATTGAAGTTGTCGGCCCAATACATGAACGCCTCGGAGTTGATGCCGAGCAGTGGCACCTGGATGTGATGACTAGGATTGGCCTGCACCGGCATTCCCCAGATATCATAGACGATGCCCTGAGTGACATAGCGAAACCGGTTCTCCGCTTGCTGCCGAAGCATTTCTACCGTGGTGGTGGCGCCGAATGAATGTCCGACCATTGTCACACCGTCCGTGTAGAAGCGATCTTCCCACAACGACCAGTCAATACCCTGGAGACCTGTCTTGGACGCGCCTATTGCACCTTCATATCGAAGATTGCTCGCCGCGACTTTTGCGCCGTTTCCATTGCAAATGTCGCACATGACCAGATACGCTTCATGGATCTCAGCAAGCCGTAGATCAATCTGTGCACTTCGCAGTTCTTTGTCAACCTCGTGCCCTGGCGTGGTGTCATGGCTGTCGTGTTTGTGAAAGACAAAATCAATGATATCGTACGGTCTGCTTAATTCTTCTGGACGATGTTCAATGCCGCCAGCCTTTTCCCGAGCCGGCCGACTTGCAGCACCATCTTTGGGGTGATTGATAAGAGACCGCGGTCCACTTCCATCTCGATGCTCCAACGCCACTACCACGAAGCCATGGCTTGCAAACTCGCCGCACACCGACGAGTACGCCGTCCTGGTCCCTCCAAGGCCGTGCGAGAACAGGATCAAAGGGAATTTGGGCTTGTTGGGCCCACCTTGCGGAGGGTCGCCTCTAGCACGCGTGGTCTTGCGATGGTGGGTGGCTGTTCGACCATGCTGCGGCCAGTGATCTGCAATTCTCGCGTTTTTGTACGCCGGCAACTTGGTGAACCAAGTGGTAAGAAAAAACCAAAGCAATGTCAAGGTTTCCGGAAGACTGGCGAACTTTCCGTACCCCCGGCTTGTCAAATCCCTTGGCCGACTGAGCCATGTTGGCCGAAATCGCTGTTTCGCAGCAGGCGTTTTGATTTCCACTCCGGAGTTGATATGAGCGGGATAGTAGATAGTCATCAAGATGGTTTCCAGCGCGAGAATGTGAACTCCATGTCGCTTGATGTCGGAGAACGTCTTTGGTTCCCTTGCAGGCACCTCCAGATCAATAGTGCCGACTTCATATGGCCCCGTGTATTTGGGTAATTTGCCATAGAATGGAACTTTGTCTCTGATACTCCTCGGCGGACGGGCTTTGGGCTTTTTGCCTTTCGGCGCATCTGATAATTTTGAATTGGCGTGTTTGGGGTGTCCGAGAACGTTGTCAGGGAATATCGACGACGAGGGCATGATTACGAGAGAGTAAGAAGTTTATCGCTGATTTAGATGAACCGGCTCCCGTTGCATCTGCCAGGACGCCCTGTCGTACCACAGTCGTACGGATGTAGAACGCTCTTTTAACAATCATGCTGGTGGTGTAAGGAAGGATGGTGAGTCCTTGGTCAAGTTGAAGCCATTAACCTTAGGCGGCAGATATGAGACTCGAAGTGAAGCAGTCGAGGTCAACATTTCAGTTGTTGTCCCAAAGTTTCCCGGAGGCTTCGGCCACAACTGACATCATCACGTTTGCTGACAACGCGACAACGCGTTACGCGTGTTGCAGCCTTGGCGTATCTTTAATTTCTTAGCCGTTCCGGCGTGTACTTAGGTTGACAACATTGTATACCTGGTACCCTAATCAATCAAGGAATGAACGTACGCTGCGTTGCGTACATGAGGGTTCTAGTACGAAGGCGAGACGCCCAGTAAGTCTAAGAACATCGCATGACAGGGGCTTCAGAGATGGGAAGATCGAAGCCTTGGAATCACGTAGCATGTCCAAAGCAGTGTGATGACTCGTTTCAAACCTCATCATTTCTCAAGCAACGTATTACCAGCCATAGAGCACATGAATCAGCTCCCCGGACCTGATCCGATCTAGCAAGTCAACCGATGACTGTCCCTATCTTTGGGAAGAGCATAAGTGTGCCGGGCTGTATTTCAGAACCACTCTCTCTGCCGCGGTTAAATGACCCAAACGACAAAGCCCAAGGTTGATATGACTGACATCGCAGTGATCCAACTCGTCCATTGAGTGATTGCAACCACAGGAGCGTGAACGAACTCAGGTCGCCCGAGCGCAAAAGGCTGTAGCAGCCCCCTGTAGGCTGTCACTTTATGTGTGGCTCCGGCTCTCTGGGCTCCCCTCAGAGGTGACCACTGACCAGACAAGGCGTGCGTACTTTGGCATTGTCCCAACAGGCAGTGCTCCTGAATGAGAAATGAGGGGCCCGCAATGGAAGTATTGATATGTAGTATTTCGCGTAGTTCGAGTAGTTGTCCATGGCGGTCTCCTGCGTACTTTGAATAGGGGCCAAGGGGCCACCACCAGCTGCCGGAACAAAGGACCTTTTTATTATTTCGAGTATACGGCGGCTTCACCTGTAGCAAAAGGGTACTTCGTCGCTCACTCGGAGAATAGGCGCCTCTTCCGCAACACCTCCAAATCATATTGTTTGATCCCGGCGGGCTCCTGGGTACTTCAAAAAGGGGCCACGGGGCCACCACCAGCTGCCGGAACAAAAGACCTTTTGATTATTTTCGAGTATACGGCGGTCTCCCGGATATGAATATTCAATGTCGGTGTAGTGGTAGTTGGTGGCCGCCGCGAACGGCTGGACGGGAACAGCAGCATCCGATGCCGCCACTGATTCTGGTTTCCCCTGGCGGGAGTTTGTACCGGATATGATAAGGGAAGGGCGGAGTCCCTATTGTGGTTGACTTCGTGTGATATGATAGGCTTCGATCATCAAGATGGCGACTGGCAACCACTCGATGAGGGGGTTTCGCCTTCTCTGTCACACCGTGCTTATGCATGCATGTTAACTCGGAGACTTGTTGATGAAGTTGTGTCCTGCAGCTACTCAAGACAGCAAGAGATGTAACATAGTTAAAACTCTTAGAGTCATTCTCATTCAGGATATGCCAACCTGTGGTGATGCTGAGCACGGGCAATCTCCGGCGACATGCTCAGACTCTTCCCAGCAATCCCAATTCGATCCAATTGCGCAAGCGATTTAACCATTTCACGTCTTGCCGCTTCGACCGACATTGACATCTGAGGCGACTGTTCCAGGGCTCTTAGAAGCGTTGTTTTCAGACGTCTGTACGCCTCCAAGCCGACTTTACCTTGCATATAGTCTCGGCTGACGGCTTTGTCCACAAGTTGGATAGCGGCAACCAATGAATGTGGATAGGGGTTTATGGCGACGAGGGAAGCCGAGAGGACCGTCGGAAACGAATTTGATGATGATTGCACGCCGGATATGCCACCGGATACACCACTGACACTACTTCGTCGCGGCGGTCCGTGTATCGTGTAGCTATTGTCGAGACCAAAATTGATCGCATCGAGCAGCTCCCGTTCAGCCTCGAGACGAACCTGCGTCAGTTGCGCCAAAAGGTCAGACCGCTCAGCGGCCGCGACACCATCGATCAAGATCAAGAGACCCAGGTTGTGATGCAACATAAGCTGAAACCAATGGAGTTTCCTGGCCTGGTCCATGAACCGGATCCGGGGCTCACATAAATCCAAAAGTGGGCGGAAGGTGGCCTTGAACATTTCCAAAGCTTCCATGCAGGCAGTCCATGCTTCGGCGACTTTCTCCTCTCCGTGGCCTTCTCGTAGCGACTCCTTCAGCACGGCGATCATCTTCCACAGGTACATATTTCCTGCGCCTGCTCCGGCGATGGCCTCGAGAGCCATGTCATCGGTCATCTCGACAACTCCGGTCCGCCAGTCTTCGGTTCGTGTGTAGAACGATCCGAGGCCCATTTTCAGTACCCGCCAGGACGACTCGGACGCGACGCCGTGCAGGCCAGATGTCAGAAATGACCGATAATTCAAAGTCAGGGATGCCGACGTGTCGAAGATCAGGGCGCCCCAGTACGCTCTGCTCTCGGCGGAGAGGAAAATGCGGCTAAAGTTGGATCGGGGTGCTGGACTCGAAAACATGTCCGTTGTTCCGAGTGATACTTTGGTGCCATTGAATTGATGGTTTTGTTGTCTTTCACGTAGTCTCTGGACCTGCTGAAGGGCGGTCTGTACGCATATTTGTCCGGTCAAGCCATCTAGCTCTTCCTCTTCGGAGATGCCAACGGGGATAGGTGTGAGTCCGAACAAAAACAGCGTCAGGACAGAACGGTACGATACTCGATTGATGACCTTGAGCATGTCTGTTCGTGCTCGTCGCCACAGTTCCCGGGTGATGTCGAACTGAACAACACCAGGTGGCAGGGTCAGTGGAACGAGGTGGAGCCACCGAGCTGCGAAACTGTGGATTGCCCGGCGGAGAGACTGCTCTGTCTGGTAATCTTTCTCCTGTCGTGACATCGAACTTGGCCATCCAGAACCCACGTTTCTCGCCTCCCAGTCTTCGGCAAGACAAGCGTCCAATTCGCTGAATAATCGAGTCGGAGGAAGGATGATATCGGAGTCTGGTTCTGAACTGCTCCGATCAGCTTGAACATGGAACAAAATGAATCAAGGCAGAAACACGTACACGAATGGACAGCAGTGCCGTCCCAGCCATAATCCGTACGCATGCTCGAAACAGCTTTCGAAGATCCGGTCGAGCCAGTCACCCACCATGGCTATGGCCTCGTCCAACGGACATGACTTGTAGTCTGCGGGACTGGGATTGGGTATGGAAACAGGTGAGTTAGGGTTATGAGTCGGATTAGGTATTGAGACTGGTGAATCGGACGTTTGGCCCCTGCAATATTTAGGATGAGTACCTAGTACACACAGCAAAACCCCAAAAAGGTAACAGTGACGGTGGTTCACCAACCAATGACATTCAATAGACCTCTTCTCGACCAGCTCCACAGGAGTATCAGAGGCAGACGCACCATGTCCACTAGGTAGACTGTCAGGGGGAGAGAGCGAGAACTGTCCCTGGTTTGTTGGAACTGGTACATGTACCGCTTGGCTGTTTCGACGGGGCCGCGTGGTCGGCCTCTTGACAGTCTTGATCCACTCGAACGTGCATTTTTGTCCCCTTCGAGTACACCTCGAGCAAGACCTCGACTCGTCCGGCTTGTCAGGCTGAAGTCTAATGCGCACAGCGTCACAAGCCAGCCTGGCCTTCCGACATCGATCACAGCTGGAGAACTGTGTTCGACGAGGAGCAGGAGTGGCGTCGACTATTTTGGAAAGATTCATGACGACGGGAAGTCTTAGATGACACTCCTTCCTCGCTATTGCAAGTTGGACTGTATCTTCATAGTCGAGTCGAGCCACCAAGTGTCTGTGTGGAGTTGCCCCAGATTGGCGAGGCTTGTTCGAGGCTCGCTTAGGGACAAATGAGAGCCTTGAGGAGCCGGCGCACAAGCCTGAACGATTCGAGTCGGTACACCGCGTGATAGAAAGGCGTCGCAACCGGCACGACACGCTCAGGAACGATGATCCTGCATCCTGCACAGTATATGCATTCGCGTCGTGAAGCTGAGAGCTTTGTGGAAAGGCTGGAGTCTCCAGACTCCAGTTCAAGTTCGGTTCAAGGACCGGGGAACAGATGCAGTGTTGTTGCGGGGAATTCCCGGAGTTATTCAAGTTAGGCTGTAGACCGAGACCGTCGGCGAACTTTCGTGGAGGAACAGTCAACTCCAGACATGCACCAGATACCTATCTAGCTGCCTTGGAGACCAAGTTCTTGATGCTATGATACGTGGCTGGGTGACTCTTGCGTGCAAAGCACGATGATTCTAGGATTGTTGGGAGGTTCGTGTTGTCTACCAGGCTGAACGCTTCACGTGCTGCTCAGCTGCCTCAGTTCTTTGTGGGCTGAAACTGGTTCGAATGACTAATCAGAGCTTGGCCCTCGCCATTGGCCGGAGGAATGACACCCAAATCATGTCCTCATCTTCAGTCAGATCTTACTGCATATGCTATATACGATATACATGATACATAAAGAGCTCTCTCAAGCATTCCGGTCGGATATAGGTCTCAGATGGACTTCCCAATTCCAGCGTGCCCGCAAGACTGCCAACCCTCCTGACTGAGTTTCAACAGTTCTTCCACGCCCTCGATCGTTGCAATCGTTAGGCTTAACTGACCGACCCGGCCAATTGTCTGGCTTTGGATTAAGGTGGTCAACAGCGCCACTAGGGACAGTCGTCGTCTCCAGAACCTCTCTCATCGTGTCGTTGTCGGCATTTCCAAACGTCCACCACATCCCGAAACGCCCATTCGAATCCTTTGTGGCCACCGCTGCATCTGCGTTGTGGGTGACCCACTTGTCATACGCGGCACAGCGCGAAAGATGATATTCAAAGACCTCACGATCCGAATCAACTCCTCTTTCGGTGGACAGAAATGCTTCTTCTTGGGGCCACAGCGGCCGACAGAACTCGGAGAGGTGATGGAAGAAGATGCCTTTGAAAGTCTGGCCATTCTGGCTGCAGTAGCCACCATGATCACAGACTTCCTCCATCACGCCGCCTCGGCCTAACCCTCGCCATGAGGCATCGGTGTTGGGCCATCCGGTGGCCCGCATGACGTCTTGGACGAGCTTGTGGCCGTCGTCGAGGTAACTTTGTGCGCCCGTGGCCAACCAAAGACCACGGCTCGCAGATAGAATTACACCTTGATTGTATGTATATACCATCGAGTTGAGCTCGTCACATCTGCCGGTACCTGGGTTGATAGTCCCGTTAGGATATCGCCGCCAGCCAGTAATGTGGAACCCGTCCTGATAGAGTCCTGAAGCAGGGTCTCGCATGTGACTCTGCATCAACCATTTGTAGCTTCGGACTGCATTTTGTAGAAACAATGGATCATGAGGTTGCACAGGCCGTGAAGAATCCTGCGCCATGTACGGTGAGGTATTGTTATCCCCAGGGAAGTAGAGATACATTCCAATGCTGGCAGCTGCAAACAATTCATTTGTGATTGCATTTTTGTAAGGGGTGAGATAAGGATTCCAATTCATCCCTCCGCCACATAGGGACTCATCCCATCCGGCTGACGCCAAATCATAGAAGATGCGGGCTCGATGTGCGGCCATGGGGATGATCTGCAATCCATGCCAGCCATCTCCCATTGAAGCACCTCTTCCCGACTCGAGGAAATCCCAATGCTTCAGGGAGTACATCTCGGCAAACTTTAGATTCTCGAGCCAGCCGAGAACCACCCAGAGCATGTCATCGTAAGCTTGATTTCGTAAAGAAAATGCATTTTCGCCAAAATAGAACGCAGAAGTGTGGGCAAAATATCGGTCAATGATATTCTGCCATGTCAGCATATCCGAGCAGGTCGACGACGACGCAGCATCAAGAGACGCCACAATGCTGGCCAGTGTCGCGGATACATGTGTACCAATCACCGCCGCCGTCCAATCGATGGCAGCCGGCCAGGTGCCGGTAAAGATGTCAAAATATGTATCCTGCATGACCTCTAACGCAGACAACGTCTCGCGGAGAACGGTCGGCAGGTTCGATCTCCATGTGCCAGCGGCGTCTCCTTCTCCTGCGTCGGCTAGTAGCCCTTGTTGGTTGGCCGCTTTGGGAGCATTGTAAATATGGCTCTCGTATCCGGGCCGCTCGACCGTCCCAGCCGCTGAGAGCCCGGCCCACGTCAGGGCCAGCTGGAAGAGGGTAAAAAGGCGCATACTGGGTCAAGGACGTGGATAACGCATGTTCGCTCGTCAAAGGCCTCCGGGGCAGTGGGCGAGGGTTGGCGGGGGCGGGGATCGGATATGCGATCGTTAATGTAGAAGTCAAGGAATCATTCCGTCGTGAGAATCGTATCAAACAAAGATACGCTGCGTGCAAGGTGAGCAACAAGTCGATCGAGTGTGTTTGAGGAAGAGATATGGCGGTGGAAGAGGAGGCGGTGACGGGTTGAGGCGATGCAGCGATAGTAGCAGGAAGTGCGGTGCCAGTAACTTCAGCGGGTGGTTAGTACAACCTTGGAATAAATCAAGGCTTCTTAGACCAGGGGCGGCCGCTGGGCCGTCGCGTGCTCATGGAGCATTCGAGTTCGGGCTGCAGGCGGGAACTCCAACTTGAACATGAGCGGGCGAAGCCTCCTTAGCCTGAGAGAGGCGGCTGGGGGAGAACCCTGCAGCCACCGCCAGTATTACCCAGGTACTATTAGTGCATGTGATTGCAGGCAACCTCAGGCTGGGGCCGCAACCTGTTGAGTCCTTGACTCGGAGTCCAGGTTCAATCATGTGCCGAGTACAGTACAGTAGTTGTTAGGTATCGATAAGGCGTTCCACCAGGCTGTCCGTTAAACTCGAACACAAATCCAACTACATTTCCATACTTGACCACGGCCGACTCCTGATATTTTTGCATGTTGGTCAACAGACAAGTACTTGGATTAGAAAGTGCCCTCAGCGTGTATTACTACCGTTGATTGTTGGTGAAGACTAGCTGACCTACTCGACGAGGATAACAACCATACTGACGAACACGCTTCATTTTGATAGCCCACTCCCGGGTTGCCATTGATTATTTTCATGGGTAGGTACAGTACCATCCCGCCGCGAGGAAGGATGCAAGTGTCATGTCCTTGGCATTCCATGCATTCTTCCTCCATGTAAAACCGAAGGACGTCATCTGCCCAACCCAGGCCAACAATGGACGTGAAAGCTCTCGGAAAGCCCATCTGACTCCTCCGCCTGCCAATGAACTTCAGCCCTTCTGCGTCTCTATCGAGATACGTTATCCAATGGAGCCTCGTGCTTGATCTGTTCCCAGATTTCGTCGATAGCTTTCGCAGCTTTGGCACTGAGAGATCCGGTTTCGATCCCCTTGAGAGTCTGGTCAAGTTGCTCAACAGAACTGGCACCAACAATGATAGCGTCGCCGTGCTCAGGCTTAAGGGGCGAATTGTACGTGACCCAGCGATAGGCCAATTCGGCACGAGAGGCGCCCTCCTCTTCCGCGATCTTGGCCCACTTATCGAGAGAATCGAGGAGGGATGGCCGCGCATACATCTGACGGTACATACCCCCGAGAGCATTCTCGCTAAAGCGACCGGCGCCATCACGGACCTGCTGGGCGGTCTTCGTCAGGAACCCACCCGCGAGCGGGCTGTAGGCGTAGAAGGCAATGCCGAGCTTGCGTAGGGTCGGGAACAGTAGCGTCTCGACCTTGCGTGCGACCGGATTATAGTTGCCCTGGTAGACTGTGGGTAGAACCCAACCTTTGGCCTTCGCGATATCGTACGCCTTTTGAACATCCTCGGGCGAGAAGTTGGATAGACCGAATCGCTTGAAAACGCCCGTCTTGTACACCTCGTTGACGCCCTCGAGGGTGTCTTCCAGCGGCGTGCCGGGGTCTGGCGAATGGAGATAGAAGATATCGACCTGCTTGACCCCGAGCTTTTGGATACTTTCCTTGGCCGAGTTGACGATATTGTCTTTGGTCGCCCATCCGTGGCCCGTGAAGCCACCTACCCATTTGGTGTCAATGACGAAACGCTCGCCAGCTTTGAGTTCGCCTAATCGCTGCTCTGAGTTGCCGTACAGTTGGGCTGTGTCGAGCTTCTTCACTCCGTGGGCTTCGAGGGTAGAAAACGCCTTTTTCACATAGTCCTCGTCGACCCAGGGCCCGTAATTCCCTACCGACGCAGCGCCGAAGACGACTTCGATTGGTTGTTGAGACATGGTTGGCTGTTAGTAGGAGAATGAGAGATGATAGGAGAGGGCTGGTCAGATGGTGAACTTGGAGGGGTGATCTATCGAAGGAGATCTAAACGCTGTATTGGTGGTATGAACCGAACTCTCAAATGCACAAGTGTAGAGATCAGGGCGATGTTAGTTACAAAGGTAGCGAAGAGCTGACTTTATATCGTATTCGCCTGGGTACCTACCGGTTAAGTTAGTCGATGCTTACCAGGTAGTAGTGGACGCAGTCGACGCACAGATGCATCACGACTTGTACATTCTGCCTGGAAGACAGTCGAACGGGAGGATGCATTTGTCATTGTGATTTCACGGAGAACTTGTCCTATTTCAACGGGGCCTGGGGCCTCGTCAGACTATATACTTTCTAGGGGTTATACGATAGCGTACGACGCTAGTCGAGACCGAAAGACGGTCCTCGACGTCTTTATAATACTTAGTATATAGAGTATCGATTTTATTATATTCTCCTCTATCTAGACTATCGAATAGCCTTATTCGTCGTTAAAGAACGTTAAGTATCTTTATTAGTCTTATAGCGAAGAATAGAATAGTATTTCTATATTCTAAATACTTCGTTTCCTAAGTAGTTCTATTATTAGAATAAGTATCTATAGTATCTATATCTTCGATATCGATCGAGATATATAGAGCGAGTATATATCTCTTATCTTTAGCTATAGAAGTAGTATATACGCTCGAAATAGTAAAGCTAAATAAATCGAGAGTAAATTAAGATCATTAAGATAGTAAGTAAAGAGAGCTTATACGCGTAATAGTACTCGCCGTTACTCTTTAAAGCTAATTTAGGATTAATCCGGCGAGATTTTAAGAAGTATAAATAGACGTCTCTTACTTCTCTTCTTCTTACTTTCTTTTATACCTCTTTCTAGTTATTTATACTTCTAAGCCCTAAGTCTTTTATTAATTAAAGCTAAATATTCTATAACTACTATTATAGTTATTATATTATCTAGATAAGTTAGAACGCCGACTAGACTATAAGTTCTAAATACTTAATACTATTAACGAGTTAAAGAGATTATTAAAGATCTACTAGTAACTAAGACGGCGAAGATAGCTTCTTTCGTAAGTATATCGTACTATATCGAAAGATATAGTTACTAATTCGTTTCTAGATCGATAATAATATTTATAGCGTTAAGTCTAGCGATATAGTAATTAATTCTATTATCTAGACGAAATAGTACTAGAAGTAGTCCTTTTTCCCTAATAATAGCTTATCGATTTAGCTATATAGTCGTATTTCTCGGAAACCCGTCGAATTTTATAGTTAGAGAGATATTACTAATATATACGTTAGGAATACCCTTATAGAGTATATAATAAATATCGTAAATAATCTACGTTACGAAATATATCTTTATATAGTTAAACTAGACTTATATCGAGAGTTAATATTCCTAGAGTACGTTTTAATATCTATCTTTAATACGCCTATTTCTACGAATTTAATATATCTTTTCGACGGAAAATATATAATTTATACTATTCGCGAAGTCGATTATTTTTTATTTAGTAATCGAGATATAAGTAGCGAAGCTTCTAGTCGTCGTCGATCTACTACGTTAATATTAATATCTATTTAAGCGCGTAGTACTAAGAAATATCGTACTCGATTTCCTAAAATATAGAAAGAAGATCTAATAGAAGATATAAGAGAGGTACGTTTTAGTAAGAGAATAAGTAGTCTATATATAGCTAACGAGGCTAAAGAGACGAGTAGTCGTATAGCTATTGAGATTAAAGATCTAGAGAATAGATTCGACTTCGTATTATCGCTATAAACGGATATAGAAGATCGACGTTAAAAGATATTAATCGCTATCTAGAAGATAACGTAATAGACTTTAGATCTATATTATACGCCGAAAACTATTAAAGTTATTCGTAGAATTGATAAATCTAATATACGTATAGAGTAATATTCTCTACTAACGTCGACTTAATAAAGTCGTCGTTCTATAATATCTATATCTTTAGTAAGAATAGAAGTTATCGAGACTAGTCTAGAGTCGGAAGAATATAACTATATAGCTAATAAACTACTATTAAGGTATCGTTAGTATACTATCGATTCTTCTCCTAAGCTATTATTATAGATACGAAGTTCGCCTAGATATATATTAGAAATACATCGTTATACTAAAGAGACTATATAATATATATCTACGTCTTCTAAGCTAGTATACGACTCTAAACGTAGTTAGATTATAACGTAGTAATAATTCGTACTAGTCTCGTCTTTTATAGATTTATTAATATAGTCTATATAAGGCTATATATCGACTTACCTAATACTAGAATATCTATCTTTCTATTATCTAGCGTACGGATAGTCTACTATTTCTACTTATTCTATATATAATATTCGTCCGCTATCTATCTATATATAGTAACTAGATTCTACTTCTAGTTTAGGCCTTTTAGGGTATTCTTATTATAAAACGACGGCGCCGATAGAAGTACTATTACTAAGATCGACTTCGACGATATTATAGTAAAAAGACCGCGAAGTATTACTATTTTCTTATACTACTATAGTAGTAGACGATACTCTACGAATAGTCTATTTTATAGATAAATCTTCTAGTACGATATAATAAGTAGAGAAGCGCGAGTAAGGTTCTTCTACGTCTATTATATAAGGCGATTTACTATAATTTATTAGTTATTTTTAGGTTTTTTAATATATCTAGAGCGCTTCGTAGGACGTTCTAATAACGTATAGCTAAGAGTCGAGATCTAGTCTATACTCTAGTTTCTATAGATTATCTATAAAGAATACTATTATTATTAGATTATTTAGTCTTATACTATTTTTAGTCTAGAATTAGATCTTAGTAAGCGTTCTTCGATATATCGTTAACGAGAAACTAAAGATCCGACTATATTATAGTTAATATTTTAGACTACTAACGAAGATAATAAATTATCTTATCTTCGCTTCTTATAAGGTTTTAAGTACTCTTAAGAAATAAGATTCTTCTCGAGTATCGAAAGAGTTATTCTAGTAAAACTAGAAAATATCGTAGATATACTTTCTATAGTATCGGCGGATATCGAGAAGAATAAAGTAGATATATTCTAGTCTATAAGGTTCTATAGTCTTATATCCTTAGATTAATTTAGTCTATTAACGGAGTATAATTTCTTCTTACTTAAGATAGCTTTAGTTAACTTATTATAGCTATTCTCTATATAATTTATATAGAATAGGTCTATTATATTATCTATATACCCTACGATATTAGTAGGATAGATCTCGATATCTATCGATATAGATTCGAGTAGCTTAATATAAAATAGAATAGAGATATTTTATATAACGGCGTCTTAGTACGGTCCGATAGAATTACTCTTATTTCTTAAGATCTCTTATCTATTCTAAATATAGTTTTCTATTCTTTTCTAGAGTATCGAAGAGGTTTCGAGAGGACTAAAAGTCCCTTCGTTCCCTATTCTTCGCGTATCGAGAGGATTAGACTATAATAGTCTATTACTACTTCTCTATTTCTATTTAATCTAGGCGTATAGAGAGCTAATCTCTATTCTAGCTATTCTATTTAATACTCTCGAAGTATTAATATCTTCGTTACTCTTTCTAGCGATAAAATATTATCTATTTAAAGATAGAGTAATCTACTTTAGAGAATTAGAAGCGAAAGCTACTTCGATTATAGTTTATCTCTCGTAGGCTATCGTAGTCTTCTCTATCGATATCGCGCCGTAGAATATTAGTTTCTATTCTCTATTTCGCCGACGTTTATTTACTAGTATTACTTTAGCTCTACAACTCTTCTTTATTTTACTTAAACTATCTTCTAATTATTCTTATAATA